>NC_052633.1:51447423-51761728 GCF_016161935.1 Mauremys reevesii | reverse complement strand
CCGTGCCGGTTGAGAGCACAGCACACTGGAGTTCCTCTGCAGGAGAGACGGTGGTGCAGGTGGTGACGCCAGCCTGCTGTAGGCAGACGCAGTTCCCAAACTACCCCTGCAGCTGGACGCCCCGCAATTGCTCCTGGACATAGAGCCCCAGGCCATCCTCAGCAGGGCGGGCAAGAAAAAGCCTTCCTCGAGTGGCGACAGAAGTCGCGCCACGGCGCTGAGCGCCTCCTCCTCACCACTCGAGAAGAGGAAGCAGAAAACGGCCCCACCCACAAGCGAAGCTGCAGGAAGGAACGCCTGAGGTGGCAGGAGAGGAAAAGGCCCTGGAAGTTGGAGCGTGAAAGGGCGGCTGGCAGAAGAGATACAAGAGCTTCTCGAAAGACAGCTCTTAGCAAAGGGGTTTGAAACGCGCGGCTGAGAGAAAAGCAGCCAGCGCAGACGAGAGCCAGCCAGCCCGCCCGCTCCGCTGCTTCCTGACTGGGAATCGAACCCAGGCCGTGGCGGTGAGAACGCCAAATCCTGACCACTAGACCATCAGGAGAGGCTCGAGGGGTGGGGTCGGCTTGCTTGACCTGCATACGCGGGTATTTCCCAGATGCCAAGTAGCCCGGGGACTCCAGCAACCACGGGGGAGGGCGAGCCAGAAGTGGTCAGGGCTCTAGCGAGAGGCAAAAAGGCTGCCTTCTCTGAGGATCGAACTCAGGACCTTCAGATTATGAGACTGACGCGCTACCCACGGCGCCCAGAAGGCTGGCTTGCCTGCCTGCTGCCCCGCGTCCGGTTGAGAGCACAGCACACTGGAGTTCCTCTGCAGGAGAGACGGTGGTGCAGGTGGTGACGCCAGCCTGCTGTAGGCAGACGCAGTTCCCAAACTACCCCTGCAGCTGGACGCCCCGCAATTGCTCCTGGACATAGAGCCATCCCTCAGCAGGGCGGGCAAGAAAAAGCCTTCCTCGAGTGGCGACAGAAGTCGCGCCACGGCGCTGAGCGCCTCCCCTCCTCACCACTCGAGAAGAGGAAGCAGAAAAACGGCCCCACCCACAAGCGAAGCTGCAGGAAGGAACGCCTGAGGTGGCAGGAGAGGGAAAAGGCCCTGGAAGTTGGAGCGTGAAAGGGCGGCTGCGGCAGAAGAGATACAAGAGCTTCTCGAAAGACAGCTCTTAGCAAAGGGGTTTGAAACGCGGCGGCTGAGAGAAAAGCAGCCAGCGCAGAGGAGCCAGCCCGCCCGCCTCCGCTGCTTCCTGACTGGGAATCGAACCCAGGCCGTGGCGGTGAGAACGCCAAATCCTGACCACTAGACCATCAGGAGAGGCTCGAGGGGTGGGGTCGGCTTGCTTGACCTGCATACGCGGGTATTTCCCAGATGCCAAGTAGCCCGGGGACTCCAGCAACCACGGGGGAGGGCGAGCCAGAAGTGGTCAGGGCTCTAGCGAGAGGCAAAAAGGCTGCCTTCTCTGAGGATCGAACTCAGGACCTTCAGATTATGAGACTGACGCGCTACCCACGGCGCCCAGAAGGCTGGCTTGCCTGCCTGCTGCCCCGTGCCGGTTGAGAGCACAGCACACTGGAGTTCCTCTGCAGGAGAGACGGTGGTGCAGGTGGTGACGTCAGCCTGCTGTAGGCAGACGCAGTTCCCAAACTACCCCTGCAGCTGGACGCTCCCGCACTGCTCCTGGACATAGAGCCCCAGGCCATCCTCAGCAGGGCGGGCAAGAAAAAGCCTTCCTCGAGTGGCGACAGAAGTCGCGCCACGGCGCTGAGCGCCCTCCTCCCCACTCGAGAAGAGGAAGCAGAAACACGGCCCCACCCACAAGCGAAGCTGCAGGAAGGAACGCCTGAGGTGGCAGGAGAGGGAAAAGGCCCTGGAAGTTGGAGCGTGAAAGGGCGGCTGCGGCAGAAGAGATACAAGAGCTTCTCGAAAGACAGCTCTTAGCAAAGGGGTTTGAAACGCGCGGCTGAGAGAAAAGCAGCCAGCGCAGACGAGAGCCAGCCAGCCCGCCCGCCTCCGCTGCTTCCTGACTGGGAATCGAACCCAGGCCGTGGCGGTGAGAACGCCAAATCCTGACCACTAGACCATCAGGAGAGGCTCGAGGGGTGGGGTCGGCTTGCTTGACCTGCATACGCGGGTATTTCCCAGATGCCAAGTAGCCCGGGGGGACTCCAGCAACCACGGGGGAGGGCGAGCCAGAAGTGGTCAGGGCTCTAGCGAGAGGCAAAAAGGCTGCCTTCTCTGAGGATCGAACTCAGGACCTTCAGATTATGAGACTGACGCGCTACCCACGGCGCCCAGAAGGCTGGCTGGCCTGCCTGCTGCCCCGTGCCGGTTGAGAGCACAGCACACTGGAGTTCCTCTGCAGGAGAGACGGTGGTGCAGGTGGTGACGTCAGCCTGCTGTAGGCAGACGCAGTTCCCCAAACTACCCCTGCAGCTGGACGCCCCGCAATTGCTCCTGGACATAGAGCCCCAGGCCATCCCTCAGCAGGGCGGGCAAGAAAAAGCCTTCCTCGAGTGGCGACAGAAGTCGCGCCACGGCGCTGAGCGCCTCCCCTCCTCACCACTCGAGAAGAGGAAGCAGAAAAACAGCCCCACCCACAAGCGAAGCTGCAGGAAGGAACGCCTGAGGTGGCAGGAGAGGGAAAAGGCCCTGGAAGTTGGAGCGTGAAAGGGCGGCTGCGGCAGAAGAGATACAAGAGCTTCTCGAAAGACAGCTCTTAGCAAAGGGGTTTGAAACGCGGCGGCTGAGAGAAAAGCAGCCAGCGCAGACGAGAGCCAGCCAGCCCGCCCGCTCCGCTGCTTCCCTGACTGGGAATCGAACCCAGGCCGTGGCGGTGAGAACGCCAAATCCTGACCACTAGACCATCAGGGAGAGGCTCGAGGGGTGGGGTCGGCTTGCTTGACCTGCATACGCGGGTATTTCCCCCAGATGCCAAGTAGCCCGGGGGGACTCCAGCAACCACGGGGGAGGGCGAGCCAGAAGTGGTCAGGGCTCTAGCGAGAGGCAAAAAGGCTGCCTTCTCTGAGGATCGAACTCAGGACCTTCAGATTATGAGACTGACGCGCTACCCACGGCGCCCAGAAGGCTGGCTTGCCTGCCTGCTGCCCCGTGCCGGTTGAGAGCACAGCACACTGGAGTTCCTCTGCAGGAGAGACGGTGGTGCAGGTGGTGACGTCAGCCTGCTGTAGGCAGACGCAGTTCCCCAAACTACCCCTGCAGCTGGACGCTCCCGCAATTGCTCCTGGACATAGAGCCATCCCTCAGCAGGGCGGGCAAGAAAAAGCCTTCCTCGAGTGGCGACAGAAGTCGCGCCACGGCGCTGAGCGCCTCCCCTCCTCACCACTCGAGAAGAGGAAGCAGAAAAACAGCCCCACCCACAAGCGAAGCTGCAGGAAGGAACGCCTGAGGTGGCAGGAGAGGGAAAAGGCCCTGGAAGTTGGAGCGTGAAAGGGCGGCTGCGGCAGAAGAGATACAAGAGCTTCTCGAAAGACAGCTCTTAGCAAAGGGGTTTGAAACGCGGCGGCTGAGAGAAAAGCAGCCAGCGCAGACGAGAGCCAGCCAGCCCGCCCGCCTCCGCTGCTTCCTGACTGGGAATCGAACCCAGGCCGTGGCGGTGAGAACGCCAAATCCTGACCACTAGACCATCAGGGAGAGGCTCGAGGGGTGGGGTCGGCTTGCTTGACCTGCATACGCGGGTATTTCCCCCAGATGCCAAGTAGCCCGGGGGGACTCCAGCAACCACGGGGGAGGGCGAGCCAGAAGTGGTCAGGGCTCTAGCGAGAGGCAAAAAGGCTGCCTTCTCTGAGGATCGAACTCAGGACCTTCAGATTATGAGACTGACGCGCTACCCACGGCGCCCAGAAGGCTGGCTTGCCTGCCTGCTGCCCCGTGCCGGTTGAGAGCACAGCACACTGGAGTTCCTCTGCAGGAGAGACGGTGGTGCAGGTGGTGACGTCAGCCTGCTGTAGGCAGACGCAGTTCCCCAAACTACCCCTGCAGCTGGACGCCCCGCATTGCTCCTGGACATAGAGCCCCAGGCCATCCTCAGCAGGGCGGGCAAGAAAAAGCCTTCCTCGAGTGGCGACAGAAGTCGCGCCACGGCGCTGAGCGCCTCCCCTCCTCACCACTCGAGAAGAGGAAGCAGAAAAACGGCCCCACCCACAAGCGAAGCTGCAGGAAGGAACGCCTGAGGTGGCAGGAGAGGGAAAAGGCCCTGGAAGTTGGAGCGTGAAAGGGCGGCTGCGGCAGAAGAGATACAAGAGCTTCTCGAAAGACAGCTCTTAGCAAAGGGGTTTGAAACGCGCGGCTGAGAGAAAAGCAGCCAGCGCAGACGAGAGCCAGCCAGCCCGCCCGCTCCGCTGCTTCCCTGACTGGGAATCGAACCCAGGCCGTGGCGGTGAGAACGCCAAATCCTGACCACTAGACCATCAGGGAGAGGCTCGAGGGGTGGGGTCGGCTTGCTTGACCTGCATACGCAGGTATTTCCCAGATGCCAAGTAGCCCGGGGACTCCAGCAACCACGGGGGAGGGCGAGCCAGAAGTGGTCAGGGCTCTAGCGAGAGGCAAAAAGGCTGCCTTCTCTGAGGATCGAACTCAGGACCTTCAGATTATGAGACTGACGCGCTACCCACGGCGCCCAGAAGGCTGGCTTGCCTGCCTGCTGCCCCCGTGCGGTTGAGAGCACAGCACACTGGAGTTCCTCTGCAGGAGAGACGGTGGTGCAGGTGGTGACGTCAGCCTGCTGTAGGCAGACGCAGTTCCCCAAACTACCCCTGCAGCTGGACGCTCCGCAATTGCTCCTGGACATAGAGCCCCAGGCCATCCTCAGCAGGGCGGGCAAGAAAAAGCCTTCCTCGAGTGGCGACAGAAGTCGCGCCACGGCGCTGAGCGCCTCCTCCTCACCACTCGAGAAGAGGAAGCAGAAAAACGGCCCCACCCACAAGCGAAGCTGCAGGAAGGAACGCCTGAGGTGGCAGGAGAGGGAAAAGGCCCTGGAAGTTGGAGCGTGAAAGGGCGGCTGCGGCAGAAGAGATACAAGAGCTTCTCGAAAGACAGCTCTTAGCAAAGGGGTTTGAAACGCGGCGGCTGAGAGAAAAGCAGCCAGCGCAGACGAGAGCCAGCCAGCCCGCCCGCTCCGCTGCTTCCCTGACTGGGAATCGAACCCAGGCCGTGGCGGTGAGAACGCCAAATCCTGACCACTAGACCATCAGGGAGAGGCTCGAGGGGTGGGGTCGGCTTGCTTGACCTGCATACGCGGGTATTTCCCCCAGATGCCAAGTAGCCCGGGGGGACTCCAGCAACCACGGGGGAGGGCGAGCCAGAAGTGGTCAGGGCTCTAGCGAGAGGCAGCCAAGATGTGTGCTCTATTAAGGGACTTATGTTGTGAGTTGGCAGGGTGAACATTTGAGTGTCTGTCTTTGTCGACCATCTGTTTGGGTGTGTGCTTTTTTGTTAATTGGGACTGATGAGTTCCAGGTGGGCCTTGAGTGGTTGATTGGAGGGAAGGCTTTGAGCCAACAGCCTTATAAAAGGGCTGCCTGTTGCGAACTGGGTGAGCAGCGAACAGGGGACAGGCAAACAGAGGGAGTTTACCTGGGAGTTCACCTGTGGGGAGGGCACACACCAGCCGTGACCCACAGGCCGCTGTGAGCAGGCCATACGACGGCAGAGGAGCTGCAGGGAAGGAACACGTGGCTAGCAAGCATGCAGCTGATTGCAGCCACACAGAGTGTGGCATTTTACCTCCCCCCTAGAGGGCCAAGGCAACATGGTCTGTACAAAGTGCATACCAGTCCGCATAGTGGAAGGGAAGGGCGAAGGGCTAGAGCGCCAAGTAGCAACCCTGCAGCTCAGCACTGAACATGAAGACCGTCTGGATAGCAGTCAGCGTTTGGTGCTTGAAGCACAACCTGCTGAAGAATCAGAGATTACTGTGCAGAACTGGGGGACGGAGTCATCTATCTGCCACCCAGACTGGGAGAGTCGAGGAGTGTGTTGCTTGCCTGGAGCTAGAATCCAGGATGCGATGGAGTGTCTGTTGAGACTGACCAAGACCTCGGACTGCTAACCCTTCCTGCTTCTCCACATGGGCACCAATGATACTGCCAAGAATGACCTTGAGCAGATCACTTCAGACTACATGACTCTGGGAAGAAGGATAAAGGAGTTTGAGGCAGAAGTCGTGTTCCCATCTGTCCTCCCTGTTGAAGGAAAAGGCCCAGGTCGAATTGTGGAGGTGAATACGTGGTTACACAGGTGATGTCGGAGAGAGGGCTTTGGATTCATCAACCATGGGATGTTGTTCCAGGAAGAATTAGTGCTAAAAAGAGATGGGATCCACCTAACAAAGAGAGAGAAGAGCATCTTTGCAGGTAGGCTTGCTAACCTAGTGAGGAGGGCTTTGAACTAGGTTTGCTGGGGGATGGTGACCTAATCCCATAGGTAGGTGGGGAAGTGGGATACCGAGAGAAAACACAAAGAGGAGAGTACAAGACAGGAAGCCTCCTGATTCATACTTAGAAAGTAGGGCAATCAGCTAGTTATCTTACATGCATGTATACGAACGCAAGAAGCCTGGGAAACAAGCAGGAAGCTTTGGAAGTCCTGGCACAATCAAGGAACTATGATGTGATTGGAATAACAGAAACTTGGTGGGGCAGTTCACATGACTGGAGCACTGTCATGGATGGATATAAAGGGTTCAGGAAGGACTGGTACGGGAGGAAAGGTGGAGGAGTTGCACTGTATGTAAGAGAGCAGTATGATTGCTCAGAGGTCCAGTCTGAAACTGGAGAAAAGCCTGTTGAGAGTCTTTGGGTTAAGTTTACAGACAAGAGCAACAAGGGTGGTATTGTGGTGGGCGTGTGCTATAGACCACCAGATCAGAAGGTTGAGGTAGATGAGGCTTTCTTTGGACAACTAACTGAAGTTTCCAGATCACAGGCCCTGGTTCTAATGGGGGACTTAAATCACCCTGACATTTGCTGGGAGAGCAATGCATATTTTTGGAGAATGTTGGGGACAACTTCCTGGTACAAGTGCTGGAGGAACCAACTAGAGGCTGTGCTACTCTTGACCTGCTGCTGACAAACAGGGAAGAATTGGTAGGGGAAGTAGAAGTGGGTGGCCACCTAGGCAGTAGTGACGATGAGATGGTTGAGTTCAGGATCCTCACAAAAGGAAGAAAGGAGAGTAGCAAAATACAGACCCTGGATGTCAGAAAAGCAGACTTTGACTCCCTTAGGGAACTGATGGGCAGGATCCCCTGGGAGGCTAATATGAGGGGGAAAGGAGTCCAGGAGACCTGGCTGTATTTTAAAGAAGCCTTATTGAGGGTGCAGGAACAAACCATCCCAATGTGCAAAAATAATAGCAAACATGGCAGGTGACCAGCTTGGTTTAACAGTGAAATCTTCAGTGAGCTTAAACTAAAAAAGGAAGCTTACAAGAAGTGGAAATTTGGACAGATGACTAGGGAGGAGTATAAAAATATTGCTCGAGCATGCAGGGGTGTAATCAGGAAGGCCAAGGCACAAGTGGAGTTCCAGCTAGCAAGGGATGTGAAGGGTAACAAGAAGGGTTTCTACAGGTATGTTAGCAACAAGAAGAAGGTCAGGGAAAGTGTGGGACCCTTACTGAATGGGGGAGGCAGCCTAGTGACATATGATGTGGAAAAAACTGAAGTGCTCACTGCTTCTTTTTGCCTCGGTCTTCACAGACAAGGTCAGCTCCCAGACTGCTGCACTGGGCAACACAGTATGGGGAGGAGGTGAGCAGCCCTCAGTTGTGAAAGAACAGGTTAAGGACTATTTAGAAAAGCTGGACGTGCACAAGTCCATGGGTCCATATCTAATGCAGCCGAGGGTGCTGAGGGAGTTGGCCCATGGCCATTATCTTTGAAAATTCGTGGTGCTCGGGGGAGGTCCTGGACGATTGGGAAAAGGCAAATATAGTGCCCATATTTAAAAAAGGGAAGAAAGAGAACCTGGGGAACTACACACTGGTCAGCCTCACTTCAGTCCCTGGCAAAATCATGGAGGAGGTCCTCAAGGAATCCATTTTGAAGTATTTGGAGAAGGAGGTGATCAGGAACAGTCAACATGGATTCACCCAGGGCAAGTCTTGTCTGACCAACCTGATTGCCTTCTATGATGAGATAACTGGCTGTGTGGATATGGGGAAAGAGGTGGATGTGATATATCTTGACTTTAGCAAAGCTTTTGATACGGTCTCCCACAGTATTCTTGCCAGCAAGTTAAAGAAGTATGGATTGCATGGAGGGACTATAAGGTGAATAGAAAGCTGGCTAGATTGTCAGGTTCAACAGGTAGTGATCAACGGCTTGATGTCTAGTTGGCAGCCGGTATCAAGCAGAGTGCCCCAGGGGTCGGTCCTGGGGCTGGTTTTGTTCAACATCTTTCTTAATGATCTGGATGATGGGATGAATTGCACCCTCAGCAAGTTCGCAGATGACACTAAGCTGGGGGAAGACATAGATACGCTGGAGGGTAGGGATAGGTCCAGAGTGACCTAGACAAATTGGAGGATTGGGCCAAGAGAAATTTGATGAGGTTCAACAAGGACAAGTGCCCTGCCACATCAGGTTCTTCCCCCAGCAGTAACCCACAATCTGGGTCTCCCCATCCAGGGGAAACCCCAACCCTCTATCCCCACCTTGCTTCAGTGGCTACTGCCATTTGTTTTTATTAAACTTCATCCTGTTTACCTCAGACCATTTCTCTAATTTGTCCAGATCATTTTGAATTATGGCCCTATCCCTATCCTCCAAAGCAGTTGCAATCCCTCCCAGTTTGGTATCGTCTGCAAACTTGATAAGCTTATTTTCTATGCCAATATCTAAATCGTTGATGAAGATATTGAACAGAGCCGGTCCCAAAACAGACCTCTGTGGAACCCCACTTGTTATACCTTTCCAGCAGGATTGGGAACCATTAATAACTACTCTCTGAGTACAGTTATCCAGCCAGTTATGCACTCACCTTATAGTAGCCCCATCTAAGTTGTATTTGCCTAGTTTATTGATAAGAATATCTTGCGAGATCATATCAAATGCCATTACTAAAGTCTAGGTATACCACATCCGCTGCTTCTCCCTTATCCACAAGACTCGTTATCCTATCAAAGAAAGCTATCAGATTGGTTTAACATGATTTGTTCTTTACAAACCCATGCTGGCTATCCCCTATCACCTTACCACCTTCCAAGTGTTTGCAGATTTCCTTAATTACTTGCTCCATTATCTTCCCTGGCACAGAAGTTAAACTAACTGGTCTGTAGTTTCCTGGGTTGTTTTTATTTCCCTTTTTATAGATGGGCACTATATTTGCCCTTTTCCAGTCTTCTGGAATCTCTCCTGTCTCCCATGATTTTCCAAAGATAATAGCTAGAGGCTCAGACACCTCCTCTATTAGCTCCTTGAGTATTCTAGGATGCATTTCATCAGGCCCTGGTGACTTGCAGGCATCTAACTTTTCTAAGTGATTTTTAACTTGTTCTTTTTTTATTCTATCTTCTAAACCTACCCCCTTCCCATTAGCTTTCACTATGCTAGGCATTCCTTCAGACTTCTCAGTGAAGACCGAAACAAAGAAGTCATTAAGCATCTCTGCCATTTCCAAGTTTCCTGTTACTGTTTCTCCCTCCTCACTGAGCAGTTGGCCTACCCTGTCCTTGGTCTTCCTCTTGCTTCTAATGTATTGATAAAAAGTCTTCTTGTTTCCCTTTATTCCTGTAGCTAGTTTGAGCTCATTTTGTGCCTTTGCCTTTCTAAACTTGCCCCTGCATTCCTGTGTTGTTTGCCTATATTCATCCTTTCTAATTTGTCCTAGTTTCCATTTTTTATATGACTTCTTTTTATTGTTTAGATCATGCAAGATCTCGTGGTTAAGCCAAGGTGGTCTTTTGCCACATTTTCTATCTTTCCTACCCAGCAGAATAGCTTGCTTTTGGGCCCTTAATAGTTCCTTTTGGAAAACTGCCAACTTGCCTCAGTTGTTTTTCCCCTCAGTCTTGATTCTCATGGGACCTTACCTATCATCTCTCCGAGCTTACTAAAATCCACCTTCCTGAAATCCATTGTCTCTATTTTGCTGTACTGCCTTCTACTCTTCCTTAGAATTGTGAACTCTATGATTTCATGATCACTTTCACCCAAGCTGCCTTCTACTTTCAAATTCTCAAGGAGTTCCTCCCTATTTGTTAAAATCAAATCTAGAACAGCTTCCCCCCAGTAGCTTTTTCAACCTTCCGAAATAAAAAGTTGTCTTCAGTGCAGTCCAAGAACTTATTGGATAGTCTGTGCCTGCTGTGTTAGTTTCCAACATATATCTGGATAGTTGAAGTCCCCCATCACCACCAAATCTTGGGCTTTGGTTGGTTTTGTTAGTTGTTTAAAAAAAGCTTCATCCACCTCTATCACCTGGTTAGGTGGCCTGTAGTAGACTCCTAGCATGACATCACCGTTGTTTTTTACCCCTGTTAGCCTAACCCAGAGACTCTCAACACTTCTGTCTCCTATGTCCATCTCCATCTCAGTCCAAGTGTGTACATTTTTAATATATAAGGCAACAACTCCTCCTTTCCCCCTGTCTATCCTTCCTGAGCAAGTTGACCCATCCATACGAACATTCCAATCATGTGTATTATCCCACCAAGTTTTGGTGATGCCAACAATGTCATAGTTGTATTTATTTATTAGCACTTCCAGTTCTTTCTGCTTATTACCCATACTTCTCGCATTTGTATATAGGCATCAAAGACACTGATTTGATCTTGCCTCCCAGTTTTGCCCTGACCCTCCTTTCTCTCTGCCATTATGATCTGCTGAAAGTCATTTCTCTGTCCCAGGGGTAGGCAACCTATGGCACGTGTGCTGAAGGCGGCACACAAGCTGATTTTCAGTGGCACTCACACTGCCCAGGTCCTGGCTACGGGTCCGGGGGGCTCTGCATTTTAATTTAATTTTAAATGAAGCTTCTTAAACATTTTAAAAACCTTATTTGCTTTACATACAACAATAGTTTAGTTATATATTATAAACTTATAGAAAGAGACCTTCTAAAAACATTACAATGTATTACTGGCACGTGAAACCTTAAATTAGAGTGAATAAATGAAGACTCGGCACAGCACTTCTGAAAGGTTGCCGACCTCTGCTCTATCCATATATGTATATCATTAATGTGTAAGCAGAGTCAGAATGAGCTCTACCCTGACATCTGGTGGTAAGCTGTGGAAAAAGACTTCAGGGGCTGATCTCATTTGGATGGGCATGCCCACCCTGCCTAGCATGATGGACTGCTTGCCCAAATGGTCACTTTGTCAGCTGTGGGATCCCCAGTCTCTTTGTTATTGGTGCAGGGTTGTTATCCTGGTTATGTGAATCAAGGACAGTAGAACTGTACTTGGCATTTTATGATGGAGGGACTTGCCCTCAACTATCACTTGCTAGGCAAGGGACATGGGTTCCAAAGCCCACTGAATTGAGAGAGGCTGGGGACAGGCATGTGTACCTGGTAGTGTGGGCCCCCTTCTGAGAGCCCTAAATACAACTTTGACCCTCCTCTCTCCACTGTGTAATAACAGAGCTAATTTTGATTCAGTTAGGAGACTTGTTAGGTGCTGCAGAGCTGAAATCACTGATTCATAGGTCTAAGCATTAGATCTACTTTGGGCTAGTTGTTCTGAGTGCACCAGCACTGAGGCCCCCCTACTAACAGCTGAAATCACGGAGAGCTGAACTCACTAAAGAGCTGAAGTTACTAAGAGCTGAAATCACTGAGAGCTGTGTTAAGTGTGTGTGGGGGGGGCCTGAAGACAAGTTGGTGAGCGGCTAGCAGGACGGCTAGCGGAGAGGCGCGGCTGGTGGAGTGGAGAGGAGAGGAGCGGATAATGGAGAGGAGCGGATAGCAGGACGGCTGGGGGAGATGTGCAGCGGGCGGTGAAGATTGCAGCAGAACCCTGTGGAGAGGCGTGGCAATTGGCCGTCAATCTGACCAGCAGAGCACGTAAGATGCCCCCCATCCCTCCCCCCACTTCCACCCAGGCTGGGAGGTAAACTCTGCAGATGAACTTCTGAACTCTGGGGGCTGCACTGACCAAGGACAGAAACTGTGGGAGGGGTGACTTTTGGGTTGCTGGACTCAAGAACCACTCTGGGGCAGCACTGACCAAAGTCAGAAACTGTGTTAACACCACCCTATACCAAAAACCTACTGACCGCTATGCTTACCTTCATGCCTCCAGCTTCCATCCCGGGCACACCACACGATCCATTGTCTACAGCCAAGCACTGAGGTACAACCGCATCTGCTCCAACCTCTCAGACAGAGACCAACACCTACAAAATCTTCACCAAGCATTCTCAAAACTACAATACCTGCACGAAGAAATAAGGAAACAGATCAACAGAGCCAGACGTGTATCCAGAAGCCTCCTACTGCAAGACAAACCCAAGAAAGAAACCAACAGAACTCCACTGGCTATCGCATACAGTCCCCAGCTAAAACCCCTCCAACGCATCATCAGGGATCTACAACCCACCCTGGACAATGATCCCTCACTTTCACAGGCCTTGGGTGGCAGGCCAGTCCTCGCCCACAGACAACCTGCCAACCTGAAGCATATTCTCACCAGTAACTGCACACCGCACCATAGTAACTCTAACTCAGGAACCAATCCATGCAACAAACCTCGATGCCAACTCTGTCCACATATCTACACCAGCGACACCATCACAGGACCTAACCAGATCAGCCACACCATCACTGGTTCATTCACCTGCACGTCCACTAATGTAATATACGCCATCATATTCCAGCAATGCCCCTCTGCTATGTACATCGGCCAAACTGGACAGTCCCTACGGAAAAGGATAAATGGACACAAATAAGATATTAGGAATGGCAATATACAAAAACCTGTAGGAGAACACTTCAACCTCCCTGGCCACACAATAGCAGATCTTAAGGTAGCCATTCTGCAGCAAAAAAAACTTCAGGACCAGACTTCAAAGAGAAACTGCTGAGCTTCAGTTCATCTACAAATTTGACACCATCAGCTCAGGATTAAACAAAGACTGTGAATGGCTAGCCAACTACAAAAGCAGTTTCTCCTCCCTTGGTTTTCACACCTCAACTGCTAGAAGAGGACCTCATCCTCCCTGATTGAACTAACCTCGTTATCTCTAGCCTGCTTCTTGCTTGCATATATATATACACCTGCCCCTGGAAATGTCCACTACATGCATCCGATGAAGTGGGTATTCACCCATGAAAGCTCATGCTCCAATACGTCTGTTAGTCTATAAGGTGCCACAGGACTCTTTGCTCTTTTACAGATCCAGACTAACACAGCTACCCCTCTGATACCTTTCTCTCCTGTGGCTCAGCAGCAACTGCTCTCCAGGGCTCTCCTTTTCTACTTCCTGTCCCACCCTGGTACTTCCGGTGAGGGGGGCAGGTTTGGCTCCACCCACCCAGGAGAGTGTAGCAGTCTGTCACACTCCAGTTTGGAGGGAGGCCACTCCACATCATTACAGAATGTCAAAGAAGGAGATTTCCCAGATTCTAACCATCAGTGTAACACACATTTCTTGCCATGATCACTTGGAACCTCTAGACCCCAACATGAAATAACAAGATTAGTGTCTATTAGAGATTTGGTGCCTTTTCACCTTGCCGCCATCTTAAAACTAACAGGAATAGGAGATAGAATGCTGGGTACGTTAGGCCAAAATGGCCAAAAAGTGATTTAAACTGATTGTTGCAATTTGGCTCACTGCCTGGATTCATCTGCTCTAAGTAATGATATTCTTATTCCTGGAAGAGTTGTATGTTCCATCTGGATATTGTGGACATGTTAATACTTGCTCAATAACTCCCACCAGTGTCAACATGCACATGATCCCCTAGCCAAGGAGCTGAGTGTGTGGGTGTCTCATGCAAGTCACTGTGTAATTGTGGCCTGAAAAACATGCCTAGTAAATGATGTCTGATTCCTATTATTACACATGGTGTTTACACAATGATTAGGTTACAAAAGGTTACAAAGAGGTGTCATTAGAGGGGGTTTTGGAACAAATTGATAAACTATACAGTAATAAGTAATAGGACCAGTGGGCTTCACCCAAGAGTTCTGAAGAAACTCAAATGTGAAATTGCAGAACTATTAACTGTAGTCTGTAACCTATCATTTAAATCAGCTTCTGTGCCAAATGACTGGAGGATAGCTAATATGACGCCAATTTTTAAAAAGGGCTCCAGAGGTGATCTCTGCAATTACAGGCCAGTAAGCCTGACTTCAGTACGGAGCAAACTGATTGAAACTATAGTAAATAACAAAATTGTCAGACATATAGAAAAACATAATTTGTTTGGGAAGAGTCAACATGGTTTTTGTAAAGGGAAATCATGCCTCACCAATCTGCTAGAATTCTTTGAGGGGGTCAACATGCATGTGGACAACGGGGATCCAGTGGATATTGTGTACTTAGATTTTCAGAAAGCCTTTGACAACGTCCCTCACCAAGACTCTTAAGCAAAGTAAGCTGTCATGAGATAAGAGGGAAGGTCCTCTCATGGACTGGTAATTAGTTAAAAGATAGGAAACATAGCGTAGGAATAAATGGCCAGTTTTCAGAATGGAGAGAGGTAAATAGTGGTGTCCCCCAGGGGTCTGTACTGGGACCAGTCCTATTCAACATATTCATAAATGATTTGGAAAAAGGGGTAAACAGTGGCAAAATTTGAGGTGGCAAAATGAGGTGGCAAAATTTGCAGATGATACAAAACTACTCAAGATAGTTAAGTCCCAGGCAGACTGCGAAGAGCTACAAAAGGATCTCTCAAAACTGGGTGATTGGGCAACAAAATGGCAGATGAAATTCAATGTTGATAAATGCGAAGTATTGCACATTGGAAAACATATTGCCAACTATACATATAAAATGATGGGGTCTAAATTAGCTGTTACCACTCAAGAAAGAGATCTTGGAGTCTTAGTAGACAGTTCTCTGATATACAAGCTGTATAAAACAGATTTCATTTTGCCTCCTTGTATGCAAGTGTGGCTTTTACATTTCATTCAGGAGTCATGATTTAACTGAATGAAATAAATGACTGCTCTAGAGGTGAGAGGAAGACAGAGTTGTAGCCTTGTGGGCTTTGAAATGCAGGCTAACTACACCTCAAATGGGAAAGAGGCACTATATGAACCTCCAGGATCGTTGTTATATGATACTAACTGCTGCCCTGGCAGGTGGATTGGCTATGTCAAAAGTCTTTTCCATCTTTTCATTTGTATGTTTCTATGGAAACAGCTACTGAATGTGAATTGTTCTTCCTGTCTTTTTCTCTTCCTAAAGAGGCCTTGATTGGTGTGAAAGGAGTGACACCTGAGATAAAACTCAGTGCATTGTATCACAGCTCAGCTCTGTTAAAAATATTTTAATAAGAACATGCTTCACCAATCAAAACCTTACAGGCCAAATGCCTGATGTCATTCCTCAGTTAAAATGCTCATTGAGAGGATGACATTTGAAGGAGTTTTGCATAAAAATGGATTAGGAATTTGTGTTATAGTTGTTGGAGATATGAAAGAAAGCTGCTTTGTCAAGTATCCTGAATGGTGTAGAAGTTGCTATTTTAGCCCTACCTGTGCAAAGGGCATTCTAGTGTGAGCTGGAGGTAAGGAGGGAAGTATCAAGGGAGAGGCTGGAGAGAATGATGCTCTTGGATCTTGGCTAGTGGAGCAGCTCCTTAGGGTTTATTACATACTAGTACAATTTAGAGCATCCCCGCGGCCACTCTAAGTTGTGCTGAGTGCTGATTTGTCCCCGAGCCATCGCTTGGATTGGTGAGGGGGACAAAAAGGAGAGAGAGAAGGCCCTTTCCCCATGTCACACTGGAGGATATGGATAATTATTTTCAAAGTTTAATACATTCTGAAGTGTCACTTTCACTTTGTCTCTTCCTCACTCCTAGAGTCCAGGAAGTAAATTGTCATATACACTTCTTTATATTAATTTCAAACATAGCGACAAAGCTTTCAGATCCAAATAATAAATCTGGTCTTAACATAGGAACATCATTATCCTCTACACAGGGTCCTCTATTATACGGACCTAACTGTCTCCAGAAATCCCAGCAGAACTTATTGTCCAAGGGAAAGCCGATTTCCATGACAGTGATTTTAATTCAGTGGACTTTAGCCTTAAGTGCTGTCACTAAGCACCACAGAAGGATGACAAGTTCCATGGTGTTCTCAGTGTCCTCATTTTTATTCAAATGTATCTAACCTAACTGATGAAACTCACATTCTGTATGACTCTCTTGTCATGAAAGGCAGCAATTGCTTCAAGATAAACTCTCACAGAACCTGCCTGAAATGCAGGGTGGAATAAAACTGATCATTTAGGATTGTTGCTAACCAGACTATTGTGACTTCCTTACATCAGGGTTAGAGAGATGAGTCAGAAAATAGGGAAATAAAGAATGGATATGACATCTAGCCTGGGGATTAGAATAGAGGCAGATCATCTGGAGATTTTATGCTGAATAAATCTGAGTAGTGGTGATCTATTTAAGTTTTAACAAGATTGCCCATCACTGTGGTCTCTGAGCAGCCAGAAGGAAATAATGGATTTCAAGAGGGATAGTCTAGTCATGATGTGTGTGGGGAAGGGAAAAGCTCTCCTTGGTCTCTATGGGCCAACATATGAAAGGAAGGGAAAATCATCCCGAACTGTTGAGGTCTTTTCCATAATGGCTCACCCACAACTACATGTACTACCTACGATGGGTCACTTCAGTGGAGTCACACCAGCCCTACAGGATGAAACACCATAGCCACCCATGTCACGTGTGTCTGCTTTTATAGACTGCAATCTCTATTGCAATAACTTTGCATGAAAGACACTACTGAAAAATATATGAGTGTTTATCTCCCTTTTGTCATTCTGTTCAGGCATTCTGACATCTTATTACTCTTATGTAGAGATAAATGAGTTTTTCTTTCTTTTCTTCTTTTTGTACTTGTCTTTCTCTAGTTGCTGTATTTAAAAATCAAGAAAGAAAATATATAAAAAACTGGGTCTAATTACTCTTACTTTTCAGCAGTTCTGCTTTTCCTCTATCGGGCAATGTTCTTTCCTATGCAATGCTGGAAGGTTTTAAGTATTAGCAGTTCTGACTATGCTCCAGTTAACTCCTTTGCAGGAATTAGTAGACAGATGGCTACTTAACCGTAGCTGTTAATGTATGGGCATTATTGTGTAAGCTTTGAATTCTTTGCCCCTCACAACCTGTGGAACATTGAAGCAGAGAATTAAATAGATTCTGTAGTGTATTCAGATGAATCATAAAATAATGAACATTGAGTTAACATCTACTTACGATATGTGCTCCATCTTACTTTGCCTTCACCTATGAAGTATAAGGAATGACCATATGTCTATTTCAGCTTCTAAATGCTGAAAGACTTACAGTGTAACTCTGTAGATATTAAGATTTTAAATAGTAACGTGAGAATGGCAAGTTGGCTACAGTGGGTTAAAAATAGTCTGACGAATGTCTGCTGGAGAGCTATGCTTTCATTGAAAGAAAGGGCCTTTTCTACATGAGGGTTTTCTTCAATGGGTGTAGATGCACTGGAACCAACCTCTAGTGTAAATTCACTGTACCAGTGTGAAGTGTGACTTGCAACAGAGGAGTGCCTTGGTTCTTTTTACACCAGTGCAGCGTATCTGCATTATGAGTTTGCATTTGTGCGGCTACATCATTGCAGCTACCTCAGTGTAGTCAAGGCCTAAGTCAGTAACATTTTTCCTTGTGGAAATGCGCTGCTAGTTGTAAATCAAATCACTAGGGAGAGTTGGTCAAACAAGCCATCTTTAAATTAACACACATTTAAAAAAAGTAGCAGTTGTTAGGAAACTCTTCTGACACTTTGTTTTGGCTGTTCCTAGTGTAGTGACAATTAAAGTGAGGTTATTGGAGTCATCAAGATAATCAGGAAATGCCTCCATGCTGTGCTGCCACTCACAAGCCCACTACTAGCTCCACTAGTTCCTTCTCTTGTAAATGTCCTCAAGTCTTCCTTTTTTTTTAGGGCAGAGGGGTGTGTGTGTGTGTGTGTGTGAGAGAGAGAGGAGGGCTATTGTGGGCTGAGGAGAGCATGAAGGGACAGCAGAAATGGGACTATGGCAGTAGCAGAGAAGGGGGTATGAAAAAGGGGAACCTGAAGCGCAGCAGGGTCAGGGAGGATTCCACCCATCCCTGAGATCAGGGATTTTCAATCTTTTTGTTTCTGAGGCACCCCCTCAACATGCTCTAAAAACTCCACAACAACTGCCACAACAACTGTTTTTCTGCATATCCAGGAGATTAAAAGCTGTGGTAAATTGAGTGTTATACAGTTAAACACACACTCACATACGTAATATAAAAAAAGAAAAGGATAATGTAGGGACAAAAATTAAAAAACCTGAAGGTTATTTTTGTTTTACTTACTCAGTGTGAAACTTGTTGCTGGTGCTGATCCACAGGCTGGGTGGCCCGCTGAGGTGAGTTGGGGGTGGGGGAGGAGGTGGCACGCCGTCCCCAAGCCCCTTCATGCGAGGCTGAAGCCCCAGCCTGAGTCCCACCACCTGGGGCTGAAGCCCAAGTCCTGTTGCCCACAGCTGAAGCTCAAGCCCTGCTGCCCGGAGCTGCTCATGGACTCCTAGGGGGCTGTGGACGCCCAGTTGAAAACTGCTGCCTTAGATATTAAGAATCCTTGGGGATTTATATACACACAAATGCACACACATGCTGTGCGCGCACACACACACTCTAAACCTTAGGAATCCAGCCCTTTATGATCCTTAGTAGCTGTGCTGGGCATGCTCAAAATGACCTCCCCTTAGCAGGAGCCTCAGTAAACTCTGCAGATCCAGATGATCCCAAATAAATTTGGCTCATCTGGTCCAAACAAGCCTCCAATGGCTTGCAGAGAAAAGAGGACCCGTTGTCCCATGACTCTCCTAAGGCTTGTGCAGCCCCTAAGGAGCTTCCTCAGAGTCATGGGGGGATGGTGGGCTACCAGTCTTCTAAGGTGGGTGCACAAGGCTCTTATGGCTAACAGAGGTGTTGGGAGGCCCTGGACAAACCTCACGTGGCCTGAGCCCCATGATGAGCCTCATAAGCATTGCCAGGGTGTTGAAGCATATACCTAGGCATTACCATATTCCTGCCCATCCCAAGAAGTCAGCAAGAAGCATGGGCAATGCCCTCTCTCCTTTTCACACTAGTCCCATATTAGTACTATTGTTAAAACTATGGAAATTCCCAGGAAAAAACCTGTTACATTGAAGTAAAGGTTCAGAGCATACAGCAGTAATTTAAGGGTCAAAATCTTGACAAGAATGTCTAGAAAAACACCCAACTCTCATCCACGAGCTCCTCTGTATCCTGCCTCCACCCGCCTCAAATAGCTAAATAACTATATTAAATAAAACAACTGAAAAAACAAATCAGGCTATTCAGAATTACAGTTAAACTTACAACCCCCCAAACCCCAATACTGGAAATCCTGGGAATTCAATAAAAGTACCTACAGCTGATGGGAATCTCCTGAGGGAATTTTCCCCACAGGGCTTTATCTTTAATGTAGATTACCTTTTCTCTCCATATTTGACTGGCTAGGAGGGTTTACAGTCAAAGGTATTGAACTGATAGGGGGAAAATTCTGGGAGTCTGGAGACCAGGGATGGCCTCTGAGAACCCCCTTGCAAACTCTGGCCAGGGTGTATGGACTATACTGGGGATAGGTCTAGAAGAAGGAGGAGTATGTCGGGGCAGGGTCACAGCACACAGTGCTGCGGAGATTCTGGAAAGCACTGCACCCCATATGGCAGCTCTAGGAGGTTATCATAACCTAGACTTAAACAGGTCCCCAGGGCTGTTTAATTACATTAGGGCCCTGAAGCAGACCAGGATCAGGAGGGAGCAAAGGTGTCTAAAAGATTCCATAGTCACTCCTGCTCTCAGGCTGTTAGTTCTATGAGTTCTAGAGGCGCAGCACAAAAATCTCACCCCTGGATTCATAGATTAAAAGGCCTTAAGGGACTACTGTGATCATCTAGTCTGACCTCCTAACATAGGCCAAAGGACTTCCTTGAATTACTTCCTGTTTGAACTACAGCATATCTTTTAGAAAAAAACATCTAATCTTAATGACAAAAATTCCAGTGAGGGAGAATTCACCACAGCACTTGGTAAATTGTTCCAAAGGTTAATTACCCTCACTGTTAAAATATATGTCTTATTTCTATTCTAAATTTCTCTAGCTTCAACTTCCAGCCACTGGATATTTTTATGCCTGCCTGCTAGACTGAAGAGCCTTCTACTATCAGATTTCTGTTGCTCATATAGGCATTCTTACAGACTGTGATCAAGTCACTCCTTAGACTTCTCTTTGATAAGCTAAATAGTTTGAGCTCCTTAAGTCTATCACAATAAGGCTTTTCTAATCTCTCAATAATTTCTGTGGCTCTTCTCTGAACCTCCTTCAGTTTTTCAACATCCTTGAACTGTGGGCACCAGAACTGGACACAGTATTCCAGTAGCTGTTGTACCAAGTGCCAAATATAGAGGTAATATAACCTCCCTAATCTTGCTTGATATTCCCTTGTTTATACATCCAACGATTGTATTAGTCTTTTTCACCACAGCATCACACTGGGAGTTTATGTTCAGCGGATTATCCACTACAACCCCAAGGACTTTTTCAGAGTCACTGCTTCCCAGGATAGAATCTTCCATCCTTGGTTGCTAGATGCATGAATTTATATTTGGCCATATTGAAATGAATATTGTTTGCTTACATCCATCTTTAACCAATCTCTCTGAATCAGTGATCTGTCCTGCTAACCTTTGTGTCATCTGCCAACTTGATCACTGATGATTTTATATTTTCTTCTGTTCCTGGCTCTGCCACTGAAAAGCTGTGTGATGTTGATTAATCTCTAAGGGCCAGATTCTGTCACCCTCACTCAGGTGGGTAGGACTTTACTCCACTGTTAGCCTCACTGAGTTCAATGTGGCTACTTGTGGAGTGGGGCTCATTGAAAATTTTCCATCTAAACTGTTTGACAGAGTGAAGAGATGTCATCTTTCCATCGAAAATTTTGCTTTTTCATCTAAATATTTTGGCTGAAAGCATTCAGTTTTTGAGGTTTTACTGAAAACGTTAAAGTTTCCATGAGAAATTGTGAGAAAAATGAACATTTTTTCATTTTTATCAAAAATTTCTGCAAAAAATTTGATTTTTGGGACCAGCTCTACCACTTAAAATGAGAAAGTGTGTCCAAATCTGGCCTTTCATTGCTGTGTAATCTATAAAGTGGGGATGTTAATATTTGCCCTCTTGTGAAGCACTTTTAGCTCTACAAATACAGAGTGCCATATAAGACCCTGATGCTGCATATACATATGCCTACGTGCTAAATATTATCACTGTACTTGGTAAAAAAAAGTTTGAAAGTAAATCACCAAATTTTTTACATTAAAAACAATATTATGCCATTGACAGATACCATATGGGAAAGAAACAGGGCTGATAAAAATAGACTAAACACAGCATCTAATTTAATGTGTTGCAAATCTTTTAAGATTTCAAATTAAAAAAAAAAAACAAAAATTACCAACTTCCACTTCTTTTAACTGGATAGTTACAGCTTTGGGCATTTGGCAGATAATGACTAACAGTTTTTATATTCCAACTTTCTCATTTTCATGTTTAGCTCCATGAAGCAACTGCGATAGATGCACATCACTACTAGACAGATTACATCTCTAATGGCTGTAAAAATGCACCATAAAATAATATTTTTTCTAGGTCCAGCATAATCCTCAAAAAAGACTTTGAACAATAATGAAATATTGGAGAGTGGAGATAAGTTCAAAGCAGTTTAAATAATGCTATTAATATTGAATATAATAATGATATAAGGAAATAAAATCCCTCTCAGGTTCTGTTTGTATCACTGAAAGGAAATCAATTTCCTGTGCACAGTATCTTTCTACTACCACTTAACATAGGTGGATGGAAATAAGTTATTGTTAGTGTCTCCCATGAATTTCTTTCTGAAGGACAAGTCTTTTAAAAAATTAAGAGGTCACATGACTGAAGGTTGAATGCATGTTGCTACTTTACTATATAATTACTTTCCCACTCCTCTGCTTAGTCAGCCTGTAGAAAAGATCTGTTACTTCCCTGATGTTAAATATGGATATGCTCTAAAGATTGAATAGATCCAAACTGTGATATCTAATTTGAACTGCTATTTGCAGCTCGCTAGCTCGGATGGTGGAAATTGAATGGGTTTCATTCTAGTTTGTTTTAGGCTTTTATGTATTATTATTTTTAATGAAGAAAAGAGACAATCTTATGTTCTGAGGATCAGCATGTCAAAGCAAAATGGAAGGACACCTGAATCCCTAAGATAACACAGAAAAAAATTATTTAAAAATTACCATTGCTATTTAATTTATTGGGCTTTTGTTTATCATGCAGAAAATATTAGATATAGCCATACTTTTTTATTCACACTATGAGATAATATGTTGTAGAGGTGAGCAAAAGAAAACCTTGATAATAAACAGTGTTATCGCTCTAGGAGGTAAATAGTCTGAAGTGCCAATAAAAACTGTAATTACACTCACAACAGGAAGCTGTATTTAGAGTGACAGCAAGTCTCTCTCTTAAACCCTGTTATGGTAGGCTAAGACTTGAAGGTCTTAATTATATGTATGAGGAGTTTGTGTTCACATCTCTATTAAAATACTAAGAAGACGACTAATTATAACTGGGGCCAGAGTAAATTGGAGTCTATTTAGACAATGAACATTTAGGCATCTTTTTCTTTTGGCCATGATTGCTTTGACTCATTGAAACTCAAGCCATACAGTATCACCAAGCATATTGTTTCTATTGCTTTTGAGACAAAGCAAAATAACACAGAAATATTAAAATGATATCGTCCTCAAGTTCTAAATCTGTTGGGAAGTCTGCTCTATACTAGGGGCTCTCTCGTGGCTAGAATTACAACCTGTCCGCGAGCTGTGGCATTTAAGTGGAAATGAGGAACAGTTTCTCTCTCGTTTCTGTAGAACTAGTATGACATTTTTCTTTTCTAATCACTTTGGGCCAGAACCACAGTTGTCATAGATAGGCAAAGATCAGCTGGCCCCTTTACATGCAGGTAGTGTTTGTTAAAAGGGTGTATTTGACTCCCCTGGAGAATGAAGCTTTCTAATTAGCCCCAGAACAGATACAGCCAGTGCAATTCCTTCCCCCCTGCCCTCGGTCCCCCGACACTGCTTCATCAACATATCTCAGACGTTAACATTGTTATCATGATTCTTAATGTTTAATATTTTGGTAGCACGCAAAGGCCCCAACTGGGATTCGGGCTCTGTTGTGCTGGATGTTGTACAAACACAAAAAAGAAGACAATCCCTGCTTAGAAGAGTTTACTGACTCAAGGTGCAAACACACAAAGGGATGTGGATATAACATACAAGCAACTGAGTATAGTGAAGAATTGGCATGGCTTTGTCAGTTACGTGGATTCTAGTTTCTTTTTTTGTCTTCTTGCTTTAATTGGGGGTGGACAAAAGGAGGAAGGTTTGTTTGCTGAAGTGCATGATTCATGCTCTGCCTTGGTCCCTGTACCTGAGCGTGAGGCTCTGCAGTGATAGAAGATGTGACCACAGTAGATAACAGGAGTGCCTTTATCAAGAACAAAAGCAAACGGTGTCACAACACTCTTCCTACTCACTACTCCAAGCCTCTGAATTCTTTGCACGTATGTTGCTGGAGGCTTCCTTTGTTACAAAACAGAAGAGTGCACAGCTGGACTTATATTGTCACCTAACCTTACATGTACAGAAAATGGGAAATCTTCATTGCTGTGTTTGAAAGATGCATGCAGTCCTTGACTAGTTCTGACCCTGTACACAATGATCTTTTTAAATGGTACCTAGACCAGAGAGAATGTATTCAGTAAGGTAACACTGATAACATTAGTAGAGTGTGTAGGGAATCAGAAGTGGAATAAAAGTGGGTGCTGCAGGTCAAGATTTAACTGCATTAGCAGAGCTATGTGGGGAACCCAAGACAGCTAAAGCAGAGAGTGACACAGCTCAGGACTGAGGTGTATTAGCAATGCTCTATGGGGATCCGAGCAATGAAATAGTTGGGGGTAGGCAGTGTCAAGATACAGCTGCATTAGTAGAGCTGTGTGAGGTGCTCAGGACAGCAAGGTGGTACAGGTCAGGACAAAAGTGCATTAGCAGAAAAGTACAGGGGGGCTTGTTTGTGCAGTGCCTACTCGCACTATGTCTGACTCAGTCTTCTACTGTCATGAGCACAAGTTTTTATTTCACCTTGGTTTAAAAATAAATAAATAAATAAATAAATACAAGCACACTGCTGAATCATGCATTTCCAGTGTAAACACATTTTCAAACTAAGACATTTCTCCTCAGTTGTAAAAAGCAATTGGCTTTTATTTTTCCCCAGATGACAAAGTGTTCTGTAGAAATCTTGGAAGTCACTGCCGGAATCAACCATTTTAACAGTTCCCAATCTTATGGGATTCTATTTATTTCAGTCTTCTTGGGAGGGGATGGGGATGGGAGCAAGCTAGAATTGCAACCCTTTAAACTATAGATTACTGGGATTGTCTGTCTGCCATCGCTGCTCAAAAATGATCCCAAAAGGCAAACTCATGACTCATTGGATTGTTTTCATTGGAGCAGCTCCAGGGAGCAGTGAGGTTTCAAAATAAACATTGTTCAAGATGGAAAAAAAAGGCACGGAGAATTTTCTGAGATTGTGTGTTCTGAGTGACTTACCTTTTACCATTCATTAAATATTCATGCATAGAAACTCTATTTTATACCTACAACTTAAAACACTGAGTGCATTAATTGTATGCTACTTGGCATCATTAATACCTTCAGCGACCAGGTTTCAGTTACAGGAAGTACTGAACCTGGGGGCCTGAAGTTAGGCACTGAATAACTCTGGTCTGATTTTCAGAGGTGCTGAGCACCTACAGCTCCTAAAACCTTACTGTACCATGGTAAAAGATGGATCACTTAGCGCACACACAACCCGAGAAAATCCTCTGTGCCATTTGTTTTCAGCTTGAACAATGTTTTCAGCTTCATGCCAATGACCTCATTGAGAGCTATAGGGGCTCAGCACCTCTGAAAGCCAAGGCCTGGTCACTTAAATGTCTAAATACAGAGGTAGATACCTAATTTAGGCATCCAATATTGAAGGCTCTCTACTCCCATGGCAACCTATTCCCTCGAAGCATTTTCTTTTACTAATGTATAGCCTGAATTTTTCCCTTGTGTGTCCCCCATCCAAACCCAGAGTAAGGGTTCTTATGGGGGATCAAAGTGGGGGATGAGTGAATACAATCCCCAGTGCAACCTGCTAAGCAAATCCACAACTGCAACTACACAATTTGGATAGGCCATCACCTCCACATGAAGTTTGTGGCTAGTGGATCTGAGCAGTTTTCTGATCACATTCCTGTCTCATCCACATGTGCTCCCATGGAAACCTGCTCTGTGGTGCTCAGGGATTGTGGAGTCTATCTGAACAGCTTCTCCTCTTCCTGGCTCCCCTAACATGTCCAGCCATGCTAGTTCAGTTGTGTTTGGCCTCTTCTGAATGTCACCAACCACAAATAATACATTCCTTCCTTGAAGTTATATAACCCCCTTTGTTTCGTTTTTACAATTCCCTATATATATATATAGTTCCCTTTACATGAGCTATACTCCAGTCCTTGCCTCAGTCAGCCAAATCACAGAATGACTGTGTTCACTAATATAGTGCTCTGCTGGAGAAAGGAGAGAGAAGAGCTCCTTGTCCTTCCAGATTCTCATATTAAAATTCTTTCAACTTTTAAAAAGTGTTATCTATAAACTTTCCCTCTTCCCCGTGTAATGAATGTGTGCAACAAAAGACCTAGAACCACACTGTCCTAAACAAGCTTCTACATCCTGAGCTAGATAGCTTCATTTAGCTGACAACAGAATTAGGTTCTGATCCAACCCCAATCAAGGTTACTAGGAGTCTCTCTGTAGGCCAGCAAATAGAAGGTAACATGATCATACATATTGTCTGTGAAGAGGTTTGACATTCCTTCCAGCACAGAGCAGCAATATGCATATACATGCCCTTGTTTCCCGAAAGTTCAGTACCCCAAGTCAACAGTACAACTTTAGTGCCTTCCTTTTTCACCTTATTTTACAATCCAAACCCCAATGCTCCATGAAAATTTCATAATCTAGTTCTGCCCTCCATCCCTTTAGCACTCCGCATGACTTTATGGTATATTTAAAACATAATGTATAACAAATAAATAACTGTTACTTCTTGAAGTTTGTTTTAAGGCATTGTACATGTTAAACACCTCAGGCTAAATTGTGCATTCATCTGCATCCCACTGGCTTCAATGGAGTTGCATGGGATTTAAGTCAGCAGAGACTTTGACCCTATGTGTTTCCTGGTTGCTGTTCGCATGGCTTCAGCCATAGTGTGGACAACATCTAAATTACTATGACCATTTACAGTGCTCCTGGTCCCTCAGTGGTCTACACTACAAAGTAACCTCAGCTTAACTAAATTGCTCAAGGCTGTGAAAAATTCCATGTCCCCCGGCGTAGACGCTACTAGGTTGACAGAAGAATTTTTCCATCAACCTAGCTACTGCCTCAGATGAAGTTGGTTTACTAGAGCAATGGAAGAACTCCTTCCATTGCTACAGTAAGTGTCTATGCTCCAGCTGCAGCTGTGCTGCTATAGCATTTCTAGTGTGGACATATCCTCAGAACTGGGTTTTCAGCTACAGTGCGGTGTGACTTGGGAACGTTTTTAGCAATACAATTAAATTCATTTGTAGTATAACAGCTGTGATAGGAAGGGTACTTTGTTTTCCTTGGCTATTGTCCATGACTGTGAAAACTGGGAGAGTTCCCATTTCTTGTAAAATGATAACTGAATGGGTCAACGTTTACCGTTCATTACCCCAGCGCAACTCCAATGAAGTCAAGATTAATGGTCTTTAATGAGCTGCACAGGGACAACCGAAGGCAGAATTTGGCCTACAATGTATATGTAACAAAATATCAAAACTAGGGAATGTATATATTATGTAATGTAATGGCTGCAATTGTCGAAGTGGGAGTTCAAATATTATAGGGGAGCATTTAGAATAAAAATGCAACTCGGAAGTAATTTTTCCTATAAAATTCCAACTGCAGAGTGTCACTATAATGTTCTATAATGAATGGAGAGGGGGTGTAATTTTAGAAAGCGGCTTTCAAAAGCTGTTCTGGAACACATCTGGATTCTCTTAGGAAAAAGCAAAATCTCATCAGGGACCACTTCAAAGACCATTTCCTCATGGTGGTTAAATTATCTTGTGAGAAACTGCTGTTGCATATACATTGTTACATTATGTATGATTTCTGACTGCTCCTAATATGAACAAACTGCACAATGTTCCATTAATGATTTTCAATTTATATTGAGCCTTAAGTCATATAGACAGCTCGCTTTGTTGGATTTACTTTGAAGATGTATGTTCTAGGAAATTTCACAGCCCTCCTGCCTACTGTCCTGTCTAGAGATTTTGGTAACCAGAATTGATGGACTGGGCTTATAGTAAACATAGTCTCATGTTACTTCTGTAATGGTACTCAGGTGGGTTTCAAATCTTGCATTTTCATGAAAGCAAATAGTAACATTGCCATTTCATACTGTGGATAACTTAAACACTTTGATTGTATACATCTGGATCATGGGATTGTAGTTGTGGTGATATAGTATGCTTGGGTTCCAGGGTCAACATTAAAGGATGCGTCTTTATTTTTCTTTTTACTTCTTTTTTTTCAGGGAGAGTGTACATGGCTTCATTTCTGTGGTAAAGAAAGCAATTCTTGTGCATTTAAGGCTAAGTTCTCACCAGTGCAGGGGAAATGACATGATCTGCTTCTCAAATGGGACAAACGTAAGCTGCAGAAGCTTATTATTCAAGCAAGGAGCAGAAATAACAATAATGGATGGGGGCTATGCATAACAGGCTCCGTCTGGCTATGGAGTGTATGCACATAAAACATATGTCCCACACCTCTTAACTATTGGTAAGATACCATAATATCCCTCCATAGCCACTGCTACAGAATTCTTGTAGAGCCTTATTCCATAGGTTTGGGGATAAGCCAGGTTGGGGGTAGACAACTTTTGCCCTATGACTCTTCCTCCTACACAGTACCAGACAGAATTTGGCCCATAGTGTGTGAAGTGTTTGGGGACAAAAAGTGCTAAAGAAATGCAAGTTAGTGGTGTAGACTTTCAGCTGATAAGCTTTGTAGCTCCATCCTACTATTCTTATTACAAATAGCATCAGCACCTTACTCTCTTGACCTAATTTCAAATCACTTTATGGGGCGAAGTTCAGAGGTGAGTTTAAGTAAATCCAGAGGGAGTCTAGCTTCCTGTAGTCTAACTTCTAACTTCATAAGAACGTAAGAATGGCCATACTGGATCAGACCTCTGTTCCATCTAGCTCATATCCTGTCCCTGACAATGACCAGTGCCAGATGTTTCCTAGGAAATAAACAGAACAGGGCAATTTCAAGTGATCCATCCCCCATCATTGAGTCCCAGATTCTGGCAGTTGAAGGTTTAAGGACACCCGAAGTATGGGGTTACATCCCTGACCATCTTGGCTAATAGCCATTGATGAACCTATCCTCCACAAACTTATCTAATTCTTTCTTTAACCCAGTTATATATTTGCCCTTCACAATACCCCATGGCAATGAGTCCCCCAGGCTGACTGCATTTTGTGAAGAAGTACCCCTAGGTAACCCTTAGTCCCAGTAACCCCTAGTAACTCCTAGTCCCAGTGTTATGTGAAGGGGTAAATAATACTTTACTATTCACTTTCTCCATACAATTCATGATTTTATAGACCTCTATCATATCCCTCCTTAGTCATCTCTTTTCTAAGATGAACAGTTCCAGACTTTTTAATCTCTCTTCATATGGAAGCTGTTCCCATACTCCTAATCATTTTCATTGCCCTTCCCTGCACCGTTTTTTGAGATAACGTGACCAGAACTGTACATTGAGTGGCTGTTTTCAGGGAACTATCCACGATGACTCCCAAGATCTCTTTCTTGAGTGGTAACCCAAGACCCCATCATTTTGTATGTAGAGTTGGGATTATGTTTTCCAATATCCATTACTTTGCACTTATCATTGAATTCCACCTACCATTTTGTTGCCCAGTCACCCAGTTTAGTGAGCTCTCTTGTAACTCTTCATAATCAGCTTTGGACTTAACTATCTTAAGTAATTTTGTATCATCTGCAGATTTTGCCACCTCACTGTTCATCCCCTTTCCAGATCATTTATGAATATGTTGAACATCACAGGTCTCAGTACAGATGCTTGGGGGATAGCACTATTTGCCTCTCTCCATTGTGACACCTGACCATTTATTCCTACTGTTTGTTTTCTATCTTTTAACCAGTAACTGATCCATGAGAGAACCTTCACTCTTATCCCATGACTACTTAGTTATCTTAAAAGCCTGTGGTGAAGGACCTTGTCAATGTCCTTCTGAAAGTCCAAGTACACTATATCAGCTGGATCACCCTTGTCCGCATACCTGTTGACTTTCTTTTACAAAAGCTGTGTTATCTCTACCCCAACATACTTGTGTTCATCTATGTGTCTGACAATTTTGTTTTTTACTATGGTTTCAACCAATTTGCCTGGTATTGGTTAGGCTTACTGGCCTGTAATTGCCAGGATTACCTCTGGAGTCTTTTTTAAAAAAATAGGTATTACATTATCTACCCTCCAGTCATTTAGTACAGAGGGTGATTTAAGCAATAGGTTACATACCACAGTTAGTAGTTCTGCAATTTCATAGGTGAGATCCTTCAACTATCCAGTCCTGGTGACTTATGACAGTTTAATTCGTTAAATTCCATGTCCATATATACATGATCTTATTTTTCATTTCCTCTAGACTTCCATCCACTTATCATAATTTCATTTACATACACCCTTTACACATCATGGCCCCATCATCTGGTGTATTAGGGCAGATTTGCTGACACAAAGCTGTCCATAGCCAGGGTAACCAGCCACCAGAAGATTCTCTCTGAGTAGGCCAAAGCTGAGGATCTGGGTCCACATGCGAATTTGGCCCACTGAGTCTAGCTGAGCATAAGGGGGCTTAAAGGAGCGTATAATTTAGTGTAACTCACATGCTGAGGGGGCAGATGAGAGGACTGCAGCAAGAAAAGCAACTAACAGCATGATCAGGAAAAGCAACAAAGAATCCTGTGGCACCTTATAGACTAACAGACGTTTTGCAGCATGAGCTTTCGTGGGTGAATACCCACTTCTTCGGATCCAGACTAACACGGCTACCCCTCTGATACTTAACAGCATGATGTGAGAGAGATAAATTAAAACAGACCATAACTTCTTTAAACCTGGTTTAAACCTGTTTAAAACACTGTTCTCAGTGGTAGAAGATGACAGAACAAGGAGTAATGGTCTCAAGTTGCAGTGTGGGAGGTTTAGGTTGGATATTAGCAAAAACTATTTCACGAGGAGGGTGGTGAAGCACTGGAATGGGTTACCTAGGGAGGTGGTGGAATCTCCATCCTTAGAGGTTTTTAAGTCCCAGCTTGACAAAGCCCTGGGTGGGATGATTTAGTTGGTGCTGGTCCTGCTTTGAGCAGGGGGTTGGACTAGATGACCTCCTGAGGTCTCTTCCAACCTTAATCTTCTATGAAGTGATTGAGATTCTGCCACAAATGTGGCAGAGGAAAATTGCATGGATTATAATGCTTTTGAGGGCTGTGTTCAGTGATACTAAAGTGACTCAGCAGGTACTGTAAATTATTACATTATTATGAAATCCACCTTGCCCTCATTTACTGAGACATTGGTTTGCAGGAACACTGACTAGAGGATTCCCATTTCTGATTGAGCTAATTGGTACACATTAAGCCACATGTTCTTTTCAAAAGTGAAGTTCTCTTTTCATCTAAAAACTTCTGGGCTCAGTCCTGTAGGCACCCCCAAATCTTACTGATTCCAGGAGGTTCTTGCTGTTTCTCACTGCTTTACAAAGGTCTCTGCTGATTTCAAATGTGGTAGTATGTCAAGGGGAGACTAGTGGTCTTCCATGTAAGAACTAGGTTCTGAGCCATTTTTAAGTGGTCACAATTAGATACTCAGGATGGTAGGTGCTCAGTACTGTGACCTGATCTCCATCACCAGTCAAGGAAGATTTTCTCTTGGCTGGCCCTGCTGAGGGATGGGGTGGGATTTGTACTTCCAGGAAGAACGGGGTGGTGTGGGGGAGTGTCCAGCTGCAGGGGTAGTCAGGTGAGCTGCGTCTGCTTACAGGATGCTGATGTCACCACCTGCTCATATGGTCTGTCCTGAAGATGAATTCAACTGTGCTGTGCTCTCAGGTGCCAGTCACACTCCACACAGCAGTAGCCAGGGCTCACAGCTGAGCCTTCTGAGCGCCATCGGAAGTGTGTCAGTCTCATAATCTGAAGGTCCTAAGCTCAGTCCTCAGAGAAGGCAGCTTTTGCCTCCTGCTGTGGCCATTACCACTTCTAGCTCTCCCTCACCTGTGGTTTCTGGAGTCCAGGATTCCCCTGTTCTAATTGGCATCTGGGGGAAATGCACATATATGCAGTCGACAAACCATTGTGTGAGTTTCTCCCCGATAGCATAGTGGTGAGGATTTGGTGTTTTCACTGGTGTGGCCTGGGTTTAATTCTCACTCAGGAAAGCAGCTTACCTTTGCCAGCTGTCATCTGTAAAGGCTGGCTTTGTCATACCACGACATTTTAAACCCACTTTCTTCTACCTCCCTTTCTCTTGTTTCTCTTCTGCGTTCCCCTGCCACATCCGCCTTTTCAAACTCCAACCTCCAGGGCCCGCTCTTGAGGGGCCTTCCACCTCTCTTCTGTCTCACCCATGCCCTACCATGCCACACGTTTCTTCCTGAAGCTCTTCTGTGCATTGTGCAAAGAGGGCATGTTTCTGCTCCTCCCTGCTTCTCGAGAGGTCAGGATTGTAGGCGCTCAGCGATGCGGACAGAATTTCTTTGCCACTAAGAGAAGGTTTCTTTTGGCTGCCCCTCCTGAGGGATGGGGTGGGGTCTGTACTTCTGGCAAGAGCAGGAGGTGTGGCCACCTGCAAGGGTAGTCAGGTGAGCTTTGTCTGCCTACAGGAGACTACTCCTGTGTTTTGTCCTGCAGCTGAACTTGACTGTTCTGTGCTCTCAGCCACCAGGAAAACTCCAGCTGGCAGTGGCTAAGTACTGTGGCTGAGCTTTTTAGTGCAGTTGGTAGTGTATCCGTCTCATGACCTGAAGGACCTGAATTTGATCTATAGAGAAAGCAGACTGTGTCTTTTGCTATGGGCATTATCCTATATTGCTGTCCCTCACTCATGGTTGCTGGAATATAGTGTTTCCCCCACTCTACTTGGCATCCCAGGGGAATACACATATTAGCAGCTTGCCAAGCAACTGCCCAGGCATCTCCCTTATTATCCAGTGGTCAGGATTTACTGTTTTCACCCCTGTGGCCTTTGCTCCATTCATGGTCATGCTATCTTCTTACCTTTGCTGGCCCTCATCTATGGGGGGCTGGTTTGATCATGCCTTCTGTGTTTTAAAATTAAGATTGTGTTACTTTCTGCAGTTCAAGGCTCTCTTTTATTTCTCTTTGGCATTGCCCTCTCACATCTGCCCTTCCAAACTCCATCCTCCAGGGCCCACTCTCAAAGTGGTAACAGCTTCCAGAAAGTCCCAGTACACTATTTCCACTGTATCACCCTTGTCCACATTTTTGTTTACCACCGCAAAGAATTCTAACAGATTGGTGAAGCAGAATTTCCATTTAACAAAAGCTGTGTTGACTCTTCCCACTCTTCAAATCATGTTCATCTATTTGTCTGATAATTCTCTTCTTTACGATAATTTCAACCATATTGCCTGATACTGAAATTAGGCTTTCCAGCCTGTAATTGCCAGGATCGCCTCTAGAGCTTTTTTTTTTTTTTTTTTTTTTAAAAACTGGCATCACATTAGCTAGCCTCCAGTTATAAGGAACAGAAGCTGATTTAAATGATAGGTTACATACTGCAGTTAAATAAGAAATTTTAGAAATACTGAGTTCCTTCCGAACCTTTGGGTGAATACCATATGGTCCTGGTGCTTTATTACTATTTAATTTTTCAATTTGTTCCCAAACCTCCTCTATTGACCCAAACATCCATTCCAAGACACAAAATGGGACAGTTCCTCAGCTTTGTCACCTAAAAAGAATGGCTCAGGGTGTGGGCATATCCCTCACATATTCTTCAGTGATGACCAAAGCAAAGAATTCATTTAGCTTCTCTGAAAAGGCCTTGTCTTCCTGGAGTGCTCCTTTAGCACCTCAATTGTCCAGTGGCCCACTGATGGCTTGGCAGGCTTCCTGCTTCTGATGTACTAAACATTTTTTTTTGCTGTTAGTTTTGTAGTCTTTTACTAGCTGTTCTTTTTTTGGCCTGCCTAATTATATTTTTACACTTGACTTGGCAGAGTTTATACATCTGTTTAATTTTCTCAGTAGGATTTGACTTCCAATTTTTAAAGGATGCCTTTTTGCCTCTAATCTCCTCTTCTACTCTGTTGTTTAGCCATGGTAGTATGTTTTGGTCCTTTTACTATATTTTTAATTTGGGGGGGGGTATACATTTAATCTAAGCCTCTATTTATGATTTTTTTAAAATTTTCATGCAATTTGAAGGCATTTCACTCTTGTGACTATTCTTTTTAATTTTCTATTTAACTAGTTTCCTCATTTTTGTGTAGTTCCCCTTTGTGAAGTTAAATGCTACTGTGGTGGGGTTCTTTGGTATTCCCCCACCCCGCAAGGATGTTAAATTTAATTATATTATGGTTGTTATTACCAGGTGGTTCATCTATATTCATGTCTTGGACTAGATCCTGTGCTCCACTTAGGACTGAATCAAGAATTGCTTTCCCCCTTGTGGATTTCAGGACTAGCTGCTAGAAGAAGCAGTCATTAATGGTGTCTAGAAAGTTTCTCTCTGCATCTAGTACAGAGGTGACATGCACCCAGTCAATATGGTAATAGTTCAGATCCCCCATCATTACTGAGTTTTCTATTTTTATAGCCTCTCTAATCTCCCTGAACATTTCACAAACAACATCCTGGTCAGATGTTTACTATATTCTTGTTATTCAAGCATACTTCTATCCATAGAGATTCTACGACACAATCTGATTCATTTAAGATTTTTATGATATTTGACTATGCTTTCTTTCATATATAGTGCTCCTCCACCAGCACGACCGACTCTATCATTCCTATATATTTTGTACCCTGGTATTACCGTGCCTCATTGACTATCTAAGGCTAGGTCTACACTGGGCATGGGTGGGGTCGACCTAAGATACGCAACTTCAGCTATGCAAATAGCATAGCTGAAGTCGGCGTATCTTAGGTCGATTTACCTGGCCGTGAGGAGGGCGGTGAGTCGACTGCTGCCACTCCCCCCGTCGACTCCACTTCTGCCTCTCACCACGGTGGAGTTCCGGAGTCAACAGCAGAGTGATCGGGGATCAATTTTATCACGTCTACACTAGATGCGATAAATCAATCCCCGATAGATCGATCACTACCCGCCGATCTGGTGGGTAGTGTAGATGTACCCATAGTTCCATCAAGTTTCTGGTCAAAGTTTCGGTGTCAAAATGAACCCTAACCCTAAGAAATAAAATAAATATACAAAACATGCTCCCATTTTGTGGCTTGGAATGGATGCTTGTGCAATTTTGTTTCTTTCATCAATAATGTCAGACTGAATGAGTGCTTTATCTGGCATAAGTAAACAGCTTGATTTATTTTTTTCAAAACATTAATAGATCTGAGTTAATCCGAAATTCATTCCTGCACATATCGCTTACAGTATTTATCTGAGTTTTGGGTGTCTACTTGTTTGTTTGCAGAACTCTGGATAAATTACTACAGATATTCTTATTCAGAAAGTGAGTTAATCAATCTCATCCTTCATCTTTGGTTGTGCAAAAGGTATATATTTTTGTCATGGTTGAACTAGATCTAAGTCTCTTGCTGTCTTTTAAAAGACCTTCATGTATAGCTGCTTTAGCATCCCAGAAATCAAACTGACAATCTGTCTCGGGAAGCCAATTCAGTCACCATTCTAAAGAGATACCGAGTGACATTTTCAAGTCTAAAGTGTGAGGCTACCCTCAATCTTCTTCATCTGGCACTGATTTCTGCTTTTTCTGGACCTCACTGTTTGAGAGGATAGGGCCTGGGGTAATAAAGTCAATGGCCTAAGAGATAATTGAGGCTGACAGGGTATTTGGGGATTCAAGAGACTTATATGTGACAGGAAGCCAAACAATGTATCCTGTGGGAGTCTGGACACTCAAAACATAGTGCTTATATTTTCCACATTGTAAGTCTCAGACAGATTTTGGCACTGACTTCCCATTTCCTTCCTGTCACTGGTGACAAATTTTGTGGCATTCAAATAAGGATTTCCTTTTTATCATGCATAATGGCTCATCGTTAGGAGACACTCGCTATGATAAAAAACAATTGCTATGGTCTAAACTGAATCATTATTTAAAGAAGGTTGCTACAAAACAGTCAAGGATCTGTGTTAAAATAGCTTCTTTTTGTCTGACGTGATTGATGATATCTTTAAACTATTATCCGTAATCGATATATTTAATTGCTGCAACTGTTGTTAAAATAGTGTCCTCACTGTGCACTATTCATTATTTTCCCATGTTTTGCCCCTCACAAGTCAAGAATGAATTACAGAGTAACGAAATCTGACCCTAAAATTAAGAACACATCTAGACATTACTGGTTAATTTTTAAAAATGTGCACCTAAGTTATATGCCCTAAATGGATAATTATGCAAGTAATTGCAAGAAATTGAATGGACAGTTAGTTACCTGTGTGATTGTACAACTTCATGTGTATACATTGCTGGGGAACTGGAAGTACTAAAATTCCATGAGACTGAGTCTTCTCAAGCTTCTGTATTTCAGTCCAGACATGTCACAAGGTTCTGTTTTCATAAAATTTCCAGGCCCATTTTGCAGACTCAGGAGGTTTGGATCAGCTGAATGCATCCTGGATGCATATCTAATAGACAGTTGCAGTGGCACAAGTGCCAGCAAACAGAGCTGTAAACAGGGGAGTTTGAGTGGGAGTTTGCCGGGGCAGTTTGGGGGAAGACTAGGAGAGGCAGGCAGAGGATCAGGCAGGCTAGTGAAGGGAGTGTGCTGTGTTCTATCAGTGTTTTGGTGCTTGTTGGGGGGTTGGCTTTGCTCTGGGTGGTGGTGTTTTGGTTTGGTTTCTGTTTCCCAGATTTACAGGATTTAGGTGAGAAGGCTATGACAGATAAAGAGGCAGCAGTGGTAGGGACCCAAGCAGTGGAAGACACAATGAAGATGACTGGATGTGGAAGCTGCGGCGTGTACATGATCCTGGAGTGGGTACCTGATCGGAGTTTTGTCTGCATGAAGTGCTGCCTGATCGAGCTGATGGAAGAAAAGATCCGAGGATTGGAGATGCAGGTGGAAACTCTGGTCGAGTTTAGAAGGGGGTTCGAGCGGATGACGGAGCAAAGATATGAGGAGTCTGAATGAAAAAGCTTAGACTTGCAGATGGAAGCAGGACCAAAGAACTCTGAGGGGAGACTGCTGGGTGAGGAAAGTGGATGATGGAAGCATGTGACTAAGAGAACCAGGCAGAGGAAAAGATGGGCCAGTGAAGGAGAAATAGAGCTCAGGAACAGGTTTGCAGAGTTGGAAAATGAAGAAGGGGCACAGCAGGTGGTCGCTGAAGGTGAGAGGACAAGGAAGAAGAGAAGAGCAGCTAGTCCTATAAGAAGAGGGGAAGAGTCAATGGAGATATCAACATGAAACATGAGCCCCAGGAGGATACGGGATGGGTTGCAGAGGATTGCAAGGGTGAATAGAAATCGAGAGGATTTGCAGCCAGAGAGAACAGGGGATAGACCGGAGAATCACACTGTCACCAGGAAAAGGCAGGTCTATGTGATTGGAGACTCCTTACTGAGAAGAATAGACAGGCCTGTAACCAGAGCTGATCCAGAGAACGGAAAGGTGTGCCATCTGCCAGGTGCTAAGATGCAGGATGTGGACCTGAGGCTGAAGAGGATCCTAACGGGAGAGGGAAAGAATCCACTGATTGTCCTTCATGTGGAAATGAATGATACGGCTAGATTCTCACTGGAACGTATCAAGGGAGACTTTGCCAGGCTGGGGAAGACGCTTAAGGAAATCGAGGCTCAGGTGATCTTCAGTGGGATTCTGCCTATTCCTAGAGAAAGGCAACAAAGGTATGACCAGATTATGATGATCAACAGATGGCTCAAGCAGTGGTGCTATAAGGAGGGCTTTGGGATGTATGGCCACTGGGAGGCATTGATGGAGAGAGGACTGTTCTCTCAGGATGGACTTCACCTGAGTAGGGAGGGAAATAGACTTCTAGGATGGAGACTGGCACAACTGATTAAGAGAGCTTTAAACTAGGAATTGGGGGGAGATGGTTGGGAGATGTCCAGGTAATCTCCATCCCGGATTTTAACATTGAGAGGGAGAAAACGAAGTAAGAAAGGATACAGCCGTGGGTCGGAGAGTGGACATATGGAAGAAGGGTAGTGTAGATACCAGTCTAACAGGTGATACTGGTGGTAGAATACCCGATTAGGCACAGACAAAGAATGTGAGCGAAGCCAAACAGCAAGAATTAAGATGTTTGTACACCAGTGCGAGGAGCCTAGGTAACAAAATGGAAGAACTAGAGTTACTGGTGCAGGAAGTGAAACCGGATGTTACAGGGATAACAGAAACATGGTGGAATAGTAGTCATGACTGTAGTACAGGTATTGAAGGGTATGTGCTGCTTAGGAAAGACAGAAATAAAGGCAAACGTGGTGGAGTAGCATTGTATATCAATGATGAGGTAGACTGTAAAGAAATAAGAAGTGATGGAATGGATAAGACAGAGTCTGTCTAGGCAAAAATCACATTGGGGAAGAAAGCTGCTAGAGCCTCCCCTGAGATAGTGCTTGGGGTGTGTTATATACCACAGGGATCTGATTTGGATATGGATAGAGTCTTTTTTAATGTTTTTAATGAAGTAAATATTAATAGGAATTGTGTGACCATGGGAGAGACTTTAACTTCTCAGATATAGACTAGAAGACAGGTGCTAGTAATAATAATAGGGCTCAGATTTTCCTAGATGCGTTAGCTGATGGATTCCTTCACCAAGTAGTTGCTAAACCAACAAGAGGGGATGCCATTTTAGATTTGGTTTTGGTGAGTAGTGAGTACCTCATAGAAGAAATGGTTGTAGGGGACAACCTTAGTTTGAGCGATCATGAGCTAATTCAGTTTAAACTAAATGGAAGGATAAACAAAAATAGATCTGTGAATAGGGTTTTTTATTTCAAAAGGGCTAACTTAAAAAAATTAAGGAAATTAGTTAGGGAAGTGGATTGGACTGAAGAACTTGGGGATCTGAAGGTGGAGGAGGCCTGGAATTACTTCAAGTCAAAGTTGCAGAAACTATCAGACGTCTGCATCCCAAGAAAGGGGAAAAAATTCATAGGTAGGAGTTGTAGACCAAGCATTTCAGAGAGGTAATTAAGAAAAAGCAGAAAGCCTACCTGGAATGGAAAATGGGAGTGACCAGCAAGGAAAGCTACCTTATTGAGGTCAGAACATGTAGGGATAAAGTGAGAAAAGCCAAAAGCCATGTAAAGTTGGACCTTGCAAAGGGAATTAAAACCAATAGTAAAAGCTTCTATAGCCATATCAATAAGAAGAAAACAAAGAAAGAAGTGGGACTGCTAAACACTGAGGATGGAGTGGAGGTTAAGGATAACCTAGGCATGGCCCAATATCTAAACGAATACTTTGGCTCAGTCTTTAATGAGGCTAATGAAGAGCTTAGGGATAATAGTAGGATGACAAATGGGAATGAGGATATGGAGGTAGATATTACCACATCTGAGATAGAAGCCAAACTCGAACAGCTTAATGGCACTAAATCGGGGGGCCCAGATAATCTTCATCCAAGAATATTAAAGGAACTGGCACATGAAATTGCAAGCCCATTAGCAAGAATTTTTAATGAATCTGTAAACTCAGGGGTTGTACCATATGACTGGAGAATTGCTAACATAGTTCCTATCATGTTTGTGGAGAAAAGCTTGAGCCATTAAGCTTGAGCCCTTAAAGGCTCCAAAACCAGAAGTCAAATAAGAAGAACCTCATATTTTAAAAATTACAATTTTTAAACCAAGCATGATTTTTGAATGCTTGGGTTCAGCAATATTGGGTCTGTCTCCATCCTCTGTCCTCCTGGACTCTTTGCATTTAGGAAGCACAAGTATTGTCACTGTTCATGCTACAAAGGGTGTTAAGTTGTCTTGCCATATCCACACCAGTCTAGTCACAATCTGTCTCTCTTGCTGACTCCCATTTTTAAACTCTGAACAAACAGCATAATCTCCATCAGAAAATCTAAAACTGGATGGGAACACTCATTGAAACTATCTAATAGCATTGGAAAAGTTTTGATGAATCAGATTTCGGACAACACTGCACAATTTTCAGACAATCAGTAGATAACACAGAATTTTTAGTCTAATTATATTGAGTCAATGGTTATGTATCCATAACCTGTGCTGTTATATCTTTCTGTATTAAAAAACTGGAAATATGAAATGTAAACCTGGGAAGCCCCTTCATGAGAAGCCATTAAGCTCACTGTGATAAATGATTACCCTTAAATGTTCTAGGACTGTACATATTTTTCAAGAAAGTTTGAAAATTTATATTACAGGCCATTTGTTTTTTCTGTAATAGTGTGTCCTTGTGATGTGACAATGTGCACTTTTCCTTCACATCTGGCTAGAAGACAGTTATGTTGAGTAGAGCTGCATGAAATGTTAGTGACACCAAATCACACAAAAACGTGTCTGGTTTTAGGGTTTGTTACAAACTCACCACTCACACCTTGGTCAGCAAAATGTTTATATACATTTTGAATAACTGAAGCTCATTTTGGAAGTCCTAATTTTGCATTGAAATCAGCCAAAATTCATGGCTTTGACAAGGATCTGGGGAAAAGTTGGTGATTTAGACTGCGTTACCTCTGAATTTTGGTTATTTCATTAAAATCATTAAAGCAAAACCTGAGGGTGCAAAACCAAAGAAAATGTTCTCATGTGTTACTGCAAAGCAAAGCTAATAAATGTCACACAGTTCTAATTATGAGATATTGGCTATTGAGATGAAGGAGATGCAATGCCATATAAGGTTTATCTGATGGTAAAAACTTAGCCTTCGTCTATATCTTAAAGACAAATATTGCTTAGGAACCTCCCTGCATGATGGTGTGGTGGTAGAAGAACCTTTTCTGATAATCTGGGGAGCCCCCAAAAGTAAGGATTGTACTCAGGGATGTGGTACTGAAAAGCTTGTATAGATGAATTCTGTATGAGGCAGATGCTCAAGTGTACTTCAGTCATATTAATTCTGATTATCCATAATGCATATTAAGGGTCTTACAAGAGTAGACTAAACTTCAAGCAACCAATGACCTGTCTAACACACTCTTGGACAAAATTGTTTTTAAATGCTATTTTAATCTAGGCAGTAAAAACCTATAGTCTAATTCTTATGGCATTTTCAACTGATTTGTTGATACAATATCCTAAAGCTTTCAGAGTCCATATGGCTGTGGTATTGTACATACCAGGGATTCCCATCATTCTGTAATCATGTTATGTTGCAAATGATTTATTCATTTAAATACAACAGTGATGGCAAACTATGCTGATATTATATCCTTCTAAGGCACTAAACCAAGCTAGAATACAGTATGTGTTGCATTTATAGTTCATGAGATGTTAATAATACATACTATTTATGGAAAATATATTATGATCAGGCCACAAGAAAATTAGATAACTTTTCCCCTACTGTGATTTATGGTTTAGTCCTATGACATATAAAGAAAACATAAGAATGCATGAAATATTCTGCAGCTGCCAGGTAGTTTTATTTTCCAAAACCTTCTTATTGCTTGTTGTGCTATGTATACTTGGCTCCTCTACAGTCTTTTTGCTGTTTAGCATTAAAATAATGTGATCCAATTTTTCTTGTTGCCACCATTTTCCAAAAGCCCTAATTATGCTTCACGGGATATTGTAAACAGAATTTGTTGTTTTTTCTCATTTGTCAAAGTGACAGCTGCTTAAAATTCATCAGTATCCTTGCATTGCTATAAGGCTTAAGCAACAGAATAGTAAGTGGTCACGCTTTTCTTTCTATGCTGTTGTGGAAGATAAATTTACTGAACACTTGGTTTTGTTCCTAAATCAATTTAAGGTATCAGTTTGCTTTGAATTTTTACTTTTATCTGTAGATAAAAATGTGATAATTTTTCATATGTTCCCTTCTTGATAATGTCTTTGTTGCTTTGATTTTCATGTTGACATTTTCAGGAACAGTTTTAATTTCAGTCTAATTTATTTTGTGAAATGACCTTTCACTGTTTTATGTTTAAAGCACCACCTTTTACCTCTCCCTGTCTGGAGAACGAGGTTGTGGTGAATGAAGTGGAACAGAGAACCAATCAAAAGGCAGAATACTGAAAATGTCAAAGTACAGTGCAACATGGTAAATCAGTCAAGCTTAATTAATACATACTTTATTCCTATGATTAAACCATTGATTTAAAAATAAGTACAACATTAACCCATTCTCTGACCAATAATATTAACTAGAGATTTTTTTTTTATTGCAGTGTCCTCATTTTATGGTTCTTGAATTCCATGGCTCAGAAATAATCGGATCTGGCCCTGCTGTGCTTGGTGCAACACCGGGGTAAGGTGAGACAAAAGTGGCTTTTAATCATCCTTTCTGCTCTCCTGATCCTGGCACTATCGGGGACTGATCCAGTCCCTTGTGTAAGTTAGAACAACCTTTAAGCTGCTCTGATTTACAAACATCTGCCTGAAAAGGGGAAATCTTCATGGACTTGGTCCAGTAGCTTTATTGCTGTTTAGTACTGGTGGAGCAAGGTGGAAGATCTGGGCCCATAGTTTAGGGTTTGCCTGTACCATTTCTACATTACAATTCTGACATTTAATAGTACAGATATGACAGTTAATGTTCACGAGTTACTGTACATATAGAATCATAGAAGATTAGGGTTGGAAGAGACCTCAGGAGGTCATCTAGTCCAACCCCCTGCTCAAAGCAGGACCAACACCAACTAAGTCAGGACCAACACCAACTAAATCAATGTACTTGCTATTGTTTATAAAGAAAAGTCAGTACTTTGGGACAAATTCTACCTCTTCTTTCGTTGGCATGGAGGGGCCTCAGGTGCAGCAAATCTGGTGTGGTTCGATTGTGTGTATGTAGGACTAGGATTTTGATATTAGATAAAGGGGATCTGCTACTTGTATTTACCATGCATCCCCATGCCTCGTGCCCATTGTACACATCCCTGTACAATGAGGTTTGAGGGAGGGGACAGGAGAAGAAAGGAAGAACATAAAGGATCCACACAGCAGGAATAGCAGATACTATTACAACCACAGTACTACCGTGGCAGTGATGGAGTGACTGTGTTACCACCCTAAGGACTGGGGGTAGGATCCACCCCACTATGACTCCTCTAAGTACTAAGTCCAGTTTCCAGGGCGGGGCATAAGAGGCAAGATTTAGCCTTTTGTAACTCTGAGCATGAACAGACGATCCTCTTGCTGTAATTATTAGGAATGGGTGAGCCAGTTTGTGTAAACAAGAACAAGAGCTCAAATCAAAATGAATCTGAACTGAAACTTCTGAGGTTCAAAAGGTTTCAGCCACTGTTGGAAGGAGAGCTACCAGAAACCATGAGGAAAAAAATGCTATTCTAACCTGCCTTAAATCTAGAAGTAATTAGCTCATGTTAATGCACAAACCTCACCCTTATTTGCACAGGCAGTTTCAAACCATGTCAGTCTGGCTGCTTAGGCTAAAGAGGAGGGTTTTCCCCTCATTAAAGTGCAGGCAATTTTGCCAGCACTACCGTCCCATAGGCCTGTAGGAAGGCAGCTTGAATTCAAACTGGGAACGACATGGGAGCTCCAGTGGTGTAGGCTGCTGAAGAGATGAGCTGAATCGATACTTCCCCAACTGCCCTCATGTGGTACAAGTGTGAGAGGGATCCTAAAATATATGTTTTGGACTCTCCTAACCTGCTATTGACCTGTTTCCCAATACAGGGGCAGTTGCAGTTTCCTGAGGTTGCTATAACCTTCCCCCAGTGAACATTTTTCCTTGGGGGCCCTCTACCAATTCAGATCCTGAGGGAATTTGGCTCAGGGTCTGTGAAATGCTTTGAGCATGGCAATTGATCAATATGTGCACAGTATTAAGAGGTATGAAAAGTTTCATCCCTGGTGTTTGGATGTGGCTTATAGAAGCACTGATAAATGTTTGTGGGTTTTTTTTTACTACACTGGACATTATTTCCAAAATGTGCAATGTTATTTTTATAAAATTCAAATGTCTAATATCCAAGTGTTAAAGAAAATTTTGAAAAATTGCATAATGTACTAAAAATGGCAATTACCTAATACCCCTTAGGTCAGTGGTGGGCAAACTGTGGCCCACAGGCCACAGGTGACCCATCAGGGTAATCTGGTGGCAGGCTGCCAGACTGTTGGCTTACATTTGCACGGCCACCCGCAGCTCCCAGTGGCCGGGAACGGTAAACTGCGGCGCTGCGGGCGGCCATGCACATGTAAGCAAATGGTCTGGCAGTCTGCCAGTAGATTACCCTGATGGGTTGCATGCAACCCGTGGGCCGCAGGTTGCCCACCACTGCCTTAGCCCGACTCTGTGCTCCCTGTGCAGTTCCTTGGCTGAAAATGACCTCACTAGAGCAGAACATGCTTGGGCAGCATATTGGAGAGGGAGCTCATACCAAGAGCAGGTCTTTATGTTGTGAGACCTAAATAAAGTCTGTTTTAAGTGTATAACATGGTGAATGTACCATTTGGCCTGGCTACCGGGGTAATCCTGACTCAGCACACACAGGATTTTCAGGTCATCCAGTCAGGGCTGGATTTAGGGGCAGGCGACCCAGGCGACTGCCTGCAGTACTGGTCTTAGGGGGCTCCTGTCTTGGGGGGGCACTGGGTTTGGGATGCTGTTTTTGTTGGTAGCAACAAAAGGGGAAATAGAATGTTTGAAGTAAAACGTTTCAGATATTCCATATGTGGATTCATTTTTCACTAAACCTCCTAGAATTTTCTGGACCTTTGTAGAATCTCATGGAACCTTCCAGACTTTGAGAACTACATTTTCCTTGAACCTCTTGGAATGTTGTCAGCCATGTCTTTGCAGGTATATAAAGGGGTGGCTGCCATTCCCTCAGCCCGGTTGTGGCAAATGCAGCAGAATCTTCTTTAGATTCAGTGTCTCGCTTTGGAGTATTGCAAAGGACATATGTCCTGTTTACAGCATCAACTATCAGGCGGAAGATACTCACAGACAATGTTACAAAGCTGACCCTGAAGCTGCTAAGTGACACTCTCTGGAAGAGCTGCATTGACAGCTTAAGGCCAGTGAGGTACCAAGTGACTGAGGTTTATGACACCCTGATGGAACTGGCATAGTTGAATAAAACTGAGTCTGGAATCCGACACGAGGTGCAAAGCCTGGCAAACCAGATCACCAACTTCAAATTTCTGGTCTCAATTGTAGTTTGCATGATATCCTGTTCCAAATAAACTTTGCAAGCAAGGCATTACAAACTCAGTCAATGAACACCCCGAACGCTACTACTTTGATGAGAAGCTGCCTTGATTTTGTTGTGGCCTAGGGAGACAATGGATTTGAGGATGCCATCACTGCTGCCAGAGAAATGGTGGAAAACTAAGGAGTTGAGCCTGTCTTTAAGGAAATTCATATTAATTGGAAGAAGAGACCTTTTGGTTACAAGGGCAGAGATGAGCTGATGGGAAGCTCAGAAGAAAAATTTAAGAGGAAGTTTTCTTTCCTCGCTCGTTGGCACTGCTCGAGTGTCCGTTGAAGAAAGGTTTGGATGCATGAAGCACTATGAAGAGACCTGGGTTTTTTTGTATGACCTTAGTAAGTTGTCAGCAGACAGGAAAACACCCTTCAACAACTGCACAGACCTTCACTGGATGCTGACACATGGGGAATGTTCGGACGTCAATGACAGAGACCTCTGTCTTGAATTGGACAACAGCCATCACATTTTGCAACATGGGAAGCACTCTCCACACCAAGTTCTCCTATTCATTCATGATGCACAGCTGAAGGACACTTTTCTTAATGTATGGATAGCTTTGAGCATTCTGCTCACGCTGCCAATTGCAGTTGCAAGTGGGGAGTGCAGCTTTTCAAAGCTCAGGCTCATTAAAACATATCTTTGATTGTCAATGGCTGATGAGAGACTGACATTGCTTGAAAATGCCATTGGCCAGTCTCTGATGCTGTGTTTCAGTTTGCGAGGGCAAAGGCAAGAAAAGTGACCTTCTGAACTAAAGGATGAGGTTAACATTCCAAGGCTGTCACCTACTGTAACACTATTTACTGCTGGTCCACCCAAGGTAGGTGCACAGATCAATTTCTCGATGTTAGTACTTTTAAGTTATTCTTAAAATTAAAAAGTTTCTATAAGCTTAGAGGAAACAGTTTTTTATGTGCTTATATATGGCATGAATAGATACAGATTTACAGATCCTAGTGTGCAAGTTTTTCATCTTATATGACAGGGTTAAATCATGCATCCAAATCATGCAAGTCATGAAATGGGCTACAAATGCAATAAAAATAAAGTATTCAAAAGTTTAACAAAATGGAGGGGGGGGGCAAAGACGCTCCTTGCCTGGGGCACCATTTGGTGTAGGACCAGCCCTTCATCCAGTTTAAACAAAGTTCCTGCAATGTATCTTTCAAAAACTATGGTTCGAGACTATCTTCCCCTACTAATGGCAGGAGGCACTTTGTACAGTGTCCATGTTTCTTATCATTTGCTAATTTGAGATCAAAGGGCAAGTGTAAAAATAGGATTCTTGTTTGATGCCATTTGCTTCAGTGTGTGCATATGATGGGGGACAGAGAAAGGAAATTAAAGTTATTCCTTTTTTTCTCCTAGCTTATTTCCTCTGAAAACAAAATGGGCCATCCCTCCACACTTTTTTCCCTTTTTCTCTACAGTTAGTGATACAGGACACAGATTTTCTGGGCCCCCCATGCCCTCTCAGTCAGCAAAGTCAGAAACCCCCTGCATTCTGGTTCTGTACAAAGACCATAACACTGTCCTAGTTAGGTACCTGAGTGTTCCCTGACAATGGGGAATCCCTGGAGGTGTAAAGTTAACATAACTGGCTCTACACTACACTTTTCCAGTTCCTTTGGAGTAGGGAGTGTGCTGGAGGTATGGCTGCAGTCTAGCCAGAGTGCTGCGGTACGCTGATTCTCCAGACATTACTGCTACTACAGATTACATAAACTCCATGGATTGCAGGGAGCACAGTTTGGTCAGACCCAAAGATGGGGCTCTGATCTGGTAGCATTCTACATCCACTTTGCACAAATGTAAATGACAATACAAAGTACCAGGCCGTGGAGAATTAGCCCTTGTGGAAAACTAATGGGAAATGACTAGAGCCAAGTACTTAGAGACAGGCAGTGAAAAAGCTTTTCTAAGGGCAGAAGAATTTGCAGCATGGCAGAATAAATTCCTAATGGAAGAAAGCTATTTTCAGCACTGAAGTTAGATACTGTAGGGGAGGCAGCAGATGTTTGAACAGAACTGATGTGCCTGAATAAGAAAACTTTCCTTAGGGCAATGCATTTTTTTTTAAACTTAAAACATTGCTATTCAAGGCTAAACTAAGGACATAAGATAATAAAAATGTATAACCAGCAAGCCTGAGATTGTCTTATAGGGCTACAGTGGCTTGAATGCCAGAGATATTTATTCACACTACCTAAACTAACTATGCTAAACATTTTTCTTCAGGACATTATTTGACACAACTCTTGGCTAATTCCTTTCCTAAGAAGCAAATTAAATCAGCCTTGTTATTTAATCACTCCCAAAATATTTTGACCCTCAAGGTTCAGTATTGATTAAGGAAACTGATAGCTATTCTTAAACTAGAGATCTACTATCAGCTACTCTTACAAGAGGATTATATTAGCTGTTAATGAGAATTAAAGTGTTACTATAGTATTATAACAGGGCTTTTGGCACTTAAATATCACTGTGATAGTAGGCATTAAAGAAAAGCCTGAGACAGATGATAGTTATTTAACTGCTTTAACTAAGGCATGTTTTTATTAGGGCTGCCAAGTGATTAAAAATTAATCGCGATTAATCGCACTGTTAAATAATAATAGAATACTATTTATTTAAATATTTTGGCTGTTTTCCAATATACTGATTTCAATTACAACACAGAATACAAAGTGCACAGTGCTCAGCTTATATTAATTTTTTTACAAGTATTTGCACTGTAAAAAAAAAGTATTTTCAATTCACCTACTACAAGTACTGTAGTGCAATCTCTTTATCATGAAAGTTGAACTTACAAATGTAGAATTATGTACAAGTCCACTTTGTCCTACTGCTTGTTCAGCCAATTGCTCAGACAAACAAGTTTGTTTACATTTGCGGGAGATAATGCTGTCCACTTCTTGTTTACAGTGTCACCTGAAAGTGAGAACAGACGTTCTCATGGCACTGTTGTAGCCGGTGTCACAAGATATTTATGTGCCAGATGCGCTAAAGATTCATATGTCCCTTCATGCTTCCACCACCATTCCAGGAGACATGTGTCCATGCTGCTGACGGGTTCTACTCGATAACAATCCAAAGCAGTGCAGACCAATGCATGTTCATTTTCATTATCTGAGTCAGATGCCACCAGCAGAAGGTTGATTTTCTTTTTTAGTGGTTAGGGTTCTGTAGTTTCTTTATCATAAGGTGCTCTTTTAAGACTTCTGAAAGCATGCTTCACACCTCATCCACTTCAGAGTCTTAAACCTTGGGTAGAGTGCTATAGCTATTTTTAGAAATCTCACATTGGTACCTTCTTTGTGTTTTGTCAAATCTGCCGTGAAAGTGTTCTTAAATTGAACATGTGCTGGGTCATCACCCAAGACTGCTATAACATGAAATATATGGCAGAATGCAGGTAAAACAGAGCAGGGGACATACAATTCTCCCCCAAGGAATTCAGTCACATTATTTTTTAACAAGCATCATCAACATGGAAGCATGTCTTCTGGAATGGTGGCCAAAGCATGAAGGGCATACGGACGTTTAGCATATCTGGCACATAAATACCTTGCAATGCTAGCTACAAAAGTGCCATGCAAATGCCTGTTCTCACTTTCTGATGACATTGTAAATAAGAAGCAGGCAGCATTATCTCCTGTAAATGTAAACAAATTTGTTTGTCTTAGCGATTGGCTGAACAAGAAGTAGGACTGAGTGGATTTGTAGGCTCTGAAGTTTTACATTGTTTTGTTTTTGAGTGCAGTAATGTCACAAAAAAACCCCTCTATGTTTGTAAGTTGCACTTTGATGACAAAGAGATTTCACTACAGTACTTGTATGAGGTGAATTGAAAAATACTAATTCTTTTATCATTTTTACAGTGCAAATATTTATAATAAAAATATACACTTATTTCAATTACAGAGAATATAAAATATGAAAATATAGAAAAACATCCAAAATATTTAATACATTTCAATTTGTATTTTATTGTTTAACAGTGTGATTAAAACTGCGATTAATCACAATTAATATTTTTAATCGCGATTAATTTTTGAGTTGCGTGAATTAATTGCGATTAATCATGACTTTACATGACTTTATTTTCTAGACTCACAATGTTTTTAAGTAGTAACTGTACAGTCTAACCTCAGAGAGCCCATTAAGTATATCACCCTCATAGAAAACCTATCGGGGTGTAAAGTTAGTCCTTTTGTTTGCAATGGTCAATGTGAGGGGCTAGGTAACAGAAGATATTATGTCTCTGCATCTGGAAAAGCACAGACAAAGGGTACGTCCAGACTACCCACCGTATCGGCGGGTAGCGATCGATTTATCAGGGATCGATATATCGCGTCTATCGATCCCCAAATGCGCTCCCCGTCGACTCCGGAACTCCACCAGGGCGAGCGGCGGTAGCAGAGGCGATGGGGGAGCCACGGCCGTCGATCCCGCACTGTGAGGACAGGAGGTAAGTCACAATAAGATACGTCGACTTCAACTATGGTATTCCCGTAGCTGAAGTTGTGTATCTTACATTGACACCCCCCATAGTGTAGACCAGGCCTGAGGCCCTGTCACAGTATAAAATCGGTTGTAGAAGCTCAGCAATGAAGGCAATCAATTGCCAATAGCCCATCTTTGGAAGAACAAGAAGCAATTTATTCAACTTCCTAAACCTGGATCTGTTCCCTTGGATATGGCTGTTTTCCTCATAATCTGAATATGGTAGTAATACAATTAGAGTAAAATGGAAGTGGCTAAAACATTTAGTATATTTGAAAGTGAATCTCTTTCAGATTTCAGGCTAGCTTGTTATTAACATGCTGTTGCCAAGCCATCCAGCAAAATCATAGAGCCATTGATAGTAGGGCTGGAAGGGACCTTGAGAGTTCATCTAGTCCAGTCTCCTGTGCTAAGGCAGGACCAAATATACCTGACAGGTCCTTATTATATCCTGTTCTTCAAAATCTACAATGATGGGGATTCCACAGCCTCCCTTGTTTCAGTTCTTAACTAATCTTAGAGTTAGAAAGTTTTTCCTAATATCTAACCTAAGTTTCCCTTGCTGCAGATGAAGCCAATTACTAGACCCCTCATCTACAGTGGACATTGAGAACAATCAATCACTCTCCTCTTTATAAGCATCCCTTACCATATTTAAAGATTCTTATCAAGTCCCCCCCTCAGTCTATTTATCAAGTCTAAACATGCCCAGTATTTTCTCCAAACCTTTCCTCCTAGGTTATGCTGTCTAAACTCTTCAGCATTTTTGTTGCTTTCCTCTGGACTCTCTCCAATTTGTTCACATCTTTCTTAAACCATGGCACCCAGAACTGGACATTATGTCCTCCAGCTAATGCCTCACCAATGCTGAGTAGAGTGGGACAGTTACATCCTGTGTCTTACATACAACACTCTTGTTAATACATCCCAAAATATCACATTGTTGGCTCATATTCAATTTGTGATACATTATAACCCCAGATCTTTCTTCTGTAGTTATACCACCTAGCCAGTTATTTTCCATTTTGTACTTGTGCATTTGATTTTTTCCCCCCAAAGTGTAGTACTTGCACCTCTCTTTACTGATTTCATCTTGTTGATTACAGACCAATTCTCCAATTGGTCAAGATTGTTTTGAATTCTAATCTTGTCCTCCAAAGTACTTGCAATCCCTCCTTGCTTGGTGTCATCCACCAATTGCACTCCATTATCCAAGTTATAAACGAAAATATTCACTAGTTCTAAACCCAGGACAGAACTTTCCAGAACCCCACTAGATACCCACTAGAACAGCAAAATATTGATAACTGCAATTCCCTTTTTAATTAAGACTGTGACTGCATGACGTTATTTTGTAATTCTATTTAAAGCAGATCAGCATTACACAGAAGTGCTAATTATTTACTATGGTGGTCTATAAAGTGTAGCATTTTATATGATTTTAACTTTATTTTAGCCTCTGCTGTTTATATAACATTTTGCTTATGATAAGTGACTGGTGTGAGTAATGGAGAGACCCACAGGAATAAGGGAACAATGTATTTTGAAACAAACAAGTGTGAAAGACCTTGGCATTTCCAGTAAAGGCATAATTCATTACATTTTCCGTACTTAAAAACTATGTCTTTTCAGGCTATCTGGCTTTTAAGGGAAACAAAGCAACAGAACCCAATAAACAAAATCTCCATGAGAGAAAAAACAAAAACATTTCTGTCCCTATGTAAGATCCTCCATCTTGAAACAACCTCACAGCACTGTCTGTTAGGCAGATAGGGATCTTTAAAGGTGCACTACATAGAAAACAGAAGCATACAACACTACACCACTGATAGTCAAATCAACACTATCAATACTCAGGTGATAACAGTTGGGTGAGGGCAGGGTCTTGCCATTTCTTAATGAATACCCAACATGAAAGAAAGAGTACAAGAACCTGTGAGGTTTTCCTTGCTGAGTTTTCCCCAGAACATTCTACTGAATGGTGATTTGATGGGTTTGGTCACAGAGATCCCCTTGGGACTGTCACCTGATGTGCTGAAATTACCTCTGAGCCCATTTTCCCTGATGGCTTGGGACTCCAGAACCTTGCCTTGTTGAGCCAGGCATGCTAGTCTGCTGCAATACAGACTCAGTTCTGAACCACGTCCCCAAAGCTGCAGGCTTTAACCAAAAACTGCTCAGCAGGTCATCTCTCTCCAGCACCCATACACCCAGCTCCCAATGGGATCCAAACCCCAAATAAATCCGTTTTACTCTGTATAAAGCTTATACAGGGTAAACTCATAAATTGTCCACCATCTATAACACTGATAGAGAGATATGCACAGCTGTTTGCTCCCCCAGGTATTAATCACTTACTCTGGGTTAATTAATAAACAAAAGTGATTTTATTAAGTATAAAAACTGGATTTAAGTGGTTTTAAGTATATAACAGATGGAACAAAGTAAGTTACCAAGCAAAATAAAACAAAACACGGAAGTCTAAGCCTAATACATTAAGAAACTGAATACAGGTAAATTGCATGCTTTGAGATGTTCCAATAAGCTTCTTTCACAGACTAGACTCCTTCCTACTCTGGCTCAATCCTTTCCCCTGGTACAGCTCTTGTTAGTTCCAGCTCAGGTGGTAACTCGGGGATTTCTCATGATTGGCAGCCCCCTTTGTTCTGTTCCACCCCCTTTTGTAGCTTTGGCACAAGGTGGGAATCTTTTGTCTCTCTGGATCCCCACCCCTCCTCCTAAATGGAAAAGCACTGGGTTTAAGATGGATTCCAGTACCAGGTAACATGGTCACATGTCCTGTGAGACCCCAAGCCTCCATTCTTTCCTCCTGACTCACGGGAGTACAGGAAGGCTTACAAGTAAACAGAGCCATTTACAACCAATTGTCCTGGTCAATGGGAGCCATCAAGATTCTAAACCACCATTAATGGCACACATTTTTATAATTACAATAGAACTTCATATTTCTATCTTCATATTTCTATCTTCAGATACAAGAATGATACATTCATACAAATAGGATGAACACACCCAGTAGATTATAAGCTTTGTAATGATACGTTCCAAGAGACCTTTTGCATAAAGTATATTCCAGTTACATTATATTTACACTCATAAGCATATTTCCATAAACATATGGAATGCAACATCACAGGTGAATTTTGTCCCCTTTGGAACCAGTGGGGTTGTAGTTTCTGTCCAGAAGCCACAGATCAGGCCACGAGGGTCAACTAGCCTGAGAAGTGCCACCCAAAGATGGTTGTGTCCGTTAAACCAGTCTCTGGAAGCAACAGCCAAAGACATCAGGCAGTGAATCAGGGAGACAGTCCATGCTCTCTGCCATGACATTCTTGGAGCAGACCAGGATAGAGTTGGAAAGATGGCTAAGCAATAGAGAAAGGGTGTTGAGTATGTAGAGAAAGAATGTTGTGGCATGATATGGAGAAAGCAGAACAACAGGAAGATAAGCATGAGCATGATGCTTTCTAATTGGGAGTCCTAGTGTAGCAAACCCTATAGCAAGCCCAACTGGCTACCAGATTCCCTCTCTAGCACTAGGTATCTTTGTGCGCCTCCAAGTTACATTAAGATCTGTTGCAGATGGTGCCACTTGGTTTTAGTGTCTTTGGGGTGCCTGATAGATCCACCAATAGCACTGGCCTCATTGAGTATTCTGGACTACTATATTGGTTTGTGAATAGCAGAAATTCTGCTAGTCCTCTCTCAACACAGTGTATCGTTTGTTGGTCCAACACCTAGGTTGTCCCTCTTTTGTCCTTTCTCACCCCTCTTGCCAAGCAATATCTAGATTCTTCTCCTTGCCCAAGATGCTACCCAGTACCTCCAGAGTCTGAAGTGTGAATGCGTTTTAGGATTCTGAATGCCCATCAGAAAGTGTCATACTTGTTCCAAATGATTCCCTGAGCACTGGCGTTCTCTCTCATGTACTTGGCTAGCATCATATCCTTCCAGTCTTGCCAGTTACCATTGTGACCTGTCCCCTATGTGTAAATAGATTATTATGCAACTCAGTACTCCTGCTGTACCTAAGAGAGGCAATGCTTTAATGCCAGCTGCCTTGTCACTCTCTGTGCTCAGACAGACTACTAGTGATTGACCAAATAGTACGCATCTGTGGTCATAACTGCCTGTGAGCATTTATATAGTCATCATGTGTTGTGAGAGTTCTGCAGTGCCTTCTTTTGGGCTCCTTAGCCAGACTGGGCTGAAGCTTTCTGCAACTTTGTGCTAGCCTCATGTAGCATTGGTGGGCCAGTATTATCTTATATTTTCAGAACCATATCTGCCCCAACACTGAGCTTTAAAAAAATCTGCCCGTGCAAACGGAGTGACTTATTTCCCTACTATGCAACCATCTCATCCTCTTTGAAAATGCTGTGTTCAGTTAATATTTGTGACTATATTTTTGCAGTATTTGCCTAGCTCATTCTATTAATTTCTGCTTTCTAAGGTGTGAAAATAATGAATTGATAGATCTAAGAAACACTGCATCAGTCTTGTAAATCCTTTCCATAAATAATGGGATCAGAACTGCCATACTGGATCATATTAGCATCATAGTACTGCTTAGTGGCTGGAAATAAAGATAAGCTAAGTGACAAATATTTGTTTACCAGCCCAGAGCATGGAGATTAGAAAGACTATTTAAGTGATTAAATTAATGTAAAGCAGTTTTGAAGCATTTCAACATACCTATGCTCAAGAAAACAAATATAAGCCATGTAAAAAAGGCCCAGATTTTCTTCACCCTGTTAAATTTATTTTCATAATCAAGTTTTATCTATTTCAAAATGTCAACATCTGCTTCAGAAAGAACATTAATTGGAACCTTGTTGGGAGGTAAGCGAGTGTTGCTAATTCTGTTTTGTGATGGTGTTTTCTACAGCTGTGATCTTTAAAAGGATTGATTGTTGGTAAAAATTCTCCTACAGTTTACAAATAGGAACATTTTCTCCATAAACAAAATTTGAGCATAAAATAGTTGTTGTGACACATATAGCTGTCATTTACACAGATCTTATGTATTTAATATGCAAAAGCAACTTCAGTGGATTGTCATGGAATGAAGCTTTTAAAAAATATCCTGTCATAAAAAAACAACCAATCCAAATTTAGTTAAGGATGCAGAAGGGAAAGAACATAAGAACTACTTAGTACTGCATCACTAGGCTTTTGTAATATACCCTTTTATCTAGTTTTGGAGCGTTGTTTTTCACTGAACATTGTAGAGACTGAGCCAAAGCACTGTCACATTTTGCACATCGCTAGTTGCTATGCTCTGCCTTGGCTGGTCTCTTTTCCAGTGTCAGGGATGGTATGTCAGGAGGAAAAGGAAGTGTCAGTGGTAGCTTTGAGTCTTCAGCAAAATCTGGAATTTTCAAAAATTCCTGTGTCACATTTTCCATCTTCCTGAGAGGATGGTGTGATATCGCCCACTAAGTGAACATAAGCAGTAATTAGTACGTGCTTCTGACATCTCCACTATCAAAAGGCACACATATCAAATAGTGGAGATTTTCAAACAAAATTTTAAGACTGACTGATGCAACCAGATTGGACAGAGTTTAGCTCAGAAGCTGTAGGGAGAGGCAGACATGCTGAGAGAAATTAATAAAAACCTACATTTTTCAAATGATAAGTGGCCAGTGTTAGCGGGCTTGTTACCCTGGTTGTTCCTCTCTCTCATAAGCCACCATGTAGCATTCCAGGAGATGAACCTCCTAGCATTTAGTTTTCCAACAGAGGTGTTGTCAGCTGGACGCTGGCCATTCGGTAGTGGGATTCAGAATGGAGTCAGTAGTGAACCCAGATGGGAAAGATGTTGGGACATTACATGCTCTGGAGCCTGGTTGTTCCTAAGTGAATGCTGTGGGAAGATGATGTAGATTAGTGAGGGTGAGTGCAGGTGATCTGGCAAGGCTGTGGAACATGGCCTATTTGGCAGAGCACCAATGGAGGGAATAGTTGATCTGGAGGAACAAGCACCAGCCTTCCAGTGTTTTTCTCTCTCAAAGAGATCTGAAGTCATCTGACAATAGAGGACATGTTGGGGGACCAGCTCATCTTCCCAGAGACCTGCTCTACTACAGATGTGCCTGTGTGTAATATGACTAAGGAGATGGCCATGCATTTGCCTAGCACATACTTTCAATGTACTTGCTGGAAAGTATAACAGATTGGCTTTACTGGACCTACATAGGACATATGTATTGATTATATGGGTTACATTGATTGAGTGATGTATGTCTTCGTATTAGCAAGTTCACATATCCTTCATGTTTGTGATGGAAGATCTACTAAAAGAGGTGTAGCTTTACAAAAGATAAGTGTTTTAAACTAAATTCTCAACTTATTCAAATGCTACTATATCTGAAACCCAATCTTAAGCCAAATCAATGAGAGTAAATTGCAGCCAAATGGATGTGAAATAATTTATTCTTGTATGCCTGCATGAACTGTAGCCAAAATGGAACTGTCAGGATACTATTATTTGGCAAGTCCTTGTTTCTTCACTTGTTCAGGGTTGTAAATGCAAGTCTTCAAATGAGTTTGTAAGTATAACAACAATCATCTTTGGAGAGGCTAGTTCCTTGAGTCCCATAGTGACTTCATGGAGCCAAGTGATAAAAGTTGGCCAAGGTGCAGCCTAGAGTTTGTTTCACATGTTTCATGCATGTAAGAACCAGACACGTTGTGAGTTCATTGGGCTAGTTGTTTTGAGCTTTGAAAATTCGGATCAAAAGTTGATTTAACAAATACATCAGGACATGTTTAATGTAAAGATGTACAGTTCAGTAAATTATGCTTGGATGTAAATATTGAAATGTATACAATATTTTTATATTGCAAATGTATACTGAATATGGGAACCAATACTGTTTATTCTGTACTGTATAAGAGAACATGCACTCCCAGGTAGAGTCATTTTGGTGACAGGTCCAGAATCTTAGGAGATATCTCAGTAACTTCTGTGGCAAAGTACCTTCTCAGTTTCCCCAGCCTCTGCTGTTTTTAGCCCTGGGGAGACAGGCTTGGGTAATTGCAGTCCCCCTTAGGACTCAGGGGAAGTCTGTTCCCTGTCTTCCCACCAGCCTTATTTAAAGTAATTTTTTCCTGCCTTGTGGGAGAGTGTACTGCTGCTCCTCCTGGGGAGGCTTGCTGCTCCAACACTCCTGGCAGCCAGGCTCAGGCTCAGGCTCAGGCTCCGGCTCCGGCTCCGGCTCCGGCTCCTTTTCTCTCTCTGCTTCCCCCCCCCCTCCTTCCTCCCAGGAAGGGGTTTAAAAAGGTCTCAGGCAGCCCCAAGTTGGAATCACCTGGTCCTAATTACCTTCAGGTAGCTCCCCCTCAGCTGATTCTAATTTGCTACCTTGGTAACCCTTTCTCAGCTGAACCTGATTGACCTGTAGTTGTCTCTCAGTTGATAAGGAGGAGGGCCTTTTAACCCTCTGGGACTGACTCCTACCCCCTCCCCTTGCAACTGTCTGTCCCGAGTTTATCACACTTCTAAAGCCCTTGTTTTTTCTCCTAGGGTGCTGCCTAATCAATGCAGAATGCTTTGAGAGACATCAATTAATGATGGCAGAAGAAACACAGCTTGCAAGTAGAGCTGATCAAAAATTGGAATTTTGTCCCACAGGAAATCCTGATAATTTTGACATTGGGATGAAAAGTCAAGATATTGAATATTTTTCTCTCAGCACAATAAGTTTTGAATTTAATGTTTAAATATTGTCAAAATTAAATGTTTAAATATTCCCAAATTGACGTGTTTCATTTCTGTTTGTCAAACTGAATCAAAAGTTTAGTTTTGAATCAGATCAACATTAATCTGCATTGGCCTGAATAACTATAGTGTTTTTTGGGAGTTGTAGTTTGAGTGCCTCATGCCCCCATTCTCTTCTATGAGGAGACTACATTTCCAGCTGGACTACATTTCCCATGAGCCACTGTGGTCATGGAATTTCCATGGGAGATGTAGTCTGCCTAGGGAGCCCAGACTACAGGACAGAATCGGATAATGAGGCACCCGAATTACAACTCCCATGAGGCTGTCCGCTCTAGTGAATTTGGGTCTGGACTTGGCATTTGGAGACATACATTCTAATTCCAGCTCTGACACAGAGTTGCGTGAACTTTTGTACATCCCTTTCCCCTCCCCATGCCTTAATTTATCCATCAGTAAAATAGGGATAATGATACACCCTCCTTTGTAAAGAGCTTTGAAACCTATGGATGATAAGTTATTTTTTATCGTCATAGGAATAATAATAATAGTTTGGAAAAAAGGTAGAATAAATTAAGAAAGACAGAAAGAAGAGAGTAGAGAAATCCACTAGTTCTAAAATGTGAAAAAAGAGCTCCAGACATTTGAAATAGTCACCATAGCTTTAAAGTCAAATAGCTGTCAACTTGAACTTTCATTAGAAGCAACTGGTGACATTTGGTAACATGAAAGTATATTTTTGTACCAGTCACCAGTGATGTAATGTTACAGGAATGTTCTACCAATCATCACTCTGCACCACCTGAAGCCTATGATTAGAAAAGTCTGGCAGACCCACAGAAAGCCAGTTAGAACTTGAAAGATGCAGAGTGGTGGCTTGGTTTATCTTCCACTCATTAGCAATCTGTCTGGGTGCATCCTTATCCAAATTGCCCCATAAAAAACACACTTTAAACAGATACGCTGCAGGAAATCCAAACCCTTTAATGTGGATCTGAGAAAAAAATTGGGTGAATAGAAAGTTTGCTGAAAAATGCCTGTTTGGGGTGCCAAAACTATTTGTGAATTTATGTCAAATCCAGCAAATAGTTTAGGCCAAACAAAACAAAACACCCTGAAAAACAAAAGTTGTGAAAAATCTCAAAATGACCACTGAACACCCTTTCCCCTGCACCCCCCCCTAAAAAAAAGTCAAAACAAAAACCACGTTGTTTTTCATTCAGCTCTACTCCAATGTACCAGCTCCATGCTTCCCTCTTGTGACATCCTCAATGGAGTGGACATTCCCAGGAGAAGGGGACATGTTGGAGCTGCCCTAGGGGATGGTGTTTCCCAGCTGCTCCAACAGCTTTCTGGGGCTTTGGGCAGCTTGACAGAATTTGAAGTAGCTTTCAGACTGGTCTAATTTATGCAGGTCCCAAGACCAAGGGAACAGAAGTGTGGCTTGAAGTTATTCTTGTCCCACATTGTAGGATGAGCACAGAACAGAGAAACCAAGAAAAGCCTTATCCTGTGTATTTTTCTACACCTGTATGCCCATATCAGGATTAGTCTACACTTAAGAGTTAGGGTGATATAGCCATGTCAGTCAGGGTTGTGAAGAAAACCACACTCCTGTCAGACATAGCTATGTTGACCTAAATCCCAGTATGGAAGAATGCTATGTGGATGGAAGAATGCTTCTGTTGACGTAGTGAATGTTGGTTGGGGATGTGTTGTTCCTACAGTGACAGGCCCTCTACTGTTGGTGTAGGCTGCATATACACTATGGGGTTATGCCAGCAAAGCTATGTCAACAGGAGTGTAACAGGTAAAGACTCTATAATGTAGACAGAGCCTCAGTGAATCCAATCTCCACAAGCTTGTTGTGGAAAAGGGTTTGAGTGGATTAAAGGCCATACAGAGTCCATCCAGATTTTATTTCAATTGACACCAGTACAATAGATTCTGCTTTTACCAAGAGAAATATGACTAAGGACTGCTCTACACTGAAGTGTTACACTGGCATAGCTACATCTGAGGGGCGTAACAAATCCACATCCCTGAGAAATTTAGTTAAGTTGACCTAACCCCCAGTGTAGGTAGTTGTAGGTCAAAGGAAGACTTCTTCTGTCAATCTACCTATCCCATCTCAGGAAGGTGGATTACCCATGCCAATGGGGAAACCCCTCGTTGGTATAGATAGTGTCTACATTGAAGCACTAGCATCAGAGCTGCAGTGGCTGTCTGATTGCGTCACTCACTGCTACACTGAGGTAGGGCTGTAACTTGAAGTCACGTCAAGGCTTCTTCCTTTAGATCAGAGCACCTTCAACCTCCAGCCCGAAATGTGTCTCCCCAGGAGGTTTACAGAGTAGCTAGACGAGAATTCAGGTTCAATATATGAGTATAAAGACAAACAAAAAAAACCCTTGTTTCCTAACTCTGGATGACCAGATTTTCCATCCCTAGTGATTTATTTTGACTGGGATGTCACTTTGAGTTGGCCACTTATGTCATGTATCAGGGGTATCTTGGTCTTCTTTTTAAACTTTGTTTATGAGGTAATTTAGGCCTCTGTAAACTGTACTAGCTTTGTTTTTTCCCCACTAAGGTATGTTAGCTTTTCTTGTCTTTATTGTTTCTACTTGTTGAAAGTATCTGGTTACATATTATTTTAAGAACATCCCATCATCTTGAGTCCCAGAACTGGAAAAATGTATCTTTGGTTCTAATTTGGTAATAATTTTGTTCTAAAAATATAGGGCATGTCTACACTTAAAATGCTGCAACTGTGCTGCTGCAGTGGCACTGCTGTTGTGCTTGAGTGTAGGCATTACCTATGCCGACAGAAGGGATTCTCCCATTGGTATAGGAAATCCACCTCCCTGAGAACTGGTACCTAGGTCAATAGAAGAATTCTTCCATTGACTTAGTATTGACTACACTGGGACTTAACTACACTGCTCAGGAGTGTGGATTTTCACACCCACGACCAACATAGTTAAACAGACCTAATTTTCTAGTATAGATCAGATCATAGTGTGTCTTGGGTATGTCTACACTACAGCCGCACAGCTGCAATGACACAGTGTAGATGCTTCCTACATTGATTGAAGGGTTTTTTCCATTGATATAATTAATCCATCTCTCCAAGAAGGGGAAGCTAGATTGATGGAGAATCCTTCCATTGACCGAGCTCCATTTATACTATGCGTTAGGTCAACTTAATTATGATGCTGAGAGCACAACATTTTTCACAGCCCTGAGTGATGTAGCTAGGTTGACCTGAGTTTTAGGTGTAGACCAGCCACAGCGGATCACAACTCATACACAACTCCCTGAGACACTTGATGGGTTCTTTTGATTTTAAATTTGCTTTTCATTTAGGAGTTATCACCTCCCAGTCTTAAATGGATCTGGGTCTCTAATACATTATGTGTAAGGCGGTGTAGTGGGGTGGTGAGCAGAAGCAGTGGGAAGCCTCAGGCATTAGAGGAGACTGTGTAAGATACCCACCCGGTGAGATGACCTAAACTGATTCAGCAACAAGGAGGTATATTTGCAGATAAGTAATTAAGGTGAGCAGTTTTATTTTGTATGGGAAACACTTGAATATTCAACCAAAGATTTGGACAATGAGAACTAGAGTTCGTAGAAAACCTGAAATTAATTTTTGTTGGGAACGTTTCTTTTGGTGAAAAACACCCCCATTTTTCATCCAACAGCAGCATCATACATTGACATTATTTTCCTGAATGATTCAAAGATAGATTTATAACTATCTGTCATAAGTAGTTAGTTAAGGGTTAAGGTCTACCTGTAAAGGGTTAACACAGACCTGGTGAAACACCTGACCAAAGGACCAATCAGGGAAGAGAATTTGAAAATCCCAGAGAGCGGGAACTTGGGTCTCTGTGTTCTTTGTTCTGAGTTCTTAGCCGTCTGGACCTACACCAGACCAGACGCTTAACCAAGTCTGCTCATCTTGCTGAACTAATTTCTTCTATTCAAGCTAGTGAGTATTAGAAGTACTGGGTAATTTCATATAAGAATCCTGTGTCTGCAATTCTGTGTGTTTGCATTGATTATTCGTAATTTTGCCTGTATTGTTTGTACTGAGGAAAAGGGAGAAATTTCTCCAGGGATTAATAAGATTAGACCCTATGAATGTCTATCTTGGATTCATAGAGATTGTGTATTTTTTTCTCTTCTTTCTTTTATTCTTTTAATAAACTCTTTTAATTTCAGGACTTGGTTAAGTTCCTTACCTGTGGATTCAGGGGAAGGAAGCTAGGCGCCACTCTGGGGAGACAAGAGTTGTCTCCAAGCAGAGAGAGAGCAGGAGAGGGAGGGGGGAAGTGGGCTGCTTCCCTGTGTGTAGAGATTCAAGGGATTTGAATCTGGAAGCTTGGGGACAGGCCGTGTGTCAGACACGTTAACCTGACTGGTGGCAGCGAGAAGGAATCCTACCCTAAGGGTTAGGGTGGGGAGAATACCTCTTTGAACCCACAAGCTCAAAGTGGGGGTGAGATCCCATGACATGGTGGCAGCGGAGTTTCGAACCCATTGTTAGAAGAAATCTTCAGCCAGGTTGGCTGGAGGGAATTGAGTTTCCAGCAGGCTTTGTTGGAAGCAGTTTTTCTTTTGGGTTGCTTGGACAGGCAGCTTGAGGAAAAAGCAGTTTTCTTTCGGGTGGCATAGAAAAGCACCTTGGAGGACAAGAAAGTGTGTGCATTCCTTAGGTGGGGAAGTGCCCTCACAGGTTTGCTGGGAGATAAGGATTCTCAAGACAGAGGTTTTTAGCTCTGGTTGCAAGGAGGTGTGTCCCTCCTTTGTGTGATCAGGATTCCTTGGGTGGGGGGAGTGCTCCTCCGAGCTCATCCCGTCCAACAGGGAAAACAGGTTTGGTGAGGAGAGAAAGCTCCTGAAGCCAGTTTTTTTTTCCTGTGACTTTTGAAATGCAGAAGCCAGGAAGCCAGTGAGATTTTCACTAGTCTTTTCTAGAGACAGAGAGTTTTTTAGATTTTCCCTATTGCTCAGTACAGAACAATAGAGAGTTGCAACACACAATTTGCTATACATAGGATTAATTACCCTTTCTCTACTCAAGTTATCATAAACAGGGAGGGGGTGTCCAGCACCCCAAGGCACAGATATGACGGAAACAAGTGACCAACTAGAGCTTGCTCGATTGCAAATAAAAATCCTGGAAGCCAAAGAGAGAACACAAGATGGCCATGGCAGCCATGGAGGCAGAGCAGAAAGCCAGAGAGGCAGACCACATCAGACAAATGGAATTAAGAGAGAAAGATCTGGAAATCCAGAGGCAGGCTCTGGAAGTAGAACAGGCTAAGCAGCATAATCCACCACCCCATCCACCTACTGATCAAACTTTTGAGAAAATTTCCCGCCTACAGGGCAGGTGAAGATGTTGAGGCCTTTTAGAAAACTTTGAGAGGGCCTGTATTGGATACCGTCTTCCTAAAGACCAATACATGATGGAGCTGAGGTCACAGCTCAGCGGACAATTATCCCTTGTGGCAGCTGAAATGCCTAGAGACCAGATGGACGACTTTCCACTGTTCCTAACCAAGGCCAGACTCAGAATGGGCATCATTCAGAGCCCAGAAATGGAAACCAGAGATGTCATTTCCAGAGCACGCTGCTTACCTGGAAAAACACTATTTCTCATGGATATCAGGATCCAAGGTTAAGGAGCTACCTCCTGATGATGATGGAGCAGTTCCTAGATGGTGTTCCTGAGAACATTAGACGCTACATCCAAGATGGTAAACCAAAAACTCTCACTGAGGCAGGAGAGATTGGAGCCAGATGGATGGCATCAGCTACTGTCAAAGGAGCGAATCACACAAGGTACCCACCGAGACTAAACCTTACCATCGAGGGCCAATCAAGCCCACACCTACAACCCAAGCACAGTCACACCCTACCTCTTCTTCTACCTCACCAGTTTCCAGTAAACCAACACAACCCGTGACCCATCAAGTGGGCGATGTTTTGGATGCAATGAACTGGGGCATATCAGAGCCAAATGCCCAAAGAACCTGAACCGGTCCAACTCCTTGCACCTGGACACCAAGGAAACCCGAATTAGATATCTCTCAAATACCCATATGCTTTAGGGAAACTTTGAGAGTGGACGGAAAGGAAGTTATCGCATGGAGAGACACTGCAGCACATGTGTCAGCTATCCAGGACCCCAAATTCATCAACCCGAAAACCAAAGTGACAGTTCTTCATGTCAAAACCTGTTACCTGTCCAGTACAAGGGCTGGTCAGGGACGTGGACTTTGCTGTCTATGACAATTATTCTGTCCCCATGATACTGGGCAACCACTTGGCCCATCACGTTGAGCCGCCAGAAACAGACTGCTGCACCCATCCCTGTTCCTGAGCCATCCACGAGACCCAGACAGAGGTGGTGGAACCGGATCCCATGCCAACACCTACAGCAGCCATACTACATCCAGTCCCAGAACCGGAACTGGAAGAGCAACCAGCGGCAGTACCAGCGCCAGCACCGCCTGAACTGGAAAAACCAGCAGACAACCCTACCCTAGAGGCTCAGCCGGGCTTGAAATAACACCTCGTGGACCAGCGGAGAGCGGTTCACAGTCAACAGAAACAATCTCATCACCTACATCACTTCCAGAGGAACTGGTGTCTCCGCCTCAAGGGAACAGTTCCAGACAGAGCAGGAAGCCGATGACAGCCTCAAGAAAGCATTCAGTTCCACTAAGACCAAGGACTTTTATACAAGGAAAGTCTTTATGGTGGACACCAGGAGGGCTGGCATCCTCAAAACGATTGCTAGTTCGCCCATGATCATCCCAGTGGCCATGCTGGGGTGAACCAAGCAAAGACAGGTTGGGAAGGTCCTTCGACTGGGAGGATGGGCAAGGTATGCCAAAAGGTAGGAAAACCTCAAGACCAGGTCAAGGCCCCTCCAGCCACTTCCCATAATTGAGGTCCCATTTCAGCGAGTAGCTGTGGATATTATGGGTCCTTTCCCAAAAAGACCCCCAGAGGAAAGCAGTACATACTGACTTTTGTAGACTTTGCTACCAGATGGCGTAGCTCTAGGCAACACCAGGGCTCAAACTGTGTGCCAGGCCTTAACTGACATTTTTACCAGGGTGGGTTGGCCCTCTGAAATTCTTACAGATTCAGGAACAAATTTCCTATCAGGGACCATGAAAGACCTGTGGGAAACTCATGGGGTGCATCATTTACCACCAAACTAATGGCCTAGTGGAAAGGTTTAATGGAACATTGGGGCCATGATCCCAATGAACACTCCAATAATTGGGATCTAGTGTTACAACAGTTGCTGTTTGCCTACAGGGCTGTTCCACATCCCAGTTTAGGATTCTCACCAGTCGAGCTGGTATATGGCAATGAGGTTGGCCATTACAGCTGCTCCAGGGACTAACATTCTGGACTTTGTAAGCAACCTTCAAAACACCCTCCGAGACTCTTGGGCCCTTGCTCGAGAGAACTTAAAAGATGCTCAAAGGTCTGGTATGATCGACATGCCAAGGAGCGGTCCTTCAAGGTAGGAGACCAGGTCATGGTCTTGAAGACAGGCCCATAAGATGGGAAGGACCATACATGGTCCAGGAGCGCCTGGGAGCTGTTAACTACCTCATAACATTCCCTGATTCCTCTTTAAAGCCTAAAGTGTTTCATGTTAACTCTCTAAAGCCCTTTTATCCCAGAGAATTACAGGTCTGTCACTTTACAGTTCAGGAAGGAGATGACACCGAGTGGCCTGAAGGTGTCTAAAGAAATGGTGGTGTGGAAGAGGTGACCCTCACCACAACCCTGCAACGTCTGCAGCGTCAACAGATCAAGGAGCTGTGCACTCATGTTCTCAGCCAACCCAGGACGGACTGAGCAAACCTGCCACTCCATTGACACAGGTAATGCTCACCCAATTAGGACCCCACCCTACAGGGTGTCACCTCATGCCAAAGTTGCTATTAAACAGGAGATTGACAACATGTTGGAGATGGGTATCATCCGCCCTTCTACCAGTGCATGGGCATCTCCAGTGGTTCTGGTTCCCAAACCAGATGGGGAAATACGCTTTGTGTGGGACCCCGAGCTCAATGCTGTAACTAACGTCCAGACAACTATCCAATGCCACGCACTGATGAGCTATTGGCAGTTCATCTCTACCATTGATTTAAGATACTGGCAGGTACCACTAGATGAAGAAAATCTGCCTTCATCACCCATGCAGGGGTGTATGAGTTTACTGTGCTTCCATTCGAATGCACCTGCCACCTTCCAAAGGCTGGTGGATGGTCTACTAGCAGGATTGGAAGACTGTGCAGTTGCATACCTCGATGATGTGGCCATTTTCTCTGATTCATGGCCTGAACACCTAGAACATTTGAAAATGGTTTTAAGCGCATCAGGCAGGCAGGACTAACTGTTAAGGCCAAAAAGTGTCAAATAGGCCAAAACAGAGTGACTTACCTAGGACACCAGGTGGGTCAAGGAACCATCAACCCCCTACAGGCCAAGGTGGAGGCTATCCAACAGTGGCCTGTCCAAAGGTCCAATCCTTCTTAGGTTTGGCCGGATATTACAGGCGGTTTGTACCACACTACAGCCCACTAACTGATCTGACCAGGAAAACCCAGCCAAATGCAGTTAAGTGGACTGATGAGTGTCAGGAAGCCTTTATCCAGCTTAAGGCGATGCTCATGTCTGACCCTGTATTAAGGGCCCCGGACTTTGACAAACCCTTCCTAGTTACCACTGATGCATCTGAACTAATGCAGGAAGGACCGGATCACAACTTCCATCCTGTCGTGTTTCTCAGCAAGAAGCTGTCTGAGAGGAAAGCCACTGGTCCATCAGTGAAAAGAGTGTTACGCCATTGTGTATGCCTGCAGTTCCAGCTACAAACCGATCATGCTGCACTAAAGTGGCTTCATACTAACAAGGGAAACAACAAAAACTTATCAGATGGAGTTTAGCTCTCCAAGACTTTGACTTTGACATTCAACACATTTCAGGAGCTTCCAACAAAGTTGCTGATGCACTCTCGTGACAGTTTCCCAGAATCTAGTGGCTAAAAGTGTTCTTTACATGTTATATGCTTAGTAGTATATGTAATAGTGCATGTGTTTATTACTCTGTTGGTTTTGCAGTTTACACTGTTGGTGATTTATAAGTAGTTAGTTAAGGGTTAAGGTCTACCTGTAAAGGGTTAACACAGACCTGGTGAAACACCTGACCAAAGGACCAATCAGGGAAGAGAATTTGAAAATCCCAGAGAGCGGGAACTTGGGTCTCTGTGTTCTTTGTTCTGAGTTCTTTCTGCTCATCTTGCTGAACTAATTTCTTCTATTCAAGCTAGTGAGTATTAGAAGTACTGGGTAATTTCATATAAGAATCCTGTGTCTGCAATTCTGTGTGTTTGCATTGATTATTTGCCTGTATTGTTTGTACTGAGGAAAAGGGAGAAATTTCTCCAGGGATTAATAAGATTAGACCCTATGAATGTCTATCTTGGATTCATAGAGATTGTGTATTTTTTTCTCTTCTTTCTTTTATTCTTTTAATAAACTCTTTTAATTTCAGGACGGGAGACAAGAGTTGTCTCCAAGCAGAGAGAGAGCAGGAGGGCTGCTTCCTGTGTGTAGAGATTCAAGGGATTTGAATCTGGGTTCCCAGGGGGACAGGCCGTGTGTCAGACACGTTAACCTGACTGGTGGCAGTGAACCCACAAGCTCAAAGTGGGGGTGAGATCCCATGACACTATCATTTTGGGCTTATTAGTCCCCGACTATACTTTTCCTCATTTCCCTCATATTGTAATTTTTGTTCAATCCTAACATCTTAAAAAACCCACTACTTATTGTTTCTTTTTTCTGCACTTATAGTTATCTCCTCAGGGAGCAGAGTTTCTTCCCTTGAATAGTAGGTTTTAGTTAATCCTAATAATAATATAATAGTAATACCTATAAGAGCAGTGTGTACAGTAATTGCTGTCTTCAAGGCACTAATGTAGCTGACAAATTAGATTTTTATAAAGCTTTGTAGCTCACTTATACATGTGTTATAATGTTACTGAAGTTGTATTTATGATTGCTTAACATCAATAACATTATCTAGGACAGGGGTCGCTAATAGGCCAAATCTGGACCGCCAGACGCTTTTGAGCAGGCTGCAAAATTTTATTTACTTATCATTGTTGTTATTTTTTTCTGGAGTATGGACCTGGACTATACCTTGACCAAGAAATTTGGAACTTGACAAAAAAATAATTGATTACACCTGCTCTAGAATATTAGCTCCCTGCTACCGAAGCTTTTTTTAAAAAAATGGATTAATTAATTTCTACTGCACTAAGGATTAATCAGCAGAAATACAAGTTTCACAAACTTCCAATAAAACAATCAAGAATCTTTAGAAAGTATACGTAAATATACTTTCAGAATGTATGTACTGCATTAGGGCCTGATCCGACATTTAGTAAAGACAATGGAAAGACTCCCATTAGCGTCAATAGGATTTAGATCAGGCCCATAATATAGTTACAATAATTGCAGCAGAACTAGCTCAGACCTAGGGTACTTCTACTCCACTAATTATGGTGTAAGTGGTAGGCATATCTATGCCTGGTCTAATCTAGCTAGTATGGGTAACAATAGTAGTGAAGATAGGACAGGCTTCAGTGTGTCCTGGCCACCCCAGTACAAACCCACAAGAAACCCCAGGTACGTGTTGAAGTTAGTCAGTGTTGAAATCCATGCCATTCACATCTTCACTACCATTGTAACTCATGCTAGCTAGATTAAAGCTAGCATAGGTATGCCTAGGTGCTCTACAATTACGCATTAAGTTATGTTATGCCTTAAGTGTAGTCTGTTTAGGAAGCCAAATTCTGTCCTCAATTAAACCTGTGTAAATCCATTGAACTGAACAGTAACTATACAGAATTTGGCTGTCACGTCACTCATTATTTACACTTTGTCAGGATTTCCCCCTCCTTTCAACTAGAGATTTCTAAGGCTTCTAATATATCTACTGATTTCTGTAGGGAATGACTGTAGTGTGCATCTTCATTGTGAAAACAGTATGAAATGGAAATATCCTGTAAAAGTTCAATAGCCACTACCGATCAAGCCCATAGGGCTTTACAACTCCATGTGAGAGCTGTGTTGTGCACAACTGAGAGCTATTTTAGCTCAGATAAATTAATTAAATGAGACAAATATATCTTCATGATCTCATATGATGTTTCTTCCTCTTTACATTTTAGTTTAATTTTTGCATATGTAAAATGAAGCTTTGCAAGAGATGTTGCAGAGTAATGAATGTCAGAGGAGAGTTTTATTATTTATACAGAGCTCTCATGTTTTCTAGAACAATTTCCAGGGTTGTTAGAGGATCTAAGACAAGAATACAAATTAGAGGGATGATACTGTTTAACAATGTCCAGTTAAGGGCCAAATTCTATCTGGCAATACACACTCATGCATGCAAAAAAAAAAAACCCAAACCCATACAGAGCAGAGGAACTTATGCCATAAGTTTCACACCCCTTTTTTGCCCCCTTCAGAAAGCGGTGCATTTTAGGTAGTTTGATGTCACAGTGAAATTCAGTGGGATATGGCCAAAGAGAAATGGGAGTGGTTTGCATATACATGTCTTCATATATTACTTTCTGATTCTTGCAGTTGCCCCTTAGCAAATTTCTTTACACTCAAATTATTCCTACTTTTAGTGGGAATAGACGGTCAGATTGATGCACCCTCTGAGTGACCAGTAACAAAGGAAGGGCTCACATAGCCTCTCCACAACCTCCCCTTTTACAGGGGCTGGCCACAACTGCAGTCATTGTGTTCACCTGAGCAGAGCATGTGCTATACTCCTTTAAAGGGCATAACAGTGGGTGCACTCCCTCTGTGTGCTGAAGAACTCCAGAAGAAATGTGTCTCACTGAGTTCTTGTTGAAGCAGTCCAGTGCTTCATCTAGTGCCTTAAGGATCTGATCCAGCTCCTATTGAAGTCAGCTGGAGTCTATTGCTTGCAATGCAGAAGGACCAGGCAAGAAAAGCACATCTGAGCCCAGAAACAGGGAAGGAGTACTGAGGCATATTTAATGATGATCTTGCAGTGACTATTACAATGTCCCTTTTTGGTGGTCGTGCTTTGGTTCGATGGGGTGGTTAGAATTTGTCCCTATATGAATAAATGAAGGGGAGGGATATTTCAAATCCTAGTTATTGAAAATGTTCAAAAAAGTTTTTGCCACGTCTTTGCACACAGACCCAATTACTTGAATTTAATGCTATACTGGAGGCAGCATTAGAAAAATAGAGGGAGCAATTCTGCACTGACAGCTGGGATGATTAGATGACCTAATTTTTTTAAAGTATGAGATTTAGGTTATTTTATCTGCTTCCACTAGAACAATGTGTGTCCCAGAATTATACTATATCTTTACATATACCCACTCTCACTAAACTGTCCAATACCAGCAAGGCATTTAGCCATACATTGAAGCTGGTGAGTATAACTTCTGCCCTTCATTTAAGATGGATGTGAGAAATAGTTAAGCTCTTTTCTAGCAGATGAAGGCATATGCATGCCCACCTAGGAATTAAAACTCAGTGGGTGAAGGGCTTCAGTGGGTGTTGTTTTGGGTAAGGGTGTGTGAGCGAGACAAGACACGGAGAGGAAGCACATAGAAAGACTGAGAAGGAAGCTACAGACACAACTTGGACAAGCACAGTGTGGTGCTTACTAAAAGTGGCCTGATCTGTAAGCAAAGAAGTTATCCCTCTGTTGTTTGGTTGCTCCCGTGTTCATGGAAATAGGACTCTGTAAATAAACAAGATTACCCCAAAGGTTCCTGCATCCATCATCAATTTCTCCTCCAAACTTAAAGCATCTTGCAGTTGTTTCAAGACATCTAGTAAGATATCTGGATATCAATAATCATTGCTAATATAGGAAAAATATAGGCCTGGTAATCCTCTCATTTACAACAGTTTAATGGAAGTCAGTGGATTTACTCTTGATTTATACTGGTACAAATGAGAAAAAAAAAAGTCAGGCAGAATATCTGGCAAAAAATAAATAAAGGAGAGTTCTGTAACATAGTTCAGATTTTAGGAGGTTCCTTTCTTTTATTTTTTGTCTACCACTGAAGCGACAGAAAGAAAGAATACTGAGAATCACGTAGACCTGATCAGATGCATTCATGCTACGGGCACAGATATTTTTGTACATGAGTTTCATGTATTTTTGCTGCCCCTGAATATGATAAAAGGCATCACTATATTAAAGTAACAGAATAGCTACATTTATAGCAAATAAAAATCTTTCTTCTACAGGTTGACTATGAGTGCAGGCTGTGTGAATTCACTACTTTAGGTGACGTAGGGCTAAACACTATGGGTGAATAATACTGGGACTACTAATAGGTTTATGCAGATTTACCCTGAAATTAGGGTAACCAAGATTCAGATTTCAGGGCGTAAGACTATCATTGCAGTGGGTAGGAAGGAATTTCTCTCTATGGTACACATTGTAATGTTAGCTAGGCACATCACTTTTCCCCTCCCTTCCTTTTCCTCCCTCCACCCCCTTCCTTCCAGTCACAGCTTCTGGGAGAATTACTGTAAGATATTAGATTTGATGGAGCAAGAGTTCAATCTAACGGTAATTTTTTTAATACGTTCAGCTTTGCCATGAAACCTAGACATTGTCAAGCTCTGTTCAAGGGATATTATAATACACTTGCACCTCAGGAAGAGGAAACAGAGCTCTACCTTTTATTCCCACATATTCCATATAATAATGTTTAATACAAATTGGACTTTTGCTACAAAGTCACACTATGCTGCACAGTGAGTCCAAAATAATAGCATTGTTTACTCAGTTGTCAATCATGACTGCACTTCTATCCAGAGCCAACACACATACATTAGAAAAGGCAAACAGAAGAGAAGCCATCTTGAGCCAAGTACAAGTTAATAATTCTAACACTTATACCACTGAAAAGTGAATCAATCAGTTGAGAAGCTCTGCTCCTAAGACCTGTTTGACAGAAATATTGCTTAATGTGAAGTATGCAGACAGTAATGGGATCACATTCTAGACATTCCCTAATGCAAACACGTAAAAGTAGCTCCTTGTGACATTTCTCTCCCCATCCCCTGAAGATTATGAGCAGTGTGAAATATTAACCTTCAGCTTACTTCCAGGAGCACTCAAGTAGCTTAGAGTGTGAGACTCTTTAATGATCACCAGGGGACACAGGAACATGCACAGATGATTTGAGTTCAGCAGAAGATGGCAAAGGCTAGGTGCACTAGCAAATTAGTTCAAAGGCATAACACTTGCCCCTGTAAAACCTGAGAGAGATGGCAATGCCTGTCATCTTCCGCTCCCTGTCACACTGTAGGCCTGATGGAATATGTAATGGTATCTAGTGTCACAGATTTGATCAGTTTCCTTCATTATGCCATGCATTGACAATTTTGTTTTTAATACTATGTGTCAGGGTGTCATTCTGAAAACATGGAATACATAATAGAAACATCCATAAATTATGCATCATTTTGGGTCACATAATCAGCCACAATGCAAGTGATAAGTTGGGTACACTTTGGGTAATTGGGTAGAAGGGTGAGTCTCCATTTGTTTACTAATGGATTTGTTTTGATGCTTCTTGTGTTGGGGGTCACTTACCTCTTGAGCATCTCCTGTACATTGGCAACCTCATTAGGCAGGTCTTCAGTGGTTCAGACCTCCAGTCAAGTTACTTAGTCAAAATGGATGAATTACTTCCCGGGTAACTAAGAGGTCAACTGTCAGCCCTTATCAGGGTCTTTAGCCCCATCTCTGGGCCCTTTTTAATCCAGCTGTTCATGTGGGCTTCTGCAGGAGCCTTATCCCCTTCTCATGGTTTAGGCTACTTTGTCAGTGGCCAGCTGGGGAACCCGAACTCTCCACTACTTCAGGTTCCAACCCAGAGACTCTATAAACAGCAGCCATGTACTACTTCCTTTAATTCCTTCAACTGGCTGAAGAGCCTCTTCTCAGCTGGTGCCTTTACCTCCAGTCATTACCTTAGGGCTAGTGTTTTCCAGTCCTCTCATCCCCAGGTTTAGCAAATGCAGTTTGTCAAGCCCCCTTTGGCTAAAGAGGAGCATCTTTCCTTGCCCCTCTATCCCCAGCCAGGAAGTGACATGCTCAGGCCCTGCAGCAACTTTTAACTGAGCCTGCTGGGCTCTGATTGACTGTCTCTACGACTCTCTAGGCAGGCCTGGAGGACCCATTTTTGGTACTCCTTCCTGGGTGGAGTGTAGTAGGACCACAGGGCCCTCAGCCAGGGGCCAAAGGGCCATGCCACCTAGGGTGACCAGATGTCCTGATTTTATAGGGACAGTTCTGATATTTGAGGCTTTTTTCTTATACAGAAGCCTATTACCCCCCACCCCCATCCCAATTTTTCACACTTGCTGTCTGGTCACCCTATGCACACCCCATCACACTTCTCCATTTGCCTTATGAGCTTCCTTGTAGAGTTCTATTAGCTAGAACCAATTCTAATACATAATCCATAGTGAGAGCCACTTTTACAAAGTAAATCGCTTACCACCTTATATCTTCCTGAATTTGAGAGAGACACCAAAGGAATTTGATCTGTTTCACAATTATTTCTTAAGGAGTGTGTTATCATAGTTAGAGAATGGGAATAAGTGTCAGCGCTTAGATTCTTTTCCCTGCTCTGCACTGGTTGGTTGTGTTTTCTTAAGCAAGTTACTAACGTGCTGTCTGCCTCAGTTTACCCACCTGACAAATGTTTATATATTTTCCTGAACTCCTCATGTTGTATTATTCCTCTCAGCCTGAGGCAGCTCTTGAAAATTGTCCGCACTGAACCAGGTGTTTTGACATGCTTCTTCTATTCTATCTGGCATAAGATTGCGGAAGGTAGCTCATAGTTAGAGTCCACAAAGTCTGGCCTGATTTACAAAGGCGCTGAGTACTCACAGCTCTAATTGACCTTGGTGGGAACTAGTAGTGCTCAACACTTCTGAAAACCAGATTTAGATACCTTCATTTAGCTCCTATTTTGAAACATTTGGCCAATAATAATGGTCTTGGTCAGAATCAAAGGAAAATTCTCTCAGCTTCTGCCAATGGGTGAGGTCAAAAGGAAGATGGAAAAAAGCTGCAAGACTGACAAGTACAGCTTCTATCATCACTGCAGATGCTGCCATTTCTCATGTGGGACCTCGAGCTATTAAAACTGCTTGACATTTTTTGTATGAAACATTTTTTTGTGTTCAAAAATTATAATTTAAAATATGTCATTTTTGCAAAAGTTGACATTGTAGACAGCTTCCCTTTCCACAGGTGTTTGTCAATATTTTAATTGACATTTTGGCAAATACAGCAATATTGACAAATATCTAGTTATAAATAAAAACACATGGTTTTCAGTAAACACCACATTTCTGTAAGGGTTTCAAAAGGATTTTGATACAAGTTGATAACATTTCCATTAAAAAGTTAGTTAAAATATCACTAAACATGGAATTGGGAACATTTCAAACCCTTTAGTTTTAAGATGGAGCTTGATAAGTTTAGGAACGGGATTCTAAGATGTTGCCTGCGGTAGCTGGGGATGGGCCTTGGTGACCCAGGATGTCCCTTCCAGTCCTCTGTTCCTAAGGCCAATATCCCGGTTTCCCTGTGAAATGGAAACAACTTTGAAATTTTGAATTTTGTTGTGAAATTGTTTCCCCGTTTTTCAACCAGCTCTAATGCTGAAATGCTGCTCCTGAGCCTGTCCTGATTAGAGCATTGCCATTCTTTTACTTAAACTGTACCCTTTGCTCGTTTTGAAAGTTGAGAGAACGAAGCAGGTGCTTGGGGCGGCCAATGGGAAGGACCGCAGCCGAATTGCCGCTGAGGAATGAAGCGGCGCGGTTAAGCTGCTGCCTAAGCGCCGCCGATTGCGGCTTTTTTTTTTTTTTTAATTTTCTCTTCTTGGGGCGGCAAAAAAGCCTGAGCCGGACCTGCTTTCAGAAGCCTCTCCTTGATTTTTACATGCCCTGCTTCTGCCCAGTAACCTCCCATTCTAATTCAACAAACCCTACAGCTTTTTTGCATGCACCTTCCATTTTGGAGTGTGGACTGTTGCTATCATGTGTTGATTGTGGGGAGGGAAAAAAATAGCTAATGATTTTCAAGTAGTCAAAAAGCAGAGGTTAGCGTTGTTAGCTGATGCCTATGGGACTGGGCCCCAGTGTGCAAACTTTTAGGCAATTGCAATAGAAAGACATATTTCAGCATGTATTTATTACAAACATTAAGTTACTTCTTGGCTGCTATCCAGAATGTGAACATTCTTTAGCGCTGGGGCTTAGGATGCAATTTAAAATGTGTTCGCTCTAATGCTGGGAATTTGGGACTCCCAATGCCAAAGGCCTAAAAAGAACATTGTTTGTGATCTCATTAGCCCTCTTGCTGAACTCCAGGAATAACTTCATTGAATTTCCCACCAGTATCTTTTTATTTAATAGAGTTGAGAAAAAAACCTGTAGCAGGCATTACATATCAGCCATATACTTAATTATGGCTCTGCTGGATCATATTTATACATACAGCTATGAAACTGTTCTGTTTCCTGGTACTGCACCTTTGAGTCTCTCAGGACACTGCCATCTGCAGAGACCAGCAGCTGTTTTCTGTTAAATTCAGTTCTGACTATTAAAGAGGGGAGCCACAGATACACAGTGCTCCCAGGCAGACTTGACTTTAGCAATTCCTTGTAAGGCAGGAGGCAGTGGACTATTCTTGGATCTTGGAGAATTGTGCCCCAGAAGTGAAGAGTTTCACACAGCTCCATCCAACAGCTCTGAAAAGATACAGTGGGCAGTTCAGTGCATCAAATAGATCAGAGGAGAAAAAGCAGCTTTGAAAAATGCTCAGAAAAAGACATTGTTACATAACTTCCGCCTTAAGGCAATCGTAATTCCACAGTAACTTATTTACAGATGCTATACAAGTTGTATTAGCACCTGCTTAGTGAGCTGGCGTACAGGATATAGTACTGACCATACTGCTGCAATATCCTTTATGCAGGCTGCTCCTGAGAATAGAGGAACTGAAAGAAATAATTCATATAAAGTTCTTAGCCTTTTACTGTGATTTAGGAGTCGATACAAGGCTCTCACTGGAACAGATGCACCATCCTGTGCTGTGATCCATTACTGCTCACAGCTTCCCATTGCATTACATTAAATAGGAACTGCAGGAATTCTGCAGTTTGTGTTGAAGGCTAAGGAGACTGCCCTGAGAATACTGATGTGTACTGCTCATAGCTACTAGCTGGACACAGTGCCCTGTTTATCCCCAGTCCTTTGATTTAATTTGGTTATATCAGTTCTTTGATTTTACACAATTTTGTCCTTAATAAAAAGAGTTTCCAATTTAAAAAAAGAGAAAAGTATTCCAGTGTTAGACTAGATAGTTCTTATATTCTTAAGGGTTATAGAGCATGGGATCAAAAGTTAAAGCTTTAAATTAGGGACTCAGTAGATCAAAAATAAGTTATACTTGGAATGATGAAATGTCATAACTTAATCTTTGGGTCAAATCACCTCTTTTCTCCTCAGGCCATTCCACAGGTCGATGTTTACTTCCTCATATAAATCTAATATGACTTGTCAGAATATATTGCATAGTTTAGACAAGCAACTCATGGATCAGGGATGTATGCATATTGCAACATGTTGCAGAATGGAGACACCTCATTCCAGAGTCTCAATTCACTGCAAGGCTGGGCACTAGGAAAAATTGTGTGTACAATACAGGTAGACATATACCTCAGGGGCACAGTGTCAGTTAAATATGATCATCATTTTGATCATCATAGTGATCTCCTTTGTAAAGTACTTTGAGATCTTCTGTTGAAAGTTGCTATATAAAAGAGCTAGATAGTATTAATATTATTATTGTTTAAGCTGTGACACCACAAAAGCTTAAGTGTATTTAGGAAAAAGTCTGTTGAGGAATTGACCACACACACAACATTAGTGCGTGAACAAGCTAGTTCAGTTTTTGCTTTTTCCAGATGTGATTCACCTAGTAATAAATCCTGTCTTTCCCTGGGTGGCAAGGGAACTGAATGCGGTGGAACCACTTTCTGCTTGGTGAGGGGCAAGAGATATGGAATTGATGGTGGAAGTCTGCAACCCTTCCTCATGACAAAGCATAGCATCATGGGTAGTGGGTGGGTCTGGTGGTGCTGGGAATACATGACCATTCCTAGTATGAGTGCGTGGGGGGGCCAAGTGGAGGCTCCTGAAGAGACAATGGAATGTAACAGATTTTTTAGACAAGGGAAATGCGGTGGATCTAATATATCTTGATTTCAGTAAGGCGTTTGATACGGTACCGCATGAGGAATTACTGGTTAAATTGGAAAAGATGGGGATCGAAATGAAAATCCAGAGGTGGATAAGGAGCTGGTTAAAGGGGAGACTGCAGAGGGTCGTATTGAAGGGGGAACTGTCAGGTTGGAGGGGGGTTACCAGTGGAGTTCCTCAAGGTTCAGTTTTGGGTCCGATTGTATTCAATCTATTTATTGCTGACCTGGGAACCAAGAGTAGGAGTGGGCTGATAAAGTTTGCGGACGGCACCAAGTTGGGAGGTATTGCAAATTCGGAAAAGGATAGGGATATCCTCCAGGGAGATTTGGATGACCTTGTAAACTGGAGTATTAGTAACAGGATGAAATTCAATAGTGAGAAGTGTAAGGTTATGCATTTAGGGATGACTAACAAGAACTTTAGTTATAAGCTGGGGACGCACCAGTTGGAAGTAACGGAGGAGGAGAAGGACCTAGGAGTCCTGGTTGATCGTAGGATGACTATGAGTAGGCAATGTGATGTGGCCGTTAAAAAAGCTAATGCGGTCTTGGGATGCATTAGGCGAGGTATTTCTAGTAGGGATAAGGAGGTGCTAGTCCCGTTATATAAGGCATTGGTGAGACCTCATTTGGAGTATTGTGTGCAGTTTTGGTCTCCCATGTTTAAGAAGGATGAATTCAAACTGGAACGGGTACAAAGAAGGGCTACTAGAATGATCCGAGGAATGGAAAGCCTGTCGTATGAAAGGAGACTTGAGGAGCTCGGTTTGTTTTCCTTAACCAAAAGAAGGATAAGAGGAGATATGATTGCACTCTTTAAATATATCAGAGGGATAAACACCAGGGAAGGAGAGGTATTATTTCAGCTCAGTGCTAATGTGGACACGAGGACAAACGGATATAAATTGTCAGTCAGGAAATTTAGGCTTGAAATTAGACGAAGGTTTCTAACCATCAGAGGAGTGCAATTCTGGAACAGCCTACCGAAGGAAACAGTGGGGGCGAAGCACCTCCATGACTTTAAGATTAAGCTAGATAAGTTTATGGAGGAGATGGTATGATAGGATAACGGGCTTAGTCAATAGGTCAATTAAGTGCCACACTGGTAATTAGTACAATGGGTCAATGATAGGATATTGTTAGCCTTTTTCCAGAGGGTATGGCTGGAGAGTCTTGCCCGCATGCTCGGGGTTCAGCTGACCGCCATATTTGGGGTCGGGAAGGAATTTTCCTCCAGGGTAGATTGGCAGTGGCCCTGGAGGTTTTTCGCCTTCCTCCGAAGCATGGTGCAGGGGTCGCTTGCTTAAGGAGTGGGTGGATCGGCTTATGTGGCCTGCATTTTGCAGGAGGTCAGACTAGATGATCATAATGGTCCCTTCTGATCTCGAATTCTATGATTCTATGATTCTATGACTCCACTGCTGAGGAAGGAGAGATTTCCAGCCTCTGCAAATCTGCTTTGTGCACAGCCTGGTTACTCAGGCTGTATCCTGAGAATTGGATCCAACCTGTAATGGTTATCACTCAGAGTAGGCATCCTATTCTGGTGAGGATAAAGGAACAAGGCAGGTCTGGTAATACAGACAGAATTTTGGTATTCGGATCATATGTTCAGTTTAAAAAAGAAAAACAATCCTCGTCTGGTGCACAGGTTTGCTGGTGTGTGCATGATAAGCTTGGGAAAGGATCAGGAGGCGTGTTTTCTATTTCTTATCATAAAAGATCAGCTCCAGGTTTGATATCAGTTTTCAAAGCAGTGACTAAAGAGGTCTGGCCTCCTATTTTCACTTTGGTTTGAAATCCTGGTTAGAAGTCCCAAGCTGGGGTACAGACAGTGCAAAATGAGATATCGGGCATAGCACTCTTTGCTGTATTGTGAATGCAGGAAAAAGTACAGGCCTGGAAGCTCTGAATTCCTGAGGTTTAATGCTAGCTCAGCCACTCACTGAGTAGACTTGAGCTCACCACTTAATATGTATAGGCCAGGTTTTTGCTATGGTTGTGGCTACTCTGAACTGGTTTGGTCCCCCAGTGCAAGTTACTGCAGCCATGACTCTGCTCTAACTTGTGCCTAGTGCTTATGTCTCGAAGAGGCCCCTCTGACACTGGGGATCATTGTGACAAAGGAATACTCCTGGTATGCTTATTTTCCTTAGGCTATTCCCCCTGAGCCAGCTGCAGGGACAGGAATTGTAGAGAAGCTATAACAGTTAACCAAGGATTTTCCTATGCAGGGGGAATTCTCCAGTGGATGGGTAAGTTTTAGGGTACATTTGCACAAGCAGAGTGACACAAAATTGCCCTTCCAAAACCCAGGATCTAGTGCTGTGTGTCCATGATTTTTTTATCTTCTCTAGTTATATTTAATACTTGCATCACAATGTCACTGCTAGTTTGATCATCAATATCTAAGTGCATAATTTGGAGATCATAGCACTGACCTTATTGGAGTGCACTGAGGATTCAATAATTCATGTCTGCACAACACTTTGAACATAAAATGTGCTAGACAAATACTAAGTATCATTATTATTGTAGGAAATACCTTTTTTTGAGACATGGCAATTTCCCCTACCCATTTCTTGCATCTATTCTTTCATTCAGCATATTCTTTTGCTCCATTTTTTCTAAAAATGAGAAAAATGTGCCAGATCCAGAACTGGTGAAACTAAAGCCATATGAGTAAAAAAAACCAAAGAAAACACACTAATGCTTGGGGAAATGGGTCAGCATACTGCAACACATTTTCACCTTACAACATTTTTTTTAACTGAACAGTTCTGTAGCTTACATGGCATAAATACTTTCTCTCAGAGAAGACATTTAGATCTCCGAGGTAGCATAAATACATACAACTTGACAGTTCCTGTGATACAATAACTTAGTATCTTTTTTTATTCAACAGCAGAATAAACAGTCACTAGTGGCCTACTCAGATTGCCTGCCCATAGCTTAGAAATGGCTCAAGGTTGCAGAGATGTACACAGCTCCTTTACCTCTAGCTTTCTGAGTGGCTGCAAAAGAACACAAAGGTTTGGGTTCATGTACAAATTCTGCCTAGGAGTCTCTCTACAATCCACTTCTCCCTGGAGTCATAAACTCCACATAAAAAGATGTCTTCCAGTGGTTTGCACCAGAGTGGGAGTTGACTGCCTCCATTCACAAAGAGCTACTGCAGCAGGCTACAATTTAGCTGGGGTTGGAACCTGCCCTTTTGGCCGTGTTGAGTTTTAGTCAACTCTCTCATGTGGCCATTGGCCATATAGATGCCTACACAAGGGTACCAGGGACCTTTGGAGTGTAGGGGAGGAGAGGACTTGTCTGCCAGGTAAGACTCAGGATGCATGAGCATCCATTAAAGTTTTACAGGATTTTTACAAGAGTGAACCTACAATGCCTATCAACCAGAGCTTTTTAGTTTTTAGATTTTAAGCTGTGCAAAGAAGTGGTGGGCAGGAAGCAATAGGATAATGAGCACACAAGAGTACAATTTGCCCCCTCCCCACAACGTATTTATTTTGGATCAAAAGTCTAGAAACTAATATCCACAGCCACCTTTAAGAACAACGGGCCATATTGTTCAGTCCTGACTGATAAAACTATCTGCGATTTCTATGGAAGTTTTGCTTGAGTAAAGACAGAAGAACTCGGCTCAGAATTACCAGCTAATACAAATGAGTACCTTTTATGAGCGCGCAGATCAAATCTATCCCAGGTGTAACTTTATGGACTACAGTAGAATTACGCAAGAGATTTAATGGGCTTCAGTGATCATTTAAATACCTGAGGCCTTGTCTAAATTAGAGCTTTAGTTGTGGTTGACATCAATAGTTCTCTCTATCTTGACCCTAACTCACCTTCTGGACAAACACAAAATTCCCTCATCTTGTATAGGTTGAAATACTAGTCATTGCAGGTACATAAGGATTTTGGTACCCAAATTAGGATTCCATGTAAAAAAAAATGAATCCAGTTTAGATCATTCATAACACATACTCCAGTGTTATGATGAGTGACGTTCCCCACTCACTCAATACATTGGAATCCGCTTGCAGGGTTTTTAGGTATAGTTAAGTGGGAAAAAACAAAACAGGGTTACAGGGAAATTCCAGTAATAAAACCAGTAATTTTCTTTTTTAAAAGTGTCCCCCATTTTACACATGTGCTTGGGAAAATTACTGTATTTAACAAAAAAACAATTTAAAAACAACAGTCAAGCAAAGCCCAGCATCTAAAAGTTTAACCAAGAAAGCCAGTTTAAAGTGTTTGAAAAAATGAAGAGCAAAAGGCAGAATTTAATAAATATGGGACCAACAGTAGTTAGGCAAAAAATACATCTTTGGGCTAAAAGGATTTGAAGTTTAATCTTTTCTTTTTTAGAGTGTAATGAGATGGAAAGAGACTGCCTTTAAGCAGGAGCAAGCACCGCTCCCTCAAATCCACCACATCCAAGCCTGGATTTTCTTCCCACTTATGAGATAGCGATGGGCTTCTTAGACAGTGGGTTGCTTCTGAGAATAAGAGGATGCTGAGTTGGTCTGAAACAGTGCTACAAAGGAACTTTAAAAGCACTTTATAAGAGAAATAGTTCTGCAAAAAGAGATTACACTATAAGAAGATACCGCTGTATCTGGAAATGGCCAAATGATGATTTATTCCAGATGAAGATTTACCCCTTAGTCCAATAAAATTCAGTATCCATATTGAATTTTCTCTGTTGCCCAGGATTTTGTTTCATGATCTGTACACATACTGTCATAAGCAGCAGAATGTGGCTTGGTACATTTAGTCCCATCTAATTTTAATTTGCAGTGTGGCAACATCATTGTTATTTAATGTTTATATTGGAGTAGCACCTAAAGGCCACAACCAGGCTGGGCCCCATTGGGCTGGACTCTCTATAAACTTATAATAAATGGTGGTCCCTGGCCCATGTTGCTTACAGTCTGAGAGACAAGGCACAAGAGGTGAATAAAACACAGAAGCTGGTGAGTTTGGGAGGGATGGAATAGGATGTGTAAATATTTAACGGGTCAAAAGTAGAGATCACAGCTGTCCATTTGCCGAACCATTATCAGGTGCATGTGGTGTTGTAGCTGTGCCGGTCCTAGGACATTAGAGAGACACAATGGGTGAGGAAGTATTCTTATTGGACCACCTTCTGTTGGTCAGAGACACGAATTTACAGATTTATGTAAGCCTGAAAGCTTGTCTCTAGCCAACAGAAGTTGGTCCAATAAAAGAAGCTACCTCACACACCTTGACTCTCCATTATCAGTAATTTTTTGTATGCATTATGGAAGAGGTGAATTTTGAGGAGTGTGTAATTATCACATTTATCTTAACATTTTCTACTAAGTGCCTTTTGGGTGGCATTTTAACTCCAACTATTGAAAGTTAAACCCATAAACCATATGTAATAAATTGCAGGCAGAAAGCAAATTATGGGTATGTGATCTCGCACACTTTAATGAGGCCTCCCAAGGCATAATCATTTCTAGCTTTCTTGGACAACACATGAGGAATACATATTGCCATTGTGATTAAAAGTTTCAATAGAGCTAGGATTTGCCAGCATGAATCTGCAATTTCCCAAAGCTATCTTAAGGTGGCAGGGTTGTAATCTGCTAGAGTTTGAGTCTTAGGGTTGACTTTTGCAATCCATAAGCAACAACTGTGTTTAATAAAAAAGATAATTTTTCTTGAAAAGCAGGCTGAGCCTTATAGGAGAAAAATACAAAAGCAAATTAGGCCAAATTAATTAAAACTGCGCTGGCATTGAAATATTCAGGTCATTAAGAATTTGTGACTACTCTTGAATTATTCAGGGTTAGCAAATAACTGGATCATGAGTGATCGTCCAGAAGTTGGGCTCAGATATCAGTCTGTGTGTGGTCCCAACATTTAGAAGAGCATATGCATTTCAAAATGCTAGTCATTATTTCACCAGCGCTTAAATATTGTGACAGGATGAAGGCTAAATTTCATTGAGAACATAACTTAATTGAAGTTTTATAACACTACTTGCTAAAACAAGTAGTTTTGCTAATGCAAAGAACACATTTTAAATAGGGCAAATGGCTAACAGCTAAGAATTGTTTACAAGACCATGACTACTGGTAGGGACTGATGAAATAATAAACCAGAGACCCCAAGGTGCCATTAGAGTCTTGTTCATCAATGATGATTTGAATGTAGGACAGTAATACATGGATTTAACTTTGGGGTTTGATACCTCCTCTTTCCTTCCATTGTATTTTGTTCTCTGCCCTTCCACGTCCTTTCCCTCTACTTTTTACTGCTTCCCTTTATTTCTGCAAGCCACACCACCAATTGGATATCAAAACCTCACCAGAGTAGCCCAGTCCAAAATGCCACTCGAATGGTTTTAACTTCTACTTTAAAAAAAAATCAAGTGGGAGCAATAACCCCGGTGAGGTAGATAAGATATGTATTTTTAGATGAAGGAACTGAATCAAGGGAAGATGAAGTGCCATGGCCAAAACTGCAGAATTAGGTAATGTAAAAAAATCAGCATATACTGTAACTCAGTTTATTGGCTCCCTTCCCAGTCTGTTGCTCAGTCCACTAAATAAGATTATAATGTACATGTACCTGAACTAAATTTCAGTGCCAAGAATAAGGAGGTGGGAGAGATAAAAACATTCTTTTAAAATTTATCAGAGTCCAAAATTAGTTATAAATTATACAACTGCAACTAAAATGGAATTATTTCCTGTTCTTCATCCTTCCAAAAGTGTAACTCTTAAAATATATTACAAATATCTGTAACAGTCTGCTACCTTAAAGAAACTATGGGTTAGTTCTTCACTGGTATAAATTGGGGTAGCTGTGCTGGCTTACACCAATGGAAAATCTGGCCCAGTAAGTGGCTGAGGATGCATGCATCCACTAGCATTAAATACTCTGTGATAGAGTCACTATCATATTTTCTGCTTTATCAAATCTTGTGATTGTTTTGCTTAAATTCAGTGACTGCGGAGGATAGGAAACTCTTTACACCATTTTGTGATGAACTATTGTAGAGTTATTATTAATTTGTAAGGACATTTAAAATCAGAATCCATTGCAAACCCCTTCAGATGGTTCAAGCAAAAATGAGAAGCAGAGGAGAATGAACAAAATTATAAACCAGTTAAAATATAGATTTTCTTTAAACAAAAAGGTCAATTTTTCACCCTTTATGTACCCAGGCATCCTCCCATGCCAGATCCAAATGGAACAAAGAGGCTGCCGCAGGCCCCAGGATCAGACCCATCATTCTATATATAGAGCACCAATAAAATGAAGATACATCTGGCAGGAGAAGTCTACACAGAAGTCTATCTTGTGGAGGATAAAGGGGAAGACGGAAATTTTGACCAATGGCTCATCCCTGTAGTTACAAAACATGTCAGTGGATCTTTTAATTTACACACAAAGCAAAGAAGAGCTGGTTTTTAAAGGGTAAATAAACCTTAAAAGTGTGAAGGACTGAGTCAAATCTGCTGAGGTTTGAATTTGTGGTCTGAGACCCCCTAGGTAATTAAAACCTGAACTTACAGCACTAAGCCATCTCCTGCTGTACTGAGCTTGCAGGTTCAGAGGAGGAAGTATGAATTTGTGGACTATTGAACAGTTTGACTTTTTCCAGTGTATAACTATTACGAAAACACATTAAATAATTTTGTGCAGAATCTTATCTGCTGTGATTATTTGCAGTGTTCAGTTTCTCATTTTCAGCAATAGTGTGGCTGGTGATTTCAACCACTCATGGTTTTGGCCTCTCTCAAAAGACTTTTGCAAGGTACCGCTGTTTGTTTACATGCCAATATATTGCTTGGTTACTGCATTTATATGTACAACATTCCTAAGAGCAGCAACATTGGTCTGCATTTACTGCTGACATACTTATAAGAACCTAGAGAGCCACAGAAAAGTTGCAGGACATATTCAAATGAGGGAAATAAGGTACAAGCCCTATTTAAAGTGTTTATCATGGGTGCATGTATCACTGTACAACTGCATTGCCAGTAAGCTGCAAATCTTATGAACACCCATGCCAGTGTTGCCTGTTTTCATCACATGAACTCCTGCATCTATATAGCATAACAGAGAAGAAACACCTATGAGTCATGTGGCCACATTTCAAGGCTCAATACCCTACTTGAACTATACAGATTATTGGACAAAGATAGTATGGAGATTTGTGTTGTCATTTACCTCAGGAAGTAGTTAAGATTATTTGTCAGTGGTACGTACATGGTACACAAATGGCAAAGTGACAATCCTCTCCAGACAGGTACTCATATCTATCCAGATTCTTTGGGTCAACCTATGCTTAGAGAGGCAAAATTGGAAGACATATCAACATTCTAAATGTCACCTCTTACATTTCTTGGATTGCACCTGAATTGAAGTTCGCCTATGAATGTAGGTATCTTTCCCTGTTTTTAATTTCATTAGTGATGCCTTCTTGAGATGCTATCCAAATATCACAGATGAGGTACAAACATCCCAATTACTTGAGCACAATTGATTGTGTATTTCAGTTCTGATCTTTGGCATTTTTCATGATTATGTAGCTCCACTGGCTTGAAGCAATCAGGCATAGAACTATCAGGACATTGACAGACGGGCTTCATCAGTCCCCTGCTGTGACCACCAACTTTCTGTATATTAATCAGAAAAATATAGCTTGCTGATTGCCATTTAAATTACAAAGATATATTTGTCTTGTGGTCCTCCGTGATATTTTGATGTGATCTAAGATCACAACTTCTTAAAAGGAGCTTTAGTACTATTATATATTTCCCAATGGTCTCATATACTCTTAAAACTGTAATTAAATGTTTTTTACGATATCTGCCCACATTATGACTAGTCTGCTTGTGTTGTAATGAACCTATCAACCCATACAACAGAATCTGAGACTGAAAGCACAAGCCCTTGCTACTTCAGCTAAAGAAATAACTCCCTCTAATGTCTGGACCGAAGCTCAGTCTGGCTCATTAACTGAGTACTCTAGTTCAGATGCTAAAGACTCAGGGTTTTAGATCCAGAAGTCCTAGGTGTCAGCCCCACTGACATTTTGGGGTGGGGGCGGGGGAGGCCCTCATCATACTACATACAGAAAGTCAAGACTTCCATAAGGTGCAGATATTCATATTTTAAAGTTGCCCTGCAGAATTTACACAATTCTATACATCTTACATTTGAATGAACTATTTGCTAAAAGTACCCCTTTCATGGCTTTGCTTGAGAGTGCACAGTCAATATTTAGGAAAAATATTGCTAAAACCTGTAACTGGGTTTGCCTATGCAGCCCCCATTGTGGCTCTTCAGGGCCCAACTCACTCAGCCACAGGTCTACAATGGAAGGGCACAGTCTCTCATGGGTCTGATCTAGCAGAGTTTCAGCCCTCTGGCCAAGGCACACTTCAGTCTTACCCTTTAAAGGGTGTTAAAGTCCAAAATAAGTCTGGAAAAGCCACAACTCAAAACAGCATTTTCCATCAAATCTTTAACAGGATTCCAACCTTCTATTCAGGCCCTGTCTTCAAATAAATCTTACTCCAGCCAGTCTCACAGAGTTTGGTTGGCTCTTCTACCAGGAGGCTCAGCCAACTGGCAAAGTACCACAGTCTCTGGCCTGCAGCCAACCCTCATCAGAAAAAGCGGAGCTTGCTTTCCTTACTAATCAGCCCCAAGCTGGGCTAGGTCTCCTCCTTTTAATGCCTCATACCTGCTGCAGGTGTAGTAGGGTGGGGTCAATTGGGTCCACAGGCTTTTATTAACCCTCTCTTTGTCAGTGTGGAGGCTGTCTACCTCATCAGAGTATCCTGTAGTATAATGATAATATTGCTATCCTTAGTGAAGGAAGCAACACTGGTATCACAGATAGTGTGGTAACTTAGTAAATGTTGACTTTTAATGGTAACCACTATTACTATGGGCAACCAATGACAAGAGAATATGGGTGTGCAGAAGGAATGCATTATTTTCAAGATGCCACAGGGAAAATAAATGGGAATAAGACCATATAACATATTCAAAGCATTAATCTATGCTACTTTTGCAATAGAGACCAACTGACCTCAGAGTACAGGATGGTTTGTGTTGTATTTTCCTGCCTTTTCAAAAACGTCTTCAGGGCTCTGTTTGGTGATAACTTTTGTAGCTTGACCCTGAAAGGGTACTTGTAAGGCTTAGCAACATTACTTGTGATAAATGCTAGGAGTGTGTGAGAGAAGGAGGAGGCCAAGCTACAGAGGAAGGACTTCTCCTTGACTGACTCATAGCCTGTCCTGTATTCTTCATGTCCTGTTTCTCTTCAAAATGTCGGTAACTTGCTGCACCCTGAACAAATGTTCTTTCAGCATTATTTCATGGTTCTTTTTAGGAGGCTTCTGGGGCAGTTGTTTCCTTATGCACAACCTCTGTCCCATTACTGAAGGCCCACATCTCCAGCTAGTTTAAATTGCTGTAGATCCATCACCTTCAGTGGAATTATGCAAATTTATTCAACTGAGGATTTGGCATAATGTTTTTATACATAAATGGCAGTTGTGTTGATGCTGCTGTTCTTTAGAAGTTGAGTAAGTAGAAACTCTCATGATTTTCAGTGGGGTGTGTGGATGTAGTTGGTCTGGTTCTTCTTTCTCCCACTCAAATCTAGCACTAGCTGCACAATGTTTATTTTAAGCATTTCTTCTTGAGTTCATGTTCCCCTCCCACTGCGTCCCTTATTCCCACTGCACCATGTAGGCTCACAATGACAGTGAGATGAAAATAGCAGCAAAAGTTACACCTTATGCCAGAAATTCAGATTTTTAGCAACCATGGAAATGTGTGGAGTTGATACAACAGAATATAAAATTCACTGTGCTGAACATGATTGATTTTATTTTTATGGGTGTGTGAAGTAAGGACCAGGCTGGATTGTTGACAAAGTCAGGGAAGAGAAAGACAGGGCATGGTTTGACACAAAACAGTGTGTTCTTTGTCACTGCTCTGCATTCAAAAAGAGTCTAAGGTTTAGGAAAGATAAGAAGAGGCATGGGATGACCAGATAACCCTGGTAAGTTGAGATAAGACAAATGCAGGGTGGGTTTGGGTTATTTTTTTATTTTGTAGAGTATTAGTCACAGTGTTATGGTGTGGAATTCACACTCTATGGGAATAGGGAGTATTTTACACTTTCCAAGTTTTCCCTACTCCCTTCTAACTGTCAGACTGAAATAATAATTTCCTTTCCTTCTATCAGTAATTCCTGTTCTGCTTCTCAGAATATGAGAAGAAATAAAACAAACATGCAACTAGGCATTTAAAACTCTAAACAACCTGTCAAACATGTAGTAAACTAACCTCACCCCTACAGATATGTTTGTAGGAGCAGTACTCAAAATTGTAACACTGCCTGTCAAAACAAGGACAAACTTCAGAGCTTTTAGAGCTTGATGTGGATAAACCTCCAAAAAGTGCAGAATCTAATCTGAGCTAGCTACACCCATAGAGGTGCCCAGTAGGCCCCATGGACCTACATAATAGGCCCCTTGACAGAACCACACTCCTGACAAACCACCATGCTCATGACAAGGGGTTTCCTTCTGGCTGAGGTCAAATGGCCTGCAAACCTCCTACCTTCCATAATTTTGAGGGCAGATGGCAGGTTCATTATCTGCTCCAGAGACTTCCCCCTGTCTTCATATGTTTCCTGGGGTGTCCTACATTTCTCTCCTTTTTGGCAAACAGGAGGAGGCCACAGAGGAGGGTAGCTCCTTCACCCACTCCTAGGAATAAACAAATCAACTAATCATTGACAGCATAACTCAAGTATTGTCTACACAATATTCTGCATCCAAAAATGACCAAATATTTCAGCAGAGATTTGATTATTAGAGATTCAAGTCTCCCCCACCTGCCTGTCATCTGCTGCTGAGCAGAACAGACATAAGCTAGGAGCACTGTTCAGTACCCTTAATTATCCTTGTCTGTCCCAGCAAGCAGGCAACCTTTGAACTACAGTTGGCTGGGCACTCCTCCTCCTGACATCCAATCAAGCAGAGAGGAAAACTGCCCCCCCGCCCCCCCAGCTGCCTTTACCCTTATCATGGAGCGAATGGGAAAAAGACAGGGCATCCATGCTTGGGAAACCAACCCACCATTAGGAGAAGTGATAGAAAAAATAATTAAAATCCTGGCCAGGATAAAGAGAGGGGACAAGTGATGAAAGCCTGACCTCCTGGGCAGTGTGGGGAAGAGGTGGGAAAGAGAACACCATATACTGGTTTAAGTTGGTAGTTAACCAAAGGTTGACAAGCTGGAGCAGCTTGATGAACTTACAGAGAAGATGGTGGTGATAGGTGAGGTGGGCTGAGGAGGAGTTGTCAGCCTGACTTCCTCTAGTTCTCATACCCCTTTCACATTGAAAAGTGCCAAAATGATTTCATTGCCATGAAATGAGAACGAGTCACCGCAGGCCCATTAGGAGAGGGACCTCAGCATGTTGCAAAAAGCTTTACTCTCTATGAACATAATGTAGCAGTCATCCCCCATCAGAAAAATGTGGCCTAATCTACTCTGCATGCTTCATTGTATCAGTTAGATGGTAGTTTGCAAGTACTTGTTTGTGCTTGGTTGATAATCAGGTGAAGTTTGGGAAGAATGTAACACCTAACATCTGTGTTTGCTCAACAGCTAAAGTATTTGGTATTTGTTCAGACAAGTGACAATTCCTACAAGTTATGTTAAAGATGCTCCATCTTTCTGCTTAAATATAAACCATAAGTTACAGGGGGGCTGATCCATTGAAATCAATGGGAGTTTTGTCATCAAGGGGACCAAAAGTTGGCCCTGTGACTATATCCTGTGATTACAAAAAAATTGACTGCATGATCTAAGAAGAATCTGAAGAAGAGCTCTGTGCAAGCTCAGAAGCTTATCTCTCTTCAACAGAAGTTGGTCCAATAAAAGATATTTACGTCATCCACCTTGGTGCTTTCATATTCTGGGCCCAACACAGCTACAATAACACTGCAAATATGCATGATCTAATGCAGTAAGGCACAGTTTTTTAAGTGGGTGCATGCACATGTGTGTGACAAATGCATGTCAAGGTTGCATGCTCATTTTGAGAGGGGTTATACATGTAAGCAGGATGTTGCAAAATTGCAAGAACAAAACTCACTGACTTCTATGCTCAGGCCCTTTACCTGTATCTCTGTAATAGGACCTTTCTTCCATTTCTGTGTACCAAGTTATATAACTAAATTATGTCACCTCCCCCATCCCTCCCTTTGCAGATGTATTGCCTGAGCTTCCCTTTCAAAGCATAAGTTCTCTTAGGTTTTACTGCTGCTTCTTCAAGTTCTGTTTCCTACTGTACTTCATATGGCAGCTTTCTGAGCCCATACAGTCTAGCACCTAACTTCTTATCCAAACGGGGGTCCCAAAGCTTCTTTAAAATATGTGTAAAGTCAGTTACATTTAGTGGAATTTATACAAATATATTCATAATTTTGTAACTAATTGAATTAATTAGAAAGAATTTACAAAGTTTGGACAACCAGAAAACCAATCCAAATTCAAAACTAATTTGCTTACAATCTCTATTTGCAAATGTTAATATTTGTAGGCTTTCCTGGTCTTTCCAATTGAGACTACAGTGATTCAAAATAATCAAAAAATCCCATGCATTTTGAAAAAAGGTTTGGCTTTAGCTGAACAATGTGTCAGCTCTCATGGAAGTCAATGGGAGTTGCATGTGCTCAGCACCTCAGTACATGATCACTATGAAGCAAGATAGCAATATTTCCTCCCATTTGCTTCTAGGGCTGATTCCTGCTCCTGTTTAAGTCAATGACAAAACTCCCATTGACGTCAAATGGGACCAGATCAAGTTCCATATATTGTAATGTAATTTTTTGACTATCTCTTAATATGTTAAGTATCAGAGGGGTAGCCGTGTTAGTCTGGATCTGTAAAAGCAGCAAAGAGTCCTGTGGCACCTTATAAATTAACAGACATTTTGGAGCATGAGCTTTTGTGGGTGAATACCCACTTCGTCGGATGTTGTCATTTATGTAATATGTAATAATGTAATATGTTGTCATTTATAATGTTAAAAGAAAAATAAAATAGGTAGGGACAGCATTATAAATATCTTCCTGAGGCTAATTGTGGTGTATCAGTGAGATCAAGTGGCAGCTTGCATATGTTTTAGAAAATCTGAGTTCAAAGACATGTAAGCACCCAATAAAATTTATTAAACCTGTTTTTAAACAACACCATCTGTCAAACATCTCTTAAATACTAGTGCTATGTCTCCATTATCACGGGAGATGGATACATCTGGAGTACCCAGAAGGGGTTTCACTTTTTGTGGCTACTTTTAATGTTACATTTTAGAATTACTTTAATGATTACAAATCCTAATAATCCACCTTGTGCTTCTGGATAACACTAAGTTATAAACAAGTTGAACATCCTGCCTTTATATTGGAACAGGTGAGGAACTACAATCATTGTGCTTCAACCTGCCCAAATTAAATTACTCATCTGAACAGCAGCTACATCTCTGTGAACATGATATCTTTGTCCTGCATTAATTACCCTGGAAAGTAATGCCTCTCCACCATTAGCCTTATGGCCCATTAATATAACACTGCATGATGCAGCATTATAATCTCTCCAATTAGTCACAGTATGGCCAGAACCCGAGTTGGGGTAAATCAACATAGCTCCATTAACTTCACTGGAACTACACAATTTAAACTATCTGAAGATCCTCCCCCATGTGATTTTTTTCATCCTTTGAGGTTAAAGGGCCATATTTTGAAAAGTATGTATGCACCTGAAGATGCAAATAGGCACTTAGTGGGATCTTCTAAAGTGTGTAGGTACTTAACTCCCGTTGAAATAAATCCTTAGTTTTATCCTGCTGTGCTCCCTGCTGACAGTGTCCTTTCAAATTGCTTTGTCCTTCTCTTTGTGATCTGTTTTGTTTCCTCCATTTTTTTTCAGTAACTTCAGTTGCTGCCATTTGAATTTATCCAAGTTCTTCTCAAGATAGAAAACCAGTTTGCACTTCACACTCATCCAGCCCCCTTGGACTTCACACAGAAACAGGGATGTTGTACATATTTTGCACTAAGAACGAGGAGTACTTGTGGCACCTTAGAGACTAACAAATTTATTTGGGCATAAGCTTTTGTGGGCTAAAACCCACTTCATCAGATGCATGGAGTGGAAAATACAGTAGGAAGATGTATATATATACACACAGAGAACATGAAAAGATGGGGGTTGCCATACCAACTCTAAGGAGACAAATCAATTAAGGTGGGCTATTATCAGCAGTAGGAAAAAAAACTTTTGTAGTGATAATGAGGATGGCCCATTTCAAACAGTTGACAAGAAGATGTGAGTAACAGTAGGGGGAAAAATTAGCATGGGGAAATAGTTTTTAGTTTGTGTAATGACCCATCCACTCGCAGTCTTTATTCAAGCCTAATTAATGGTGTCCAGTTTGCAAATTAATTCCAGTTCTGCAGTTTCTCGTTGGAGTCTGTTTTTGACCAGGGAGGTTGAAGTGTTCTCCAACTGGTTTTTGAATATTATAATTCTCGATGTCTGATTTGTGGCCATTTATTCTTTTGTGTAGAGACTGTCCGGTTTGGCCAATGTACATGGCAGAGGGGCATTGCTGGCACATGATGGCATATATCACATTGGTATGTGTTCTCCCACACCACACATTGCACTGGAGAGCCCAATTTGATTCTTATTATTTCAGGCGATGTCATCTCCTTTTCATTGCTCCTGTCAGGGTCTGGTAGGCATTCTAAAATTAATATGTTTGTTGTTCAATAGGGGTCTGAGCCAATGCCCACTGAAGTCAATGGACAGGCTCATATTGAATTTAATAGGCATTGACTCAGAGCCTAAGTGTGCTGGCTAATACCTATACCTACCTAACCTGCCTTCTCATTTGCAATCACTAAAAAATGTTTAGCTGTTCTACCAGCTTCCACTCAGATATTCTAAACAAAGCCTGTAGCAAAAATTTAAAATCAGATGTAGAAACATTGAACTCATTGCTCTAGTGTTTGTTTTCAGTCCCTTATAGTGCACAGTCTATAAAGCTTCAAACCCTGCGGCAATAATTTACTCAGGAACTCACCCATTTGTTTTCTTCCCATTCATTGCTACCTGTGTAGTTGTTTGACTTATTGTTGTTAAACTCTAATCTATGCTAGTCATTGATCTGCAAGCATCCATCTCTTCCAGATTAATTACACTGAGGATTTATAGCAATTGGTTTCTCTGGGGTCCAAACTACAATGTATATTACACATTAGAACTGGTCAAAATTTGCTGTTGAAATAATAGCTTTTTGACAAAATGGAAAGTTTGGTGAGAAAATTGTTTTCATCAACTTTTTCTTTTCTTTTTTGAGAAAACCTGAACATTTTTGATGAAAGGGAACAATCAAAAATCATATTCAGTCAACATTTTTTTGTGGGGAAAAAAATTTCTTGACCAGATTTTATTTATATATATATACACACACATACCCACAAAAGCTTTCTCCAGTTTCTTCATTGTCAGACAGTCTGTTTTTGTTATTCTTTCTATAGATTGGCTGCATCTATGAAATGGTTTCCATATGTTCTGTGGATAAAAACCAGTGCACTGTTGATCAATATGCTTGAAACTAGACAAACTGAAGGAATAATTGGACTGAAAGTTAAGACATTATTGCTTTTATTTTGCAGTTTTGTGGTTGTAAAGTCACTTTATAAATATGTTAGCTTTTGTTTTCTGATACACCATCCATTGTCTATGGGCTTCCTTAATGGCTAATGTGTTCACGGGATGTAGAAGAATTTTACTATTTTCAACAACCAAGTCCCACGAGGCATTTTAAATTGCTGGTGGTGAGTAAGCAATGATGTTTGATGCACAGAGAATACATGAGGCTATTTGTAAATTGGTTATATTCAGTTTAAGCACATAGTGAAAGTTTGGGTGCTTACCCAATCTGCAAAATCTCACAAGAGCAAACACATCAAATATTACCTGGAAAACCTAATTTCAAGTAAAAGGCAAAATAAAGTGTAGATGAAAAATATAGAAAATGGAGAACAATCGGGTGATAAAGCAAAACATTTCTGTACCTCAGATAGAACAGTTCATCCAATACGGCCTCTAATGTTGCTAAGGCCACAAAGACCAATGGCAATCCACTAAATCATGCGGGTTACAAAAGTTATATTTTTTGCTTAGGTGAGGCCACTGTAGTGCTACTGCTTTGCATAGGATCACTTGCAATGGGATGAATTAATCCACTCTGGGGAGTGGAGATCTTGTGTGGACTCAGTCATGTAAAATGTGAAAACTGCCTGAAAGCTGCAAGTCTGATAGATGGAAAGTGAAGGGGAACTCTGAGAATGGCCAGCTGTTGTGTTTATGTGTTGAAAAAGTTTCAGACACAAGTTATTGGGCTCGGTGCAGCACAGTGGATTAAAACAGACTGTGCTATAGTCAGCTAATGATTCCTTCTGACCTTAAAAGTCCATGAGTCATTTAAAAGTGTCATTAACAACCTGTCCTTAAAGATGACCTGCAAATATATTTATTTATAAAATATTATGGATATATACAGTTTTTAATGGCATCATACAAATCATATCCTCAAATACTATTTATGGAGTTAATTAATAAATATTTCTAGTGGGAGAATAAAGCTAATAGGTCTAATGAAGGGAGAAAAGGGGTGTTCTTGGGTGAAATTAAAAATGAGATGGGAGAGTTGATGAAGTGGAGAGATACAGGTAGGGTTATGTGCTGAATGCCGTGGGGAGGGGAATTTAGCAGATAACTGATTTTAAACTTTCTTTGTTTTGTTTTCAGCTCCCTTGAATTCACCAATTAGCCCTTCAGGTTGAACCTGAGCATACAATTCACTGATGCTGCTACAAGCATCACACAATCCATTGGCTTAGCAGTTGTATGAGTTACTTTTTAAAATCTTTGGCCTGGTTTTGTACAAAGTTTTAAAAACAATAATTATAATTTTGCAGTGGCTCCTCAGAGACTTCAGTTTCTCCATTGTTTCTGTAGCTGTCTTGCAGTGAAGATATACACGTAAACAGTGTTCAGGTTTTCTAAATAAATCAAAGCACACAATTTTCTTGTACAGTCTAATAAAATTAAATATGTCAGGAACCCAGCAACAAACACATGGATATAAAGAGATGTTCAAGAAATATTTGATAATTGAAGTAAATAACAAGTTGTACATAAAAGCCAACATCTTTAGCTTACAAAGATATGTTCTGGGATCTGAAATGCTTAAGGTATTTGCAAACAAACATGTTGTTAAAAGCATTTACTCAACTCATTACTGCATTACCCAAATATTTCTGTTTTGTTATTTCAGAGGGAAAAAGCCCTATCTTCTGTTGAATACATTAACCAAAGCTACATAATGGTTCATTTTTATTTTAAAGGGGAATCTTCTTTTAAAAAAAGAAATAGAGCTCATGGCTGCTAGCAACTCTCCACATATCTGAAGCAGTGTTCAAGGTGAACAAACTCTTCCCACTATTGGTGGACATGGAACTCTATATTAGACATTCTATGGGCCCATTCTCCTAGGACATGCTCAGAAGAGCCTTTACTCTTCTACAGAGCCTTTTATCAGAAATCCAACAATGCTTTACAAACAATAACGAACACCAACACCCTTGTGAAATAGGAATTATCCCCATTTTACAGCTTGGGGAAACAGAGGCACTGGGGGTTTATATGATTTGCCTCAATCTTACAGTAAGTCAGTGACAGAGCCAGTTTTAGAACCCAGATACCATGACTCCCTATCCAGGGAATGCAACTCCTCTAATGTAGAGCTGCTGTTTCAAAGTGCAAAGCCAGTTCCTGCTGCAAATCATAGAGATCAAGAGATTCTGGAGAAGTATTTAACTTCCATGGAGAACTACACTGTAGGAAATAGCTTTCCTTATCTAATATCAAAGATAAATTGGCTCCTTGGCTGGACAGTGAAGCAATTTAAAGGCCTTGCAGGCACACGGGACCTGATTCTGCACTGCGTTACATTTACCATAGTCATTTACACCTGTGCAAAGTGAGTGTAAGTGGGCATACCATGCTACCACATGTCCCACAGGCCCCTCTTAGGGAACTGGGCTATTCCACTAAGAAAAGAGGGGACAGAAACTGGGCTGAAAAGGTGCATTGGGACCATGGCTCAAGTAGCTTCCTTGCTGTGGCTCTGGGTTTGCTATACAGCCTGGGGTGGAAAATTCTGCCACCTTCCTCATCTGCCCAGTTCAGTTGCTCAGCTAAGTCTGGGTCTGAGGATTTTTCCTTAACGCATCAGCTGGGTAACTTGGTCTAAGAGTCCCATTTCATTAATCTGTCAAGAGAAGGCTAAATGGCTTTTACACCATTTCCGTAGTTTATTCTGGGTAGCCTGGCAGAAATAGAGTAAAAGCGTATTGCATTATTGAAGAGCTGATTTATTTTAACCATAAAAATACTTTCTTCATGAAATAACCATGGGAGTCTCTTATCATGATTCTTTAGATTCCCTCATCATCACTAAGGGCTTTAAATGTAATCAGATTCTGTGTTGTTATTTCAGTTCATGTTACATCTATTTCCCTCCTATTTATTTATATAAATATATGCATATCTATGCGCGCACACAGACACACATATATCAGCACATTAGCAACAAATAAAGCTTCTGAGCAATTAACTCCAAGGTCAAGCACAGGTTTGCTATATGCTAGAATTACAACAATGATTTAAGGTAGCCATAAAAACCAAATATGATTCAAACCAATTACCATTTAGCTCCGTTTTGTGTTTTCCCTGATGTTGTCCTCTAACTTGATTAAATGTTTTAATCGAAAAACTCGAGTAAGATTGAGTTTCACAATTTCTTTTTGTCTTGTAGTTAATGATCATTTTCAGTCTTCTTTTTTTGTGGGCTATAGCTAATTGCGTAAAAAGGCCTTAAATATTGAATGTCAGTATTTTTTAAACTCTGATCAAATCTAGGTTGTTTTATCATTATCAATAATCCATTATACCTAGCTCTGAAAATCCAAACAGGTAGAAATAGATGCCACGCCTACCATTTTGAGAACAAACAAACACCTGGACAAATGGTAAATAAACCCCCCTGTACTTTGAATTTCTAAATGAGAAAGGACCCTATTCCCTGTCAGTTCTCATCTTCACATCTCTTACACAAATCGAACTTTATTCTTCTCTCACATTGGCTCTGCAACCATGTAACTTCATTGACGTACTCCTGATTTATATCGGTGTAAGTGAGAGGAGAATCAGGTCCATTGCTAATGTCAGCACCCTGCTCACCCAGTGCGGACAATGATGCAACAAAGTGTCTCTTCTCCAATTTGGCTTAAACTCCACCATTATTCAGAGAGATGTCATCCCTCTTCCTAGTCTAGTCTAGTCTATATTAATTCTGACTAAGCACAGAAGAAATGTAATGCAGCCTGAGATGTTCATAACATTCCAGATAGCTGAATATAGCGTTAGCAATGGTTGATTGCAAAATGGATCATAAGATTTTCTGGTTTAAATTATGGGCTCTACAATGCTCCTATTCTATACCCAGTATTTCCTGTAATAACACATGTGGACTGAACATATATCCCTCTGAGTGTATAACTCAACCTCCCTGAGCAATGAAGAGCCTGGCAATGGCATACAGACTGGTTTGGGCAAAGACAAAAAATCGCATGAACTTCACCCAAATTTGGAATGAATCCCAAGCCTCATTCAGATTTTAAAATCTGCTGGCTGACTATGGCCTTCAAATCTTGCCTCACTCACCAACAGAAGTTGGTCCAATAAAAGATATTACCTCACCCGCTTTGTCTCTTCAAATCTCAACACGTTCAGAGGTTTCAGTTGGAATTTGGGAGTGTGGGATACATAAAGCATTCAGGGAGACCCAGGAATGTGCAGTTGGAATACAGCAGCTGACCACTGGTAGGTGGAAGACATAGATCTCTGAGGTGGACTCCTGGACCCACTGAAGTCAGTGAGTTTTGACATCAACTTCAGTGGGTCCAGGATCCCCTGGACTCCACTATCTTTTCAGGTCCCTCCATCTACCCACTTGGCCCACCTGCTGATCTTGTGGGCCAAAAGGAGAATGCCTGGACTCTATATCTCCACTGGAGCTGCAGAATATTCATGCTGAATTGTTCCTCTCCATCTGCATTCATGCAGCAGGGAAACATATGGGCCTCTGTTATGTACCTTGTTTTGAATAAGAGTGATATTAAAATTCAAAAATCCCAAACAATACCCCTTTGATGTGTCCAGCATTGCATGCCAGCTGCTGCTATACTAAAGTTGCTACCAGCATAAATCTCAGTCAGATGTAATTTTCTCACTGGTAACACCTTAAAGCCCCAGCCCCTCATTAACTGCACTAAAAAGCTTTAGCATTTCCTTTTCACATTGCAAACTGCCAGGCAAATATCTTTTGCTAACAGCACAAATCAATTCATTTTAATGTCGCCATAATTGATTTTAGCTCATTAGGAGAGCTTTTGCCCTAATTTGATAAGGAAGTGTGAAAGTATTTGTCCCAACAGCAGGTTTGTTATTTGTCGAGATATTAGGAGAGTGTTAATTAGACACAGTTCTTCTGTCATGTTGATGGTTTTTAAGAGTATTCACTGTACAGAATGAATAGAATGTGAGACTATGCCTGGTTCTTGGTGTGGTTTGTCAGATTAAGTTAATTGCTGTGGAGGAAGGGGAGTGTGGCATATATGGATATGAGCAGCAGATAGCAGCAACCCCCCTTTTGTTTTGGTCATACAAATGTATTAAATCTGAGGGATAGTTTCTTCGTTTCTCCAGGCATAATCAGGAGAGGAGGGAAAGAGGACAGTGTACATTTTATTTTGGATTAGTTAGATGTGTGTCTGGCCACATAAAATATTAAATCTGTCACAACATATATGGAATCTAAAATTCCACCACTAGGTGAAGCATCCTGTGAAACCAAAATAAATTTTTTCAGGGCATATGCTCACCTTGCATGAATCAGGAAGGAATTTTTCTCCTACTTTATTTCCCAATGGGCAAGGAGGAGTGAAATAGTTTTCACTTTCCTCTGAAGTACTAACAGAGCCAGGATACCATATCTGATGGAGAAATGGTTTGATCCGGCATGGCAAATTCTACATTCTTAGATCCAAAGAGATTGTCAAAGAAAGGTTTTCATTTTCCATTGAAAGTGTTTCATTAACTCTTGCTGACAGTTCCACAGAGTGGCACTTCCCCCTCTCTTCTGAGACGCTCCCAATAAATAGGGCTATACAGAGCAAGGAAAGGAGGGGAAGTCAGTCTATGAGCTGGGTTTGTTAACTCGTTTATGTTTTTATTTTGAGCTATGTGCTTAAGGCCGAGTAGTGGAGCCCAGTCGAGGGGCTGTGGGACAGAATGCTTAACTCCAATTAACTCAAGAATCTGCACAAGGTCACAGCCTCTCCTCCAGGCTCCGGAGAGGAGTCATGATCAAGGCCCTCTGCATCTCCCTAATGTGCGGTTTGACCATGTCTGTCCCACCATATTATTAATACCTTATTCCACATTCCAGTGCAGCGAGTCACTACAGAGCTCTGTTCTGTGGTGGGTGGGGGTTTCAGCTTTGTAGGTGTTCTCCACTGCTTGGAACAATTTGAAATATTTCACCCCTGCTGTACCTGAGGTCTTGTGCACTTGCTTAAGGAGTCATAAATTTTCAGTGTATATCTATGGGCAGAATCCAGATCTGTTAGCATATATTTTAAGTAACAGTTTGGTCAGTCCCATCAGCAGGTGGAAAAGCTTGTCTTTATTCTCTATCTTCAGAACCAAAGCTATACTCTGTATGCACATGTCTGTGTAAATTTCATAAAGCCATATGAAGGAGGGGATGAGTAGTTTAGTTACAGGCACACACACACCGAACACATAAACAGCTTGAAAACTCCTCCTGAACACAAATGAAATTTTTGCAGCTGGTGCGGGATTGCAGTTTTCAAGATATGACACAAATTAATGGTGAGGCCTGGAATACAGATTGCTCACAGATGGTAATGGAGGCAGGAAGAGTATTGGGACACAAAGTAGTCAAGATGAGGGCACGAAGAAAAAGAATGCTGCAGTCTCAAAAACCTAAATAAAAGTTGATTTAATTTGAGACTAGTAGAGATGGCAGACCCGAATCTTGTCTCACTTCAACCAATTTTACACTGGCCTAACTCTGTGAAGTTAGTCCTGATTTACACCATTGTTAACTGAGAGTATGGTTATTTCTTTAGACTTCCTCTATAAAGGTTAAGTAGATGTTTCTCATGGTAATTCTTTTCTTTTAAAATATGTAGCTAAGATAAGACTGTCTATGACAATAACGTGTTCTATGGGTTTCCTAAGAAAATATATTTATGGGACAAATTATTCATACAAGTTTTTATTAAATATTTATTTTAAATGGGTCATGAACCCAATTCTTCCTTTGTACGTTGTCATTTTCTTCAGTTCATAATGAACACATTCTGTACTTAGACACAAAGCCAAAGAAAAACATGATGACATCCATCATTCCATCGCTCACTGTAAAGTGCCTTGTACTAAAACTCTTGATCGATTCATGCTGGACTATAAATACAACTTTTAGTAACATGTTGGAGCCAGCTCAGAATGACAGCTTTGTGCACTGACCCGAAACATCTCTTTTAACATGCTTATTTGTTTTTCTTTTCAAATAGTTTTATAACCACAAATAGAGAAGGACGTAAGCCACAAAATTCATATCTGAATTCAGATCCAAATCCAAACTTACACATAGTTCAGGTGTGTTCATATTTGGTTTTCTGGCTGTACCTATTACAAAGGTAGACCCCAATCACAAAATTTGGATCCATATTTTCCTACTATTATTGTAGGCCATAGAATCAGGTGTTCTGGTGTGGGCCCAGCTCTAGCACATTGTGACAGTGCTTTAACTACGAAATACAGGCAACAAGTGGAAAGAAATGTGCACAATTTTTTTTTGTTTAAATAGACTTTATTTCATCTGGCTTTTCACTTCAGGAACATCTCTTAGAAGAACAGAGCTACTGAAAGGAATGTCCTGCACACCCAATATGCTATAAGTTGATTACACATCAGCCTTATAAATACTCAGTGAATTTTTTCATTTAACAGATAAAACAATATATCTGATAAAGAAAATATAAGATGAGCACTCAGGGGACATATTACACAAGGTGACAGTTCTACATTTACAAATGTATTATGTTTAGTTTCAAATAAGACAAATGGTATTATAGATTCAAAGGCCAGAAGAGAATATGATAATCTAGTCTGACCTCCTGTATTACATAGCCCATAGAACTTCCACAAAATCATTCCTAGAGTGTATCTGTTAGAAAAAAACATCCAATCTTGATTTAAAAATTGTCAGTGATGGAGAATCCACCACAACCTTTGGTAAATTGTTTGAATGGTTAATTAACCTTACCTCACTGTTAAAAATGTATGCCTTATTTCCAGTCTGAATTTGTCTAGCTTCAGCTTCCAGTTAATGGATTGTATTACTCGTTTGTCTGCTAGATTGAAGAGCTCATTATTAAAAATGTGTTCCCCATGTAGATACTTATTGACTTATAGACTATAGTCACCTTTAACTTTCTCTTTGTTTAGCTCAATAGATTGAGCTCTTTGAGTCTATCACTATAAGGCATGTTTTATAGTCCATTGTTGTGCCCTGTTCTCTGAATCCTCTCCAATTTACCAACCTCCCATTTGAATTGTCGGCACCAAAACTGGACACACTAGTCCAACAGTGGTCACACCAATGCCAAATATAGAGGTAAAATAACCTCTCTACTCATACTTGAGATTCCCTTGTTTATGCATCCCAGGATCACATGAGTTTGTTTGGCCACAGCCTCTCATGTTGAATGATTATCCACCAGGACCCTCAAATCTTTTTCAGAGTCATTGCTTCCCTCTGCATCCTGTAAGTATAGCCTGCATTCTTTGTTCCTTGATATATACATTTACATTTAGCCATATTTAAGTGTGTATTGTTTCCTTTTGTCCAGTTTACAAAGTGATCCAGATCACCCTGAATCAGTGACCTGTCCTCTTCATTATTTAGCATTTCTCAATTTTTGTATCATTTTCAGACTTTATCAGTGATGGTTTGAGGTTTTCTCCCAGGTCATTGACAAAAATGTTAAACAGTATAGGGACAAGAACAAATCCCTTCAGGATCCCACTCGGAGCACACAAGCTCAACAATGATTCTGTGTTTACAATTACATTTTGAGACCTATCATTTAGCCAGTTTTGAATCCATTAATACATATCAGGTTAAGTTTATAACATTCTAGTTTTTAAATCAAAATGTCGTACAGTAGTAAGTCAAAAACTTTACAGAAGTCTATGACATCAGCACTATTACAAACTTGTACTCTGAATTTAGAAAAAGATATCAAATTAGGTTGACAGAATCTATTTACCATAAACCTGTGTTGATTTGCATGAATTACATTACCTTCCTTTAATTCTTTATTAATTGAATCCTGTATCAGCCACTTCATTATCTTGCCCAGGATCAATGTCAGGCTGACAGGCCTATAACTACCTGGATCATCCCATTTTCCCTTTTAAAAATGGGCTCAACATTAGCTTTCTTCCAGTCTGCTGGAACTTCCCTAGTGCTCCAAGACTTGAAATTCAGCGTTAACACTACAAGCTCCTCAGCCAGCTCTTTAATGCAAGCTATCTGGACCTGCTGATTTTAAAATGTCCAACTTTAGTAGTTTCTGTTTAACATTCTCCAGAGCTATTAGTGGAATGGAAAGAGTGTCATCACCATATGATGATACTATGTCATCTGTTTTTCCTCAGATACAGAACAAAATATTTATTGAACACTTCTGCCTTTTCTGCATTATTATTAAGAATTCTACCATCTCCATCTAGTAATGGACCAATAGCATTATCAAGATTATTTTTGTTTCTAATATATTTTAAAACACTCCTTGTTATTGTCCTAAACTCTGTTAGCCATCTATCAGAGGGGTAGCCGTGTTAGTCTGGTTCTGTAGAAGCAGCAAAGAATCCTGTGGCACCTTCTAGACTAACAGACGTTTTGCAGCATGAGCTTTCGTGGGTGAATATAAATCAGAAGTTAGGAATTGCAGAAAATTGATAAGGGAAACTAAGAAACATAACAAGAAATCTATGGCTAACAGAAGCAGCAAAGAATCCTGTGGCACCTTATAGACTAACAGACGTTTTGCAGCATGAGCTTTCGTGGGTGAATACCCACTTCTTCTTGCATCCGAAGAAGTGGGTATTCACCCAAAGTGTTCTGAAATGATTTGCATTTAGCATGTTTTGCAGCATGCTGCAAAACACATGCTGCAAATCACATTTTTCTGATTTGTGAAGTTGACCCCATTAAATACCAACTTTATATATTACTGGTCTGGACTTTATTCTGCTTGCACATTATAAATGTGATTCATGATCACTTGTACCTAAGCTACCATTAATAAACTTTTTTTTCTGAATTGTGCAATAAAATAATAATAATAATAATAATAATAATAATGAATAATAAACATTACTATCTTTAAACTTAAATACTTAATGAAATTATCAGACCTTTCCAGCATCTATTTCCTATTTCTTTCCTGCCTCTGGTAACTTGACCCAAAACCTTATCCTAGCATCCCAAAAGTGTTTGGTAAAATGTTAGTTCATAGAAATCAGTGATGGAAAGATCCGTTGGTTCGTTTGTTCACTTGCAGCAGTGCTGGATTATTCCCCATAGTATATACTCCAGTGTTCTGTTTAATCTAATTTTAAATCTCAGTAAATGGGTCTTCCACGCTTTGTGCAAGATATCACATCCTTGCTATTAGTAGTAGAGGGTACATACTTTTGCACCCACTTGTTACTGTGTTCTCCTTCTTTGACCTCCTTTACTATTCAGGGTATACTGTATTTGACAGAGAAAATGATAGCTGTATTTCGTGAGTATTGCTATTAGCTTGATTAACTGAAGTAACTGCTGGAAGGAGATTTATGCTAATTTTGTCAATCACTCTATGTGAAAGCTAGTATTAGAGAAAAAAATAAGTTTTTCCTAGACTCTCCACGTCTAGGCTTTCCACTGAGCTGAGTAAACTGATGGATCTTTATAAATAATAAGGTCAATTATTTCTATTACTCATTTAGGCAGTGGGAAGGAGGTTAAGAAGCCTACATAGACAAGTAGTGAATTCCCTTGCAAAAAGAGAGGCTACCCATAATTTATAGTGGTTGTGAGGAACCAAATTGTTTTAGTGGAGTGTGTCTGATACATTCAAAATTGTTCTTTTAAAATCCACTCCCAGTCCCATAATCTAAAAGTGAAAAAACAAAACTTTAAATAGCATAGGTCCTGGCTACCTTATGAATTCAGATGGAGATGAATTTTCTAAGTCTTGCTTTATACCAGACTATTAAAATGGCAGCTTCTTAGCTTAATGTCCATCTTAGTTATCCTCTCATTCTATTTCAGATACCTTTATAATAAAATCAGTTTGAAAAATATGTTTCCTTTCAGAAATAACTAATAACATTCCCATCTTAAACAGTATGAGACAAGCTAAAAGTCACCCTTAAAAGCAAAAGACTATAAGCTTCTCTTGCACATGCAGAGTCAGAATCAGCACCCACTAAAACACAATCATAATTAGGAGAGACAAGCTGGGGTCAAGATGTGAGTGCTGTGGAAGGAGTTTTCCTAGTATGTTTATTTACCTGTTGATCAAACTGCATTGCTACTGATCCAAAAATATTGCTACTACTTTGGATCATGTTAATCTCCTTAAAAAACTGATTACAATTATTTTAATAATCCCAGAACAGATTTAGTTATAAAAGCAAATATTTTAGACACTTTTTTGGCTTAATTTCATGAGTTTAACACTTCATGCTGATAATATGTTAGACTTCTACTGGCATATTATATAAAGAAGAGTCAAATTGATGATCTCACAACAGTTTTACATCAGCATAACTCCTTTGACATCCAGTGGAGTGACTCCTGATTCTCACTGGTGCAAGTGAGATCATCATGCATCATTTAACTTTGGTATCTGAAGTACTAGCGTAACTAAGGCAGGTCTACACTATGGGGCTCAGTTGAACTAAGTTATGCAACTCCAGCTACGTGAATAATGTAGCTGGAGTCGACATAGCTTAGATCGTCCTTTTGCGGTTGACTTACCTTACGCTTCTCGTTCCAGTGGAGTACCAGAGTCGATGGGACAGCCATCGGTGGTAGATTTAGCGGGTCTTCACCAACTAAATTGATCCTTGATGGATTGATTGCTGCATGTCAAGCCTCCAGTAAGTGGAGGCAAGACCTTAGTGTAACACATTCTGTTGAACTATCAAGTCCATATTTCAAAAAGGATGTTTCATTTAATAAAATGTATCTAAAAATACGATCTGCAGTAAAACAACTTGACTTCAGTTTCTTTCTTCACTTATTTTAATATAGCTATCTGCCTGCCCTACCCATAGGAAACACAAGCAGACAGAAGATTTTTAGAGCCACACGTATTTAGGAATGGAGAAGAACAGTATATGGTAGAAACATCATCAAAGAGAAGGGAGAGGCACCCATTGACAGGGTCAAACTAAGTCTGCTACCCAAAGGCTCCTAGTTATGATTGTACAGATGGGGCATGTCTGCACCAGCATTTACTGCATGGCGAGCTAGGGTGTAAATCTACAGCACTCCAGCGTGCTGTGCACTAATCTACTGGTACACACTAAAAGTTCCCTAGTGTGCTTTGACTTTTTGAAAGTGAATGTAGCAGGCTCGCTACCCAGCACAAGCCTCCTGGTTCTTATCTGTGACCATCTCAACAGTTTGTAAGAAACAAAACACATTTTTCAACATTTCTCATGTGCAATTCCAACCTGTTTTTGTTTGTTTGTTTGTTTTTTTGCAGCTTCTTCCTCAACTGGATGTAATGGGAGCTGTAGACATGCAGACTCACCCCTACGGCGCCTCCTGCTGGTTGTCCTCAGGAATTAGCTCACTGCCAGCCAGGAGCGCCCTCTGCAGGCCTGTGATCCGCCTGTCTTCTGGCCCCCATGTCCCTCCCTGGACCCTGGTGCCCCTTTAACTGAGGTGCTGCTCAATGGCAGTACCCCACAAATCTGGGTCTCCCCTCCCTGGGGAACCCCCAACCCACTATCCCCACTTCACCTCAGTTTTGGTGAGTGCCCAGTCTCCATATAGCCCCTGTTCACTAGGCAGACTGCAGTATCAGTCACTCATCATAGGCGAAGGGGTTTAGGCTGGCTGCCTTTGCCTACCCCTGGGCTGCCCTCTGCAACCCCCACTACAGGACCTTGGTTGCAACCATGTTCTATATGGTTCCCGATTATATCAATAATGTCACACCTGTCTCTAGCTCCCTACAGCCAGGCCCATCTCCCTCTCCAGGCAGAGGAAGACTGCCTGGGCCTCTGGCTCAGAGCCTTTTATATGGGCCAGCTGGGCCTGACTGGGGCATGGCCACAGTTGAGCCTACTTTCCCCAATCAGCCCAGGCTTCTTGCCCCAGCCACAGCCCTCTCCTGGGCTGTTTCAAGCCCCATAGGGCAGGAGCGGGTAATCACTCTGCTACAGGAGCACACCAATGGGCTCGATTCTTCAGGCACACATCGCTCCAGTAGTGTGTGTAAAGACCATATACATTAGAAAAGCCCTTTTGAAAGAGCAAATGCTCCCTCAGAGATAGAGCTTCACATGTTTATTATCCTGTCAAGGCTTTTAAGATACTGATGTGTGCCCAATTTTCCTCAAATGAAAGCATATGCATGTTTTTTTAGAATGTAAATTTCTTCTAATTCTACAGTGGTAATCTAAAGGAAAGAAGAGCCTGCAGCTGTCCTTGTCCCACTTTTCGACTCCTGAATATTTGTTCCAGGCAAGGCCAGAGAATATTTCTATCCACTTATTGATCGGTGTAAATCTTATTAAGAGGTTCAGCAGGTTCAGGCATGCCTTAAAAATATGTTTGTATATTTCCCTTGGTGGCTTTTGCCTCTTTCTTCCAGTTTCTCGATTAAGTTTTAATCTAAAAATAAATGCTGCTTAAAAACCTACCTTGTATTTTTTTACAGTGATGCTTGAATTAAAGTGAAGCGAAAGCCTGGGTTAAATATGATCACCCAAGATAATGCCATCTGTGAAATAGGGGAGATGAATTATTTAACCCTAAAAGTGAATTTAACTTGTAGACTGTCAACCCTGGAGGCGAAATCCTCTTTTATCTGAAGAACAGGCATCACATGGGCAGTGCATCACCTTTCTTTATATTGCACCACCAGTATGCAACAGGTTGCTGTTAGGGGTAAGAGGATCATTCAGCCTTTAGGATTGTTCATTTTTCCATCCTCTGGCTGAGTCTATCAATAAACATGGCAATTCGTGACAATTGTGATGCTTGTTCTTGCATTGTGGAGACTTAGGACCAGATCTTCAGCCTCGCTCTGGCCCTTTTGCAGTACTCCAGTGGAAAGCTGGCACAACCAGTCATCTTGGGATTCTCCCAGCAGCGGGGGACCCCTAAGCAGCACAGACCCACTATGGCTGGTTTCTACATCACCTACAGATCCTCCAGCAAGAGGGATATTTTGGCAGATGGCCAGATGAAAGGGGGTGTGGTTGGAGTGCTGCTGAGCTCTGATGATCCTTGATTTGTGTATCAACTCTCCTGGTGCCACAGCAGTCCCGAGGCTGCTGTAAGCTACATCAGGGCTGGGGTAGAACCAGACCCTAGGGTCAGGGAGCTCCTAAATAGCTTCTTGCAGCAGCTTTCCAGTTTATCTGAGCCCAGGGTTTAAATCATCTTGAGATCTTTTCAGCATCAAGTCATTGCACACAGGAAATCAAAGAGTCATAAAGTAATAATGGGTCAGATTTGAACAGGTGGCAGAAGTTAATGATGAACTATACAAAATATTAAGAGTGCATTTTACACCTTAGGATGTACACACATAAAGGGACACATGAGCACGGATTTGCATTGTGTCTGATTGAAGACCACAACTGTAGAAAATACCATTCTTCAGGAAAAACTGCCCCCTATTGAAATGGTAAAGAACAGCTCTCACATATCACTCAGCTGGACTGGTATAATGGTAGAATCAAAAGTTATTATTTATTGAATGCCAAGGGTGTATATCAGGGGTAGGCAACCTATGGCATGTGTGCCAAAGGTGGCATGTGAGCTGATTTTCAGTGACACTCACACTCCCCAGGTCCCGGCCACTGGTCTGGGGGCCTCTGCATTTTAATTTAATTTTAAGTGAAGCTTCTTAAACATTTTAAAAACCTTATTTACTTTACATACAACAATAGTTTAGTTATATATTATAGCCGTATAGAAAGAGACCTTCTAAAAATGTTAATATGTATTACTGGCATGAGAAACCTCAAATTAAAGTGAATAAATGAAGACTCGGCACACCACTTCTGGAAGGTTGCCAACCCCTGGGGTACATAATGGTGTACAAACATAGGTGTCAAAGGACTAGATTCTCTGCTGCACTATCCACCAATTGTGACTGGTGGGAGGGGAGGTTTCAGAAAGGAGCTGTTTGCTGCTGTCTTATTCTACTGCTGGTTCTATGCTGGCCATCACCTCAGTATACTTCAGAGCAGGCTTAGTGCTACTAAGCACTGTTCCCCCAGGAGCTATTTAGTCAATGGAGAATAGCTGGAAGGCAGAAGCTGAGGACTGCAGAGTGGGCAGCTTAAAAGTCAGATTTCTCAGTTTTGCACCAGCTATGCCAGTTCAACATGACATGTGGAGATCCACTAGCTTTCCTGCCCCATTTTGTTGCCAGGGTGGCATAAAGGGACCAGGTCATCAAAGAAGGATGTTCTTGTGGTTTAGATCAGAAGAATGGAAGTCAGTATTTTGTCAGCCCAGCCAAGAACTTCCTCTGTGTCCTGAGGAAGTCATTTAATCTTTCCGTGTACTTTCCAAACTTCTCTTCTTTTTAGTAGCTGAACAAAACTGTAGGACCCAGTTGTACTTCATAACTTTTCAAACTGTATGAATGTAGTAACAACCCTTTTCTGTGGGTTGACAATATATAAAATATTTGTGAAGTGCTTTGAGATCCTTGTACAGAAGACACTATGCAGTCAAAGTATTATATTACTTACATCATGTTCCTGTCCATGCACAGTATAGTGTAAAAGGAAAATTCTCCATCCATATATGAATAGGCAGATACTAGTAGCTACAAATGAAGCATTCTGGGCAAAATTCAGCTTATTTTACTTCTTACCGTAGATGGCAAAGACTTTCACATGTGGTTATGGCAATAGCCACACCATGACAAGGCTGATCCTCAAATTGCATAATGTGTCTCCCTTCACTGAGTTATGAACTACAAGCAGACATTAAACCCTTCCTATATGGCTCAGAGAATAAATAATAGGTTGTAGGTTCCCCCTTTATGCTACTAATTCAAATCCAGCCCAGGTCAGCAGTGACAGAAAGTTGTTACAATCAGATGGCTTTTCGGGGGCAATAATCAGTGCCTCTGTTCACAGACTTAGCACAGAGGCCAAGGACTGTGAAAGCTAAACTACCCTCTCTTTTTTTATCTTATAGGTGGTCATTATATGCCATGGTTGTAAAGGCTGAGGTACACTGGCTTCCAGATGCATGAGGAAAAATACACTGCTAGTCTATGTAATATGTCCGTTCTGTGGCTAGAAACAGTACTTCAGTCGTTAGTGCTTTTGATCCAATGGCTTTTACCAGCACCAAATTCACTTTGAGAAAAAAATTAAAAATTAATTCTAATTTCTTCAGTTTCCTGCATTCAAAAAAAATAAAGGCTTAACGCTTAAATCCTACTTCAGTCCATGTAAAGTCAATGTTTGCCTGGCCTCTTTCCAAACATTCTACTTTTCTATTACAATTTCAGCCAAATAAGCCATCAAAGAAAGGTTCTTCATTTCCTGATTCTAAAATATATTTTTATCTTGATGGTTACACCCAGTAGTTGTAACACTAAATCATTCTGACTAGGAATCTCTACAAGAGAATGAACATCATTTTGAGTCTCTGCCTAAATGTGGAACAATAATTGATATGTTCCTTTTCCGCTCCTTCTCCTCTTCTCTTTAGTGCTTTGAACAAAGCTCTAGGGGTCAGATTCTCAGCTGATATAAATCAGCATAGCCATTGTTTATCTACATCAGCTGAGGTTCTTGCCTTCCTTCTGAAAAGAAGATATTTTCCATTGTATTGCAGCTGAGAAAGATCTCTCATTTCAAAGCAGCACTCGGCAGACACATACTGGTACTTCTGGGACAACCATGTGAAGAAAAAAACAATAAATATGATAAATTATCAGACAATCTTAATGAAGAGATCCTCCCACACTCCACTGAACCATTGCTGACACCGGTCACCATAATTGGTATGTCAGATTGTATAACCAGGACTGGGAAAGCTGAATGTATGAAAATCTTTCTGTTCTCATCTGTACTGAAGCAGTGCAGAACCACTGATTTGGCAGCTGCAATGGGAAATAAAGGAGAGCTAAAATTTCTCAGATTAAGACGAAGGAACAAAGGGCCAAATATTTAAAGGTATTTAGATGCCTAAGGATGCATTAAAATGGGAGTTAGACACTGAAATGCTTTTGAAAATCACAGTAGGCACTTATCTGCATCTTTCGGGTGTCTCAATACCTTTAAAACAATACCTTTAAAAATCTGGCCCAACATGCCTAAATAAAAATTAGTTTTACTTTAATTAAAAATCTAATTAAAGAATTTACAGGCCATCAATCACCTAAAATAGACTGTTTTTAAATCAAGGCAGACCATCTGTGTCTAGTATGTGAAAGAAAGTCCTTCACTTTGCAATCCGAATTTTCTACATAGTTATACAATACAATCTACAGAATATATTTTTGTATAGCACAAGGACACTGGACCACAATTCTTGAAATGCTAAAATCATCCTCTTCCGTCTGGTAAATGGATTATATTATTGGCTGGCTGTGTATCATTCTTAGCTGTACCCAATGAAGCTCTTTCCTAGGCACATGAAGAGGACTGTCTGGATATGATCTGTAAGTGTAAAACGGCCGTTCGTAAAATCAATACTCTTATAAGGTAGTTCCATCATCACAATTTAGAGGCCTGATTGAGCATTAGGTACCAAGCTTTGAGCAAATCTTATTTATGCAGGACTCATTCATTTGTTGCAGCAAGTGGTAAACACCAGGGGGAAAGTATTGCAACCAAATTAAACCCATTATGATAGCAGACCAAGCCGACATCCTAGGCCACCTGGCATCTGGCTTGGGGATTTGAAAAGCCAAATATACACTCCTGCATTAAAGACTTTGTCATCAAAGAACAGCAGAGAATAAAACTATTAGAAGATTACTCCCGTTCAGCTCTACAGTGTAGTAGAAGTGTTTGCCTAACTTTCAGAACCTCATGTCCCAAATGAAAAATATTATATAATAATAATTTATTAATTTGGATTACTGCAGCTCCTGGAAGTCCTGATCAGGATCAGAGGCCCAGTTGCTAGGTGCTGCACAGACATAGTGCCTGATTCACCACCACTGTGTGAATCTAGTTTTGTTCTATGTATGTCAATTACAATGGCATAAAACTAGACCAATACACTGGTGAACCAATCTCACAGTGTAAGAGACAGTCCCTGCCCTCATGAACTTACAGTTTAATTTACCAAGACTCTTCATAACATTGGACTTTTCCCATCTTGTTGCCTGAAATATTCATGACCTCTTTATTGGTGTAGCTTCATTGAAGTCAATGGAGCTATACTACTTTATACCAACTGAGACTCTGGGTTAAAAAAGGTAGATGCCTGATCTTACTTACAGTGGTTGTACACTGATGTAATACCAATAACTTAGAGAAGTTACTCTTGGTTTATACCAGTGTAACTCAAAGGAGAATAAAGCCCAGTGAACATGAAGTCTCCTACTATGGAAGAGGAAACACAACTCAGATAATACAAATAATAGGGGAAGGGAGTAATCAATGAACTACACGCCTAACATTATTCAAGTTTCATTTAATTGTCTCTCTTAATCCTATTTCCATCACCAAATATTAAGTAATTGGCACAGGGAAGGTATGGAACTGAGAATATTGGCAATGAGGGGTTCAATGGATACCATCCTTTGGATACCACAGGAATTCTCTCTGGAGACGTTTCCACAAGCTGGCAAAGTTTAAGAACTATTATAACTCCTGAAGCACTATCTGAAAGTGAAGACTGAAAAAACTGAGATGCCGCATTTGCTTGTAAAATTAAATTTTGAGAGATTGAACTTCCAGTCCCATGCACCACTGATAAGATTTGCAATCACAACCACCATAGTAAGCAGTGCAGTTTTAGATCTTAATACTATCAGACACATAGTTACTTCCATGGGTGCCTGCCAGCCAAGTGAAGCAGAAAACAAAAAGAGACACCTCGAACAGCCTTGAAAGCTAACCTGGCATATGATGTAGGATCAATAATTAGAATTGGCAGAGTGCTTTTTTGAAAGTGACAGCAGCAGCAATGGAGTCAATTTTTAATCAGTCAACATCACTTTGGTATGCAAGAGAGTATTACAGTGAAAGGATAATCACTGTATCTTATTTTATGTGTGGTGTTGATTTCTGTGTGCACTGTTCCTTTACCAATGAATACATGACAAATAGGACACAGTAAATATGAATTGTTTAACAGCAGAACTGATCATTTGCTACCTCAGGCAATCACATTTCTGTGAATTTTTAACTTGAATTTGACAACAACTGACAAATTATGCTTTACAACAAGTTAAAACACATACAGGAATGAAACACTTTCTATTTATAGTGTTGTTTTTTCTGATGGTGGGAAGGAAGGAGAGTGGGTAAGAGCAAGACTATCTGAAACTGGAAAAATGGGGACATTTTCAGCTAGAAAATTGGCTTAGCTCCCATTGACTTTAGTGGAGCTATGCTGATTTACGCCAGTTAGGAATCTGGCCTATGGAGGAATGTGTAAACTCAGTGTAACAATTCGGTGTTGCAGTATCAAGTAGAAAGAGAAAGATGTTTTTGAAAAATTATAGATCCTGCCAATTCTTATTCAATAATAACATTAAAGAATCTGTAGTTGGGAGATAATTCTGGGTCTGTGGGTGGGAAAAAAAACCTGTCATGTTTTCTGCATTTAATTTCTATTTCAGAGAGTGTTTAACTCTGTCACCAACTACCAAGGTGTTCAGAAGGAAGATTTGTGTCTGTGGCAGTTATGGAATCTGAATGTGTGACTAAAGCTTTGGAAACTCATTTTCCAATGAACCAACTACACTGATACACTTCTACAACTGGGAATGCATTTAATCAGACCACAGTGGTCTAATTAGTTAGACCCATGCTGCCTCTTTCCCTCTTTCTCTCCCTGACTCTGGGCATGGTATTTCCTAATAAGGATAAAAGAACCATTATTATCTGGGTGATCTATAGAACATGCTTTAAAATTATTAATTGGTAAAATGTAAAGCTAATTCCAGGTTACTCGAATATTTTCCCCACACAAAAGCCTTATTGTCATGGCGCTGGTATTAGCTATGGTTACCATCAGGACTAGAGATGGTCTGTTACTAATCTCAATAACTAACACAAATCTGGAGAACTGCTTAGAGAACATGCTTGCTTTTTCACAAAAAGGTGAAATGTGCTCGGCTTTTGAACGTCGATGGCCAATTTAATTCAAAACTGAAGGGGTAAAAAATCCCACATACAAACTGTGGAGGTTTGGTTATGAGCCCTGTTTGTTTGTTTGACAACAACATGGTTTCCAATACAGCTGGTGCAAAATTGTGACAACTGTTTAATGTGGGCTTAAAACTGCAAGCACCATTAACTGCCTCCATCCATACCTGAACTCATTTAGAAGCCTAATTGCTTGATTTCAACATTGCAGGCACATTTGTGCTTATATATTATCATAATTGCTGTTCTGCACCCACTGTGTTGAAAATTGCAGCTACAGAATTTAAATTCATTCATACATTCTCTCATCTCTCTCTTACCACTAGTCCAACTTAGGCCATGGCTCACCTCCCCCTTTAAAAATGCCATCGAGACTGATATATGGTTGCAGTGTTTGGAATGTTTGTTCCTTTTGCAGAACAAGTCTGCTGCTGGATCCTGTGTCTGTAGTAATTTGAATTGCCTGCTTGCTCACTCAGCAGCATGGTTTTCATGCTTTTTTTAGGCTCCTTCTTCTGTGCAGGTCTAATCAGTGCAGTCAGGCATGTGATGAAGAGCCAGTCACTCACGCAAACAGTTCACAGCACCTCTCAGACCATGTCAGCGTATGAAAAAAGCTGGAATATTTAAAAATATAGATTTACAATTTTGTTAAATACATAAGTAGGAAATGGACTCTCTCGGGTGTTTCTGAACTGGCTAATATACAAGGGTTTTAGAGTAAGGGAACAATCAGTCACCATAGTTCAGGCCTTGGATCTTCTGCAGCACTTTCACGGTTCTTATGTCATGGACTCTCAGACACACAACTCATAATGTTCATTGCACTATTCCCTTTGGCTACTTTGCTTTAGATGATGCCAGACCAAGAAATCACCGGTACTTGTCTGGAGGAGACGGCACACACTGACCAAATACACATTAGAACAAGGGCAAGGTATTTCAGATACACCTTCAAGGGAAATGTATACAAACTATCTCTGTTGCTCTTGTGCCTGTCTGGCTACTGCGAGAGAGTATTTTCAAGTTCTAAGCCATGCCTTATTATGCTAACAACCATCTGTGTTAATGACTGAGAGTCTGAAACAGCTAGGAGATAGATGGTCTGCCTTTTCTGCTCTTACCTTTGACTAGGTCCAAAATATGTCTCTCATGCCCACCAGGGTACATTGCATTTACCATGCAGCTCTACATGTCTGTTATTAATAAGGTTATAGTCTATTCATTGGTTGCTCTGGAAAAGTGCAAACTGGTTATATAAGTTCAGCTAAAGTCAGCCTTTATTGTTCAATTTGTCAGGGTCTGTCATAGTCGTCCTTTCACAAGAGCCATTTTAAAAAAAATCTTTAATCAAAAAACAAAACATACTTTTGTGAAAAATATTCATTTTGGTCTGAAAGGTATTTTCCATTGACAAAAATTTTGATCAGCTCTGTTATATACAGTATCATCTTCTCCATCTCAACTAATATTTTCTAAGATCCTCCGTGAAATAGCTGATTCTGTTTGATGGCCTATGTGTAATATATTTGGTGGTGCAATCCAATTCCCAATGGACTCATGTTCACATGATGATAAGATTGATATTCACTGACTTCTTTATGACAGTCAACTTAGAGGCAGTTCCTTTATGGCAGGGAAATAGTGTGGGGGAGGATTGTACTACGCTATAGGACCATAGAGCTTGCCATGCAGCATCAGATCAGTGGTCCATCTAATCCAGTATCCTGCCTCCAGCAGTGGATGGTACCAGATGCTTTCCAGGAAAAAGCAAAAACAAACAAACAAACAAAAAGACACCACCACCAAAACCAACGCTACCCTCCAGGGAAATTTCTTCTTAATCTTCAATAATTAGAGGTTGGTTTATGCTCTGAAGCATGAGGTTTTACATCCCTTCCAAACTCTTATTTATTTATTTGTTTGTTTGTTTATTTATTTAATATTTACTGTCCATTCAATGGATATTTTTCTTCCATATCAGTGCCAGTGTCACTAAAAATCCTGCTAAATAGAACCAGTTAAAAAAAAATCATCACAGAAAAGTCTTTCTGCTGGGGGGTAATGTGGCCTAGTGGCTAGAATGCATGACTAAGACTCAGGAGTCCTGCGTTCTATTCCCAGTGCTGTTTCTGGCTCTGTAACGTGACATTGGGCAAATCATATGGCCCTCTCAGTGCCCTAGTTTCTCCTTCTGTAAAATGGGGATCATGATACAGAGCTCACTTTGAGAGCTACTGATGAACAGTGCTATATAAGAACTAGGAAGTATTATGCATTCATTTTTTTTAAGCATTTCAGAATTTGACATTTTTTTAAGCAGGTCTGCCACCAGCCTGCTGGCTTCAATAATATCTTGTCGCCATACATTTCACCGGCTGATTAAGAATTGTGTGAAAAAGTATTTTCTTTTAACCATTCAGAATAGTCACCTTTCAACACCATTGAATGGCCATGGGTTCGTGTATTATGAGAAAGGGTGAACAGTTCTTCCTCTACCTTCTCTATACTGTTCTTTATTTCACATACTTTCACACTACCCATTTTCTACCTGTTCTGTGAATAAAAGACAGGACTTCATTTTATGGGCTGTCAGTCAGGCACATCTATAAATATGAGAACCGTATCCATAGTGGATCCACAACTGGGGACTGTGATGAGGTAATTAGTTTATCTGGAAACACAAGGCAGCCTCTGCAACAAATTTCATTAGTTCTTGTTTACTATATAATAGCTCTTGATCTCAGTTCATTCAGTGAACAAAGGAAAGGGATATTGAACACCTTAATAGGGTTTGTTTATGTCACTGGTAAGGGTTGAAACACTTCAGTGATGTAACTCAGCATCCCATCTTAGTAGCTATATGGTTAGCAGTAGGGTATAAGGTAGTTCACCCAAATGAGTAGCAGTCTGTGGGGAACTGCACTTTTAAGAGGCTCTGGTAAGAGCAGGATCTAAGTGATCACTCAACACAACACAATCTATTAATGGGTGGAAGCTAGAGATTATTATTTTATCATTTGAGTGTGCTCTGCATTCCACAGGACAAAGAAGTCACAACTCCTGTCCCAAGCAGCCTTAAAACTTAACAGAGGAACAGCACCCACTCCACTGGGAGGAAGGCTCTACCTGAGAAAGGTTTGGGAGTTTGCTTTTTGTATATAATGAGTGAGCAAGAGTATTTTTAACAGATATGGTTAGTGCTTCTTAGCTTCATGGAAGGAGTGAGATTGGAAGAGGCATTTGAAAGAATATGGGGTGTGTACCTACTGTGCTGGGGTAGTGAGATAATTCTAGGCTTGGGGAGGCAGAATGAAGTGAGTCATCGAGAGAAGAAAGAGAAAATGACATGAAAGAGGCTGCCAGTGACGCGGGGAGGGGGAAATGGGAAGAAATGCAAGCAGAAATGTGGGAAGGTGCAGGACAGTGCAGAGCTTTGAATCAAGGACAGGAGTCTGGAACTGGACACAGAAGGCAAGAGGGGCAAGTGAAGTACACTGCAAAAATCAGATCTAGAATGGGATTCTGAATACCGCAGAGTTTGTGTGCTGCTAGGGCCCAGGGCTTTGGGTTTGGCTTGTTGTAGGCAATAGAGGCCAGCAGAAAATATGGATCCAGGTTCAGAATCTGGATGAGGGTGGGCAGATCACACTTGACATGGTGTTGGCAGAGAGGCCAGTGCTGAAATAGAAGTGACTCATTCATTCTTACTCTAGGTAAGGGGGTGTGGATTGGTGAAGCATTGTGGGAAACCTGGTTTGCTCGTGCTGTTCTCATGTTCTAGATAAATACAGGGATTCAGCTCCCAGTGATGAATGAGTTCAATACAAGGGGTAATAATAACAAGGAATAAGTACATAGTTCTATATTACAAATTTCATCCAAGGGTCTCAAAGAGCTCTAATAAATAGGATTTTTTCATTTCCATTTCACAGATGGGGAAACTGAGGGAAAGTTAAGTGTTAAGTGAGTCTCCTAGGGTCACACAGCAAGTAAATGGAAGAGCCAGAAATAAAAAGCAGGGCCAGATCCTGAGCTGGTGTAACTCAGGTTAGCACCATTCACTCCAATACTGTAATGCCAATTTACAGCAGCTGGGAGGATCAGGGCTCACCTTCTTGCCCATTCCACTGGGAAAATGCATGAACAACTTCACTTCAAACAACACAGATAAACACCACTGTCAGACGGGAGGTGTGGTGTCTGGGCAGCCAGCAGCAGTGGGGAGGGTAATGTGAAAACACAGTATTAAATGTTTCTGAAGTAATAACCTCATCTGCCCCAACCATCTAAAAAAGGTGCCTTTTCACTGCCTAACATTTAAATATTGCAAGCGTAAATAATGAGAAAAGTATGGGATGGAGTATTGGTCACACAGTCTTGCTGTATTCTCCCTTACTTTCTCTCTGGAGAGCAATGACAGGACCCAGGTGGCAAGCTGCTGAGGATATTTCCCAGAAGCTATATATCTCAGTCCCTGTTTTTGGCACTGACCTTAGACATTGGCTCTGTCACATGATGAGCTGCTGATGAGCTGTCTGGGTTGCCTTGCCCTCCCTGGACACCATTTTCTTTCAGGTTGCATTTGAGTACAGAAATTTATTGTGTCAACATGAGGAATGTGAACCTTTAACAAAGGAATTCCTCTTTGCTGTGGAATAAAAAACTACTTTGAAATGCTGGATGCCACGGCAGAAAGTTTTAAATGGTTGTAGTTGAAAATGTCCAACAGATGCAGGGGTTGAAGATATTTTTGATTAATTCATTCTACATGATTCAGATATTTAACAGAAAAGTTCAGTTATTACTTGTTAAAATTCCAGAGAGGTGTGACATATTTAGGTGAGGGGAAGGTCGGAAGTCTACTCTATAAAATTGCTTGATGCCAGCAAAGTTCTTTTTTTTTCCCTTAAAAAATGGGACACTTTTATTTTATAGAAGGTTGTGCTAGGTAAAAACAGCAAAAGGAAATTGACTTACCTACATTTTTAAGCTTCTGTTTATCCAAACTGCAATCTGCATTGTCAGGAAAAAAATTAGTGTTGTTTCCAGAGATTTAGATGTATAGCTTATATTAGCAGTAAAATGAGGTGAGCAAATAATATCTCATGTACTCTTTGCAATGTCTTTCCTTATACCTGTATTTTATAAATAAATACTATAATTCTGCAGCCTGTGAAATTATTGCATCTTTTTTTCCTTGAGCTACCATATAGTTAGGAGTGTGCGTGTCCTTGAGCCAGGTAGTTTTATAATAAACATAAAAAAAGACAACTTACTGGTCAATAAATAAAAAGGTCCTGAATAAAATTATACTGGTATATTCAATATGCAACCCACATTAGGTTAACATTTCAATTTCTATCTAATCATTTTTCTAACATGAGGAGCACTGTTTAGGACCCCCAATCTTGCAGGGCACTTAAGTATGTGCTTACCTTTAAGCATATGAGTAATCCCATTGAAGTCAATCAGTGTACTCGTATGCTTACATCTAAGCAAGTGCTTAAATGCTTTGCTGGATTAGGGGCTAAGTATGTTTAAAACCACCCCAAACATATTTGCTATTGACCCTTAAAAAGATTCAAAACAAATTCCCCTCCACGGTGTCCAATACCTGTCCAACCAATTCTTCAATCAGGCACACTGCACCAGTAGATGCTCAAAGACTACAGTGCTGAGGGCCATATACATGGTAGATGGTGCTTCTCCTAGTTGCCTTTTATCTACTGTGGTAATCTTGAAAAATAAAGAAATAAATCAAATCACTTGTGGAGCTGTTCATAATTTTTCCTTTTGTCATAATGGGGATTTCACAGAGTCATTGACTTTTCTGTTTCATGTTATATTTCTGAGTTTAATCAGAAACTAACACAAAGGAAGTGGAAATAGGGCACAGGTTGAAATTGAATGGAACCTGTTCTAGGATGTTTTTCCTGTGGGGATGATACTGTTTGTAGCTAGTTTTCTTTCCTTCCTTTCTAATAGTAATAGGATATTTTTGTAAAATGGAACAAGACACTTCTGCTTGTGAAAATTGCTGTCATGTGATATGGGTTCTGCAAGTATCACTGGTAAAAATATGAAATATTTTTGTGCTGATATAAATGACACAGCTCCACTACTCACATGGGCAGAAGGGTTCTTTTGACCTCCCTCCCTGTATTATTAAGTGACACATTTTAAATAAAAATACAGCTAATACTGACCATGAACTCTGTCACATATACTGACTGCTTCTGATGGCATCAAAATAACTTGCATGGAGTGTACATTAGACATAGGTGAACTGGTGTGGAAAATTTAAAAATCTCCACTCTTGTGTGCTCCTCCCATTTAATGATTCAGGCTTGAACTAAACCTTATTTTAGGATTCTGTGGCTAAATTTCCTTTAACATCTGGTTTCCAGCACAGAATCAGAAATCATTATTAAATAATAACAAATAACTACCTGAAGGGGGTCCCAAAGAGGATGGAGCTCAGCTGTTCTCAGTGGTGGCAGATGACAGAACAAGGAGCAATGGTCTCAAGTTGCATTGGGGGAGGTCTAGGTTGGATATTAGGAAAAACTATTTCACTAGGAGAGTGGTGAAGCACTGGAATGGGTTACCTAGGGAGGTGGTGGAATCTCCATCCTTAGAGGTTTTTACGGTCAGGCTTGACAAAGCCCTGGCTGGGATGATTTAGTTGGGTTTGGTCCTGCTTTGAGCAGGTGGTTGGACTAGATGACCTTCTGAGGTCTCTTCCAACCCTAATCTTCTATGATTCTATGATTCTAAATAATAACAAAATAATAATTTGTAGTGAGGTAGCACCTAGGAACCCCAGTATTGGAACCATTGGGCTAGGTGCTGTACAAGCACGGAACAAAAAGATGGTCCCTGACCCAAGAGTTTACAGTTTAAGTAAGAAAATGTTGAAATACTACAAGAAAGGGCCTTGTCATTGTCTTTCCACCCATGAATAGAAACAGAAGTGCCAAAAACCTTGTGAAGAAGCCACGTCTCATAAAATGACCAATTTAATATGTCAGACACTTGGAGGTTCAGGTATTTCATATCTGCAGCCAAACCAAGCTCTGTAATGTCTGATATTTGCCCTTCTCAGCTGTGTACATGCGTAAGTCAAAATTTGAAAAGCTGTTGGTGGTTAGTCCAAAAAATATCTCCGGACACAGACTGTAAAGAGCAAGGAGACTGTGTAATTTAATAGACCGCAAGGAATGAAAATCATTCCTATCAACTGTGCCAAGGGAAGCCTCATTAAACACACTAAAAGTGAAACAAAGAATGACTCCATTACCGAGACAATGTGTAGAGTCATTGTGAAATGCAATTGAAACATTGGTTAAAATAACTAAAATGAAAATAAAGCAAAAATAAAAATCCCCTCCCTACTAACATGGTATACAATTGGTTTTATTGCTATAAATGAAAACCAGGAGGATGAAAGAAATGAGCGAGTTAGTAAACACATAGACAAAATAAAAAAAAATGAAAAGGAGTGATGTGTTGTGAAATTCCAGCCAGCCAGCTAATGAATAGTTTTTTGCAATAACCTCAAGAAGTTAAACCAGGGGTCAGCAACCTTTCAGAAGTGGTCTGCCAAGTCTGCATTTATTGACTCTAATTTAAGGTTTCGCGTGCCGGTAATACATTTTAACGTTTTTAGAAGGTCTCTCTCTAGTGTCCATAAACTATTGTATGTAATGTAAACAAGTTTTTTTAAAATGTTTAAGAAGCTTCATTTAAAATTAAATTAAAATGCAGATCTTATCAGTTTAGCACAGTGGTTCTTAACCTAGGGTGCACGCACCCCCTGGGGCAGGGCCGGTGCAAGGATATTTTGCACCCTAGGCGAAACTTCCAACTTGCTCCCTGCCTCCCACCGCACATCGGTTCTATGAGGGGCAAATCCCAATGAGCCTTTATAGGCCCCAGGGTCCAGCCTGCCCAGGGGCCAGCTATGCCCAGGGGCTGCTCCCCAGACCAGGTTCCCCCGTCCCCGCCCCCTGAACTCCCCTGGAGGGTGCACAGCCCCCCCCACGGCGAGCCCTCTGCACTCCACCCAGGTGGCCCCTGCCCCGAGTCCACTCACTGGCTTTGCCAGGCTTGGGCCGCTGCAGTAGCTTGGCAGGGAGGAGCCGCCTTCCGGAGGCACGGGAGAGCCAGAGCATCCCGCTTGTGGCAGCAGAGAGCCCCAGCCATGGAGGAGGGGGCAGCAGTCCTGCAAAGATGGCGACGCCGCTAGCGGGGAGCAGCTGTGCACCCCCACCCCTCCTGCCCAGGCTGCGGCCCGGCGCCCCCTCGGGGTCTCTTGCAGGCTGCAGTGGATGTATGTGGGCGCCAGCCCCCATGCGCCCACTGGCTCCCCCCTCGCCTAGGGTTACCATATTTCAACAATCAAAAAAGAGGGGAGAGCCCTGCCCTAGCCCCACTCCCATCCACTCCCTCCCTCCCACTTCCCTCCCCGATTGCCCCGTCAGAACCCTCAAACTCCCCTGCTCCTTGTCCCCTGACTTCCCCCTCCTGAGACCCCCCGACCCTAACTGCCCCCCTAGAACCCTACCCCCTACCTGTCCCCTGACTGCCCCAAACCTTATCCACACCCCCACCCCCAGACAGACCCCCGGGACTCCCACGCCCCATCCAACCACTCCCCACCCCCTGACAGGACCCCCAGAACTCCCGAACCATCCAACCCTCCCTCTGCTCCCTGACTTCCCCCTGGGACTCCCCTTACCAGGCCCATGCTGGTCAGATGCTGGCTCCACGTGGAGGCAAAACTCCACGTGGAGTCCTGAGGCAGCGGGAGGGGGGGAACTGCGAGAAGGGCAGCGGTGGCTCACACTTCTGGGAGCCACAGAACCCGAGCGCGGTGAGGAGGGAGTCAGGGGGCGCGCCTGCCTGGGCTGCGGCCCAGTGGCCCCCCCAGGAGGGCTCCTGCAGTGGATGCATGTGGATGGTGGTCTCCGTGCATCCCCCAGCTCCCTCCTCACTGTGCTCGGGCTCTGCGGCTCCCGAGAGTGTGAGTTGCCACCCCTCCCGCAGCAGGCTCAGGGCCCCGCGCCCTGGCGGCTCACACTCCCGGGAGCTGCAGAACCCAAGCGCGGTGAGGGGGGAGCAGGGAGGCACGCCTGTGGCTGGTCTGGGTTCCCGGCCGCCGGCCCCGCTCAGCCTCTGCTGGCCTGGGGTTTCGTTCACTCAGCTGGCTGCGCGCTGAGCGGGGCCGGTGGCTGGGACTCCGGCTGGCAGCCGCGTGCCAGGCAAAATCGGCTTGCATGCCAAAGGTAGCACATGTGCCGTAGGTTGCCGACCCCTGAGTTAAATTCGGTATTCAAGTAGCAAACACAACACACTGAAAGGCTATTTTGGTAACATGCCCCAGCTACCTATTAGTGTCATCCTGAATAAGGCTCAGCGTTTTCGATGCAACTCTCTGGTGCATAGTCTTCTTATTACAAGATATTGGGAATCATAGGGCAGGCCAGGTTTGCATACAAGACAACATTTCAAAGCAGGTTTTTTTCCCCATTCTGATTTTTAAAAAATCCTGAAAATCTTTTCCTTTTAACTGCTTCTTTCAAGGCCTTGTGATGCCAAATTCTCCTGTGTTTTGATACTGATTCTGTTATGACCTATAAATGTCAAGATCAAAAAGAAATAAATGCACAATCAGCCTTGTGCAGATTTGATGTCAGAGTTGTTTTAACTTAGCACAGAAGACAATGTGAAGGAAAGTGCCGTTTAAAGAAGAGAACCTGGCAATATACTTGTGGGAGGTTACTAAGGGAACCAAGAGACATTGTAAAAGAAAAATAACATTATTTGGGGAATTGAAAAGGCAATGAAAGGTAAACGGGAAATAGCCATGTTAGAGAGATGACAAATGAAGGGAAAGAGACAGACAGTATGACAAGAAGTGAGGGAATAAAAATAGCTAGAGATAAGAGAAAGGAAGAAACCCAGTTAAATACAGATACTTTTTAATGGGGATTAAAAAGTATCTGAGCCTGCTTCTATGGAGCCTATGGAGCCTGAGCCTGCTTCTATGGAAACCAGTGAGAATTCATATTGACCTCAGTGGAAACAGTACCAAGACCCAGTATATCTGTAAGCACCTGTGCATGAATTAAATCCGATGCTGATTGGGGCTGAGCATTCTGTGATCCCAGTGAAGCCATTAAGAGTAAAGGCTGATGAACATCTGCCAAGAGGCACCTTGCATACCTGAATTCTAAGATTTAAGGTGTGGACTAAATATTTACTTTCCGACTTTATTTTATCTTCCAGTGAAATGGAGTGACAATAGCAAGCTATGTTTTTTATCCAGACCATTAACAGAGTATATATTAGACTGTATTTGACTCCTCTGACATAAAAGTTTGTAAGTGATATTGATACACCACGTCAAGAAAGCTGGTTGCTTTCAGTGAATTAACAGGGACTTGTAGAAGTCCAGTGTGGTTGTTTGGTTCAGATATGGTTCTTTCTGAATGATACTTTCCAGTGTTCCATATTAAAAACCAGTGGCAGACAGCCACCAAGAATGTCTGTAACCATATTGCATGCTAAATGTTACTCTGCAATTTTTTCTGGGACAAGGGCTAAAGATAGGAGAGAACCCTCTGTTTTGATTAAACCAAACATAGGAACATAAGAATTGCCATGTTGAATCACAGTAATTAGCAAGTCCTGTATCTTGTCTCTGACAGTGGCCACGAACAGATCCTTCAAAGGAAGGTGCAAAAAATAACATAGTGGAAACGTATGGAATAACTTGCTCTTATGAGAAGCTTTCACCTAAGTACTTTGTAGCTGAGTTATGCCTTGACCCATGAAGGCTTCTATACCTACTAAACAAACAAACAGCTGTTTCTGTTCTGTCGACTATAACCATGAATGTTCCCATTATCCATAGCAGTATCCAATCCTCTATTGAATCATACTAGGCTCTTGGCCTTAGTGATGTATTGTAGCAATAAGCTTGACAAATCAATTCTGTATTATGTAAAATAGTACTGGAAATGTACCATTAGGTCCTAGGTCACTATCCAGATTGGTTGGCAAAAATGTACTCTATTTTTTATGTCTGCTTGCATAGTCTATGCAAGTCTTTATACTGTATGTTTTATTTTTCTTCCAAGCTTTATGCTACAGTGCTCCCAGGTCACGTAAGGATTTAGGAAGGAATCCATCCCTGCACCATTGTTGAGACAGGTGCAGGTATAGAGGTGGGGGAGGAGTGCCCATGAATCCCATCAATCCTAAGGCTTTCAGGGTCATGTGGCCCACTGGTTGTGTTAGGCTGCAGCTGCCCCTATTGATCTTGTAGCAGCTAGGAAAAGTCAAGGATGCAAGGATGCCTACCTCTTCCTGTCCTCCCTTCCCCAACTCCTACCCACCCTGCTCAATGAGAGCTTCTGTGAGTCCAACAGAGGCCCCCTGCACCCTGAAAAGGGGAAAGTAGAGGTGAAGTGGCACAGATCTGCTTTGTGGCCTCCACGTTGTGCACAATAGACATAGGACAACCATCAATCAGTTTCATAGGCCGTATTCTACTCTCACACCAATTTTACACCATTGTGCTAAACTGACTTCAATGTAGTTACCCATGATTTACACAGGTGTAGGGCTGAACAGGATTAGGCCCAATGACTTCCAGGCCACTATTATAAAACGGTATGTAAAATTAGGAATTAGAACATTATGTATCACATATATTGTCAGGGTCCTTGTGAATCCAGAATAGAACAGCCATTCACTAATATATAGCAAAACGTTGCTAATAGCCACAAAGGACTGGGAGATCCATTGTAGATTACTGTGTGTTTTGCAAAATGAGCGAATAATGGGACAAACAATTTGAAAAATCAAGGACATTACAAACTCTTGGGTTTTTTGTTTTAAAAAGTAGCTTCGTCCCTTCAGAGCCAGCTTATTCTTAATGATTGTTATTCTCCTCTGAAAAAAATACCACTAGTAGGAGCCAAAAAAGTTGCAATCATTAAATAACTCTTTTTCTCCCATTAGACTCAAAGGGAAATGGAGTAAAGCCTTTTTTTAAAAAGTAAAATAAATAAATAAATAAGCAACTCTTCATTTTCTCCCAGCATGGCTTATCTGCAACTTTATTCTCCCATTGGTGTTCACACAGTCCAGTTACTGTTAATGAGAGTTACAGATGTACAGTGAGAAAAACTAGACTCCCAAGTGTAGTTTTTAATGGTTCTCTGCTTAGCATCCAAGAAATATGTGCTAGAACAGCAATGGAAATTATATCTGCAGATATTGTTCTTCCCGTTAAACAATCACCGAGGTGTCACAGCCTCAAACCAAATTTACACCCCAGGCGATGGTGAGCTAATCAGATAGTATAAACTGAGCAGATCAGGCTGGCTGAATATTCGGATGGGAATTTTTCATGAAACAGCCAGTTTCTGCAGGGAGGGTGGTGGTAATTCACTGTATGGCACTTCTACCTGTGAATCAGTATTGATCCAAGTCCACCATGATATTAGCAGGGAATTGTGTTGTGGCACAGAGCTGTGTTGTTTTGAAGAAGCAAAAACACAGATCCTGATCACCTGGAATTATTAATGAACCCATGTCACTGGTTGCAAGAGTAAAGGTGTCCTAGCCAAGTTCCAGCATGGGTGGTTATGTTCCGTATACCTATAGTCCCACAGTTTCAATAGATATGGCACAGTCACCTTCTTTAACTTTCATAAACTGTTGTGTGTGGTCGCGTGCTGTTAAACAGCTGCTGCATTCCACCTCAGAGGTAGCTGCATTGCAGTGGTGTGACCTGGTTTAGTATATGCATATTTTATGGATTACCTGACTCCCACTGGAGTCATTTGGAGCTTTGGGAAATCAATAAGACTGCTTATGCTAACCAGCCCTACATTTGGTAATGTTTGCTGCTTCTCTCCCTAGGCCCCAGTCTGCATCCTTGCATCCACACAGCATGACTTTGACTTCAGTGGCCCCTATGTGGGTCCACAGGTCTACCTGCATAGTTCTCACTATGGAATTTGGCCCTTTGTTTGCAATATGATTTCAGACCCTTTAACATGTGATCTAGATTTTTTTCATGTTAATAATGAAAATACATTGACTATGAATTCTAAATCTCTACCAAATAGAGATTTACAGAAGAGTGCAGAGTTGTGAGTATGCATCAAGTGAACAGTTCAAATAAATGTAATATTTAACAGTCATGAAATCTCTTGTATAAAATATTTATTAAAATGCACTGTAATCTTTCAATTTATTGTTTAATTTTTATGTAATGTTTTCTTCTTTCAATATTTTGGCATATCGCAGGAGTATCCATCAGAAATTAGCATGGCCGTGAGCTGGAGCTTAGTGATGTAGCCTTTTGTCACTGGGGGGAAAAGAAAAGCAAGGCAGACAGTGAATATTTAAACATTAATTTCTACTGAATCATGTTAGGTATCCAAAAAAGAATAGAGAGTGAGTAGACAGAGTACTGAGCAGAGCATGCCTCCAGATGGGTGTCTGCAGGATTTGTTAACTTGCTGTGGGGTATGGATGAACCAGTATAGAAATATTGGACTGATGGCTACCGGTGTCGTATGCCTGTAGCTGCCCCCATTGATCTGAGTGCAAGTTTTGGCACTGAATTCAACAGGAGATGGATCAAGGCCACAGGCTAGCTTATGCATACTAGAAATATTAAAAAGCATAATGAATTTTATTTTTAAATTGACTTGGATTAGCCAGCACATATAGTGTATTTAATGGGATGAAGGGTGCATATGGGAAGTCATACAGCTATCTTACCCTTGGCTGACTAAAGTCACTATAATGAGCGGTGTGCGATTCAAAGCTATATCCTCAGTCAGGGTCTTCATACTGTGGTCCATTAAAGACGCCCAGCGAATGTGGTCACAGAAACAGTGTGCTGAAACGTCCATTTCATTTTCGTCTTGTTCCCTTTAATGACATACACTTTTGATGCATTTTGTCTTGTTTAATAAATTTGCGCAGCAATGTCCAAGCATGTCAGAAGAATAGTAACCCGTTAGAAAGTATAAACTGCTTGGTTAGAGTAGCACTGGCAATTGCTGTCCTGTGGAAAAGCACTCCTTCCAAATCTCTTGCTGAATTTTAAAATGTCCTTTAGGAATGATGTCACTTTTTTACTCATAAGTCATTAGACAGATAGGCACAATTCTCACTTACTTTTATAGCATTCTGGCAGGATAAAAATACCTTAAAGTGGGTCAATTACATTTGCACCCACTTAATTATCCTCAACTTTAAGACACCTTCCCAATGACAGAGTGAATTAAATGGACCGTAAATGAGAATGAAACCCAAGTGAGCCTTAGGCTATGTCTACACTATAGCCTATGTCATCAAAATGTATGTCATTCAGAGTGTGAATATTCCTCCCCCTGAGTGACATAAGTTACACCGACATAAGCGCTAGTTTGCACAGCACCTTGTTGGCAGGAGAGTTTCTCCCACCGACATAGCTTATGCTGCTTGCAGGGGTGGTTTTTTTATGCCAACAAGAGAGCTCTCTCCCACTGCATAGAGCATCTTCACCAGACATGCTTCAGCAGCACAGCTGTATTGGTACAGCTGCAGCGCTGTATGTGTAGTTGTGGCCTGAGTCTCCTCTCACTGGCACTAGTTTTACCATTGTAACTACACTGAAGTCAGTGGAATTATTCCTGATTTACACCAATGTGAGGGAAGAATCAGACCCATGTATACTTTAGTTTCTTCATTTCTCCTTTCCTAACAACAGAGCTACAGGGATGTGTGGAAGAGGAAGTGGTTCATGTACTTGGAGTGGGAGAGGAGCTGGTCCCCGTAACATCGTCTTTATTAACATCCACACTGAGAATCGGTGTTTTAAATGTGTGTTTACTCAGAAATTATGTGATATCCTCTCTTTGAAGCTATCTGGGGCATGCTGTTAACACCCATTTTCACTGTTTTACATACAATAGCCCTGAGGTATAACTCTGTGTAATGCTTCCTGAAAAGACAGAATTGTGAGGCTTGTGCTTCAGCAAAAAGTGGCTCTGAGGTATAGGAAGAAGAGTGCAATAGTTATAAATAAATATTGCTCAGCATTCCTCTATCCATTAGACACTCACTTGAGTAGTCCCATGTGAGACAATGGCGTTACTCACGTGAGTAAGGACTACTGGTATGAGTATGGGTTTGCATAATTATCCCCCTAAAGATTCTGAGGTCCTTGGACACTACGGAAATGGAGGCCATATAAGTAGTAATAAGCATTTATACCATGATACTATGCAAAGGCCCCAATATGGGTTGGAGTTTCTTTGTGCTGGGTGCTGTACAAACACAGATAAGAGATAATCCCAACCCTAAAGGGTTCACAATCTAAAAGGCACAAAACAGATGAGAAAGAAGGGATCAAGCATATATTGTACAAGAGAATGAATCTGGCGAAGAACTGACACCACTTCCTTCCCCAGTCCTGAAGAAGAGCTCTGTGTAGCTTGAAAGCGTGTACCATTCACCAACCATTTGATCCACTTAAAGATATTACCTCACCTACTCATGTTTTGTTGTTTTTTAAACAGAAGTAGGGGAAGGGCGAGGGGGAATAGCAGGAAGGAGGAAGTTAGTATTGGTAAGAAAGTAGGAAAATAAAGGAAGAGGAAGCGGGAGACTCACAACTAATCACCTGCCTACCCATAACCAGCAGACAAGCGCTTCTAGCCATTCATTGCAGAGTTGAGTCTTAGGGACTGGGACTATGCTGTGCCTACGCTATGGCTGTGTAAAACCACCAGTCTCTAGAGCTAAAAATTCTGGTATCTCCTATGAGTTTCTTTCTTTCTTTCTTTCTTTCTTAGAAAAAATATATAAATTAGGGCTGCCAATGAACAACAAACTGGAGCAGAGAGCTTCTTTAGGGAGTGGGGATAATTTTCCATTTCATGCTAATTGTCTCTGTTTTTATTTTCACTCTGTGCTGTTTTGCTACAGTATCTCAGGTATGTATAGTTATATACAGGCCTTCATAACACCTGATACAGAAGCCAAAAAAGGCACCAGCATTTGTTTTCCTTAACAAGTCACCTACAAGCAATAGTGTGGATGAAATTTTAAGTATATAAAAACTATTAAATGTAATGACGTGGTTTCCACAGCAACTGCACCTTAGCTCCCTTGCCACATACTACATAGTATTTTTATTGTTTTATCTGGATTTAAGTTTAATACATTAATTTATATCTGCAATGTGACAATGTGTCTCCTTCATGGTGCCTGGTGCATGGAGACTTCCACTGCAGTGTATTTAAGATGCTTAAATTATCTTTATAGAAAACCTTCACTGAGGACCAAAGGATATAGGCTTGATCCTACTTCCACTGAAGTCAGTGGCTGGGATCCCATTGACTTCAGCACAATGAGGTCCCTAACTAGTTGCTTGAGTCTTGTTTATTGATGTACAGTTGACTGCTTTCTGCTCATCTATGAAGAATTTGAAGCTTTCTTGTGATTTTCCAGCAGTGTACATTTCAAGATAGATTCACCAAATCTTGTAAAAGAGTTTTACAAATATATATTATACTCTTTTCAGTGTTGCATAGGGTTTTTTAAGCTGATTGGGTTATTAATTATCTATCTAATGAATAATATTAAATGGGGCTTAATGAGTGTCTCTTGATTAGGATTATCCGCTTAGATTTCTGCATGAATGGCTATGCCTTTATAGCTTCTTTATTCCTCCAAGCTAGAATTCATAACACACAAATCTGGAATGAAGTCATTGTTACTGCAAAATCCTTTCTGAAATAGTTCTCACCTCACTTATTTCAGAAATAACCCCCCAGGAAAGCTATAGCAACTGGAAAGTTCCTGCTATTCAAACTTTCTTTATATAAATGCCACAGTGTAGTAAAAGCTAAACAAACATAAAACAAAAACTCTGAGTAGTATGGTGGGTAATGCGCTGTGGGGCCTATTATGCAAACACATACACACATGAAGAGTACCTACTTGAGTAACTCTATTGAATTGCATGGGACTAGGCAAGTACTTTTCAGGACTGGGTCCCTTATCAATAGCTAGTACACTTATACTTGCCCTCTTTTAATACCATGAGTGTTAAACAAGTGTGCTGACTGTTCCAAGCGCCTTAGTGGAATGATTCAGTTGTCCCCATTTTACTAATGCAGAAGTAAGACACAGAGAGACTAAGGGCCAGATTTTTAAAGGTATTGAAGTGCTTAAAAATGCAGATAGGTTCCTAACAGGATTTTCAAAAGTGCCTAGGTGCCTAATGGAAATTAGGCATCTATGTGCTTTTCAAACTGTCACTAGGCACTTACTTTTATTTTTAAATACTTAAATACTTGGCCGGGCCTCACTGAAAACTTAACCTGGGCTTTTATCCAGGTTTAAACCTAATCCCCCAAACCAAGGTTTTTATGGGATTTGAATTTAGGCCTACTTGCCCAGCTCAGGGTATAGTTGGAGTCCAGATTCCACTGTATGGCAGGCTCAGACTCACCTAAGTTGTCATGTGGATACAGCTTTTAACTGGGTTTTGATAGTCCTCCAGTGCCATCGCACAATTCCCCGGTCTTCATTTTCCAGCCCTTCTATCTATTCTCTTCCCTCTTTTACTGCAGAGGCTACCTTCCCAAGTGACTAGGGTCACACAGGAAGTCTGACAGAGCCAGGACTCTAACTTCAGTTTTCCCACCTCCTGGGTTAGTACTATCCTTCTCTTTATTACAGCAGCTACTAGAGCAGGTCAGAAAACAAAATTGTTTCCCATGAGAAACTTGGAAAATTTTAATTTTGAAGTGACATTTCAAGACAAAATTAAAATTGTCATTTTGTTTTCACTTAAAATGTCATTTTGTTTCTCTTTTGGTGGGAATAAAAGCCAAAAGAAAATGACATTTTAAGTGGAAATGAAATGAAAACTCTCATTTCCAATCAACACTCCAATTTATAATATCATTGTTTCAATTTATTCAAGCCAAAAATCTGAAGTGAAACATCTTAAGTTAAAACAAAAATTGTTCATTTGATATTTCCTACATGGAAATCAAATTTTCATCAGAAATGACATTTTCCCATGAAAAAACTTGGTTTCAATAAACCAGTATTTTTCAGCAGGAAATATTTCTGCATGAAAAATTTCAACCAGCTCTACTAATAACAACAGCCAGTGGTGTGAAAACTTCCCCTCACAATGCCCTCCCTCTGGGCCTCAATTTTGACCTGCAGGAACTACCTCATGTGTCTCATTCAAGGCCCAATGAATTCAGTAGCAGTCTTTCCACTGATGACAATGGGCTTGGATCAGGCCCTCTATACCCACTACCCATACCTTGTTCATGCTTTGGCTTCTCCATTGAGACTCTTTTCAATCTGTTCTGATCAAGATAGAGATAATTGTGACACAAGTCCACTAAGATATGGACTGAGACCACTCTCGTATCTGATACAGACAAACTCCAGTGCCTTCAGATGCTAATGACTTTGACCCACTGACCTTGTAGCCACATTTATTCCTATGTGACCTTCAGATATTTTCCCCGCTTGACTCTACATACTGCTGCTACTATTTTTTGGTCAGTTCCCAGCTAGAAACTTTCTTGTGGTTTCTGATAAGCTTGAACCAATATTTTGCATTAATACAAGTGTTTTGTCCCTCCCTGGCAGTTGCATTTGAACCGAGGAACCTACTTTCCTGAAGCTGTAGACAGGGGTGGCTCTAGCTTTTTCGCTGCCCCAAGACTGGCAGTCAGGCAGCCTTCGGTGGCTTGCCTGCGGGAGGTCCCCGGTCCCATGGATTCCGTGGCTTGCTTGCGGGAGGTCCACCGGTCCCTTGGCTTTGGCGTACCCGCCGCCGAATTGCCGCCGAATGTGTGGGACTGGCGGACCTCCCACAGGCAAGCTGCCGAAGGCTGCCTGACTACCGCCCTCGCAGGGACCGACAGGGTGCCCCCCGCAGCTTGCCGCCCCAGGCATGCACTTGGAGTGCTGGTGCCTGGAGCTGTCCTGGCTGTAGACCTCTGGTGAGATTATTTATGATTCCAAGTAAGATTATGAATTTATTTATTATCCTGTTTTATTTTTGGTAGGCACAAAGAGAAAATAATCAGTATGCAACAATCAAATAACAATCAAGAATGTGCACAGGCTCAGTCTACAGTCATGCATTAATACTTAAATACACATTTATATTTCTGGATCTCACTGTAAACTAAAGCAAAAAAACCCAACAACAACATTCCTCTTGACTCAACATGAAAGGAGAATTTCTCTCTCTCTCAGCAGGAAAAACCACATGGAGGCCATTTCCTGAAATATCTAAAACTGCAGCTCCAAAAATGATAGCATTTGAAATTGGGCTGCTTGGCTACTCTTTTCTTTGTAGCTAAAATTTGTTTTAAAGTTAAAAATACTTAATATTCTAGGATGATAGTTTGCCAAACTCATGCTGATTTGGCATCTGAACTCCCACTGTAATATATGTTTATTGATGTTTACTAGGAGTCTCATTGAGTAAACTCTGCTATTTATATTTTCTGAAAAAGATCCTTTGTGAGTGAGGTACTGGGTACCTGCCATCTTTAAGGATCTAATTCTGCCACTTCTACTCACACTGAGTGGTAACTTAGGTCTATTTTATTCTATATAGATTCTTACACTGTGCTTATCACTGTAGTATCTATGGCCCCACTGATTTCAACTACTTCTGGAGCTGAGTGCCATTCTGCATTCAGGCCCCACTTCAGCAAATCATCTAAGTGAATGCTTAACTTTAATCACTTGCCTGAAGTCCATCCCTATTCAGCAAAGCACTTAAGTCCCATTGCCTTGAGTGTGATTTAAGCATGTGTTTTTTGCTTAATTGGGGGTAGAATCCAGCCCTATGGTATGAAGCCTACTGGGATATGTCACATTTTATTGGTCATTATGGCTCTATTAGATTTAGTCAGAAGTTTTATCTACAATTCCTGTAGTGCTTGATTGTTGGAAGTTTGATACAGATGCAGGTAACCATCATGAGCTTTCTTTCACACCTCTATGTGAGATAGGGAACTCAGGCATTTAATAGGGGCAGGGAAGGTTACAGCTGGTGATGGAAGAGGGCACATGCCGCATTTGCTGAAAGACAGAGCTGCATACACTCCTCTGGGAGCTCCAGGACAAATTCTGGCTGAATTCCAGCTGCAAAGTGCCCCAGCTCTAGCTGTAATTGTGCCTTAAAAAGGCACAGTTTGTAACTTGGGTTTAAGATATTTTAAGTAGGTTAGGAGAGTTTTTGGCATCTTCAGGACTTAAAGCACTTTCTGACCTTTTATCTTTAAAGAACATGGTACTAAATGCCATGGAGAGTTATTCAGTCTGATGTAGTGTGTCTTTTACAATATTTTAAGATATTGCAATGTATTGCATTAAGTTTCCTTGCTTCAAATTTGGGATTTGCCTAATGAACTGGATATTTTTCTTGTTCCCTGGGTAAAGAGGGGTAGCGGATTTCCTGTCCTCATAATTTCACAATTCTGTCCTGATAATTTTAGTTTCTGAATGAATTGATAATCAAGCAATATGGTTTGAAGTAAAGGATATTTCCTTAGTTAATTATGCCGCTTGTAACTCTGGGTTTGGCCTATAAAATCAGAACAGAACAAAAACCACTGATCAGATATGATCTTCACTTTGGATACATATGGCTGGTGTCTCTATGCAATTAGAGATAATCTGAAAGTACACAATTTATTCCGTCTGATTCTTTTATGTTTCCATGCGCATTCAAATGTTGTAAGCAATACTTCTCCACCTTTTCTGTCCTTGTGCACTTTTGCTAAAAAGCCAGTAAAATATGTTATTTTTTAAAAAGTAGACAATTTCCAGATGATCACAGAGTTCAGTTTAGCTGTCCCCTGTTTCTAATTTATTATGAATAGGATAAAATTGTATTTGAGGTTTTCTTTGCTGTGTTCAGTTCTCCCCTCCCCACTGCCCCCTCCCCCCTACCTCCCCCCGAAGGTTTTGGGAAAACCTGCAAGTGTCCATTTCCTCTCCTCCACTTCAAATTAATGTCAGTGTCCTCATCTACAATCAGACAAAGTTGTTAAAAGTAGTATATCAAGCTCATTGAAGAAGTAAGACATATATCACATTACTAAGCCTTTAAAATGCAGGCAATCTATCACTTTATATGAACCTTTGTGAAAGGAAAAAGTTGTCCTAATTCCATCTGTGATTGAAGTATTGAAAGCAAACCAAGATTGAAGAACTGCAATATCTTCCAAAATGGGTATAAAATTGTACACTAAGTAGATGGCATTACCTATTATTGTGTTCTCTGAAAAGTCTCTAAAATGATGGCATATTCTTTGACATTTGAATTTGAAGATTAAGTCTGATTGAAAAGCAGACAATGAGGTTCAGAAATGCACAGTGTCTGAAGATTCTCAATATTTTTCAGTGTATCACAGTACTTTTTCTAATTACTTTAATCAATGCCTCAGAGGAATGATTGACGTCAGTTGCTGGAAATCTTTATGAAAGATATCTTAATGTATGATTTCTTTCATGTTGTTGTTGAGAATATAACTCTTCTTTCATAATGCTAAATGCCACTTCCAGAGACAGATACATTTATACTTGTTGAATGCAGTATTAGCAACTTTCTTTCCTTTTGTCTCCCAGATCCAGATGTAAGAAGAATGATGTTAAAGGACAGAATTATTGTCTGAGATTTTTCACGTGTGCTATGACTTTTGGTTATGCTAAATTAAGTAGCAACTTCAAAAGTCGCTACTTCAAAAAGTAAATGCTTCTTTAAATTATCTGTTATAAATCTTGGTCCCAAGCTATTAATTAGTCAAATAATATAGAACAAAATATCTATTGTAGAACTCGCACTAATGATCACCTGCAATAGGTAATCTCTTCTCTAAAAAGGCAATTTTAAAGTATTTCGAAAGTTTCTGATACCATTTTATTCAACAACAGCCACTACTATTAAGCAGCATATTTGCAGTTCTCCTAGATGGGTATTTTAGATTTCAGTCTAACCTAACACCAATGTGAAATAAAAACAATTCTAATACAAAAAATACCATCCTCAGTTTCATCTGCTAAACCCCACTGATCTTACTGGGTTGCAGCACACATACCCTAAACACTTGGAAATTCTAAAATGGAATTATAATATGAAGCTGTCATAGGCTGGACCAGATTCCTTGCTGCACTTCATGAGAGGTGCAACACAAAAAGGCGAGGGGGCAAAGGTGGATCTGAGCTACCTTTGCTTTGCCAGGATTCTGGGTTGCTGCAGGAGCCAAAACAACCCCTCAAGTTAGTTAGAGAAATCCTTGGAGTGCTCTAATTTACAGCAGCCGCTCCATGGCTATCTATGGACTGCACTGTCCCCAGTATCCCTGTAGTACTGTGCTATGGAGATGCCTCCTCCCACCTCTGAGATGCCTACTACAGTAGGGCCTGTGCACTAGCTCTACACAATGCAGCAGGTAAACTTTTCCCCACACTGTTATGGAATTTTTATAGCTTCTATATGCAGCTGGAGTACTGAATTGGGGCCACGTCTGGAGACAGCATTGGCCCCTCTGTCAGGTGCCATATGTCCATTTCTAAATAACGTAGGGATGTTGGTTCCTCCTGTCTTATATTTACCATGTTTGTAACACCAGCTTCACATTCACCTAATTCAGATCTAATCTATAACAATTAAACACTCTGGGATTGCAATTGGCATAATTTCCAAATGTAATCTGCTGCCATAATTTTATTAAATGGTTTTCTTCTGTAGACAAGTCATCCCACCCTCACTCTTGCACACATTTGACTGAGAGATGGAGTAAGGCAAAGAGGCATGGTTCCTGCTCTCATGTCCAGAAGACACATTTAACTTTAGATAATCCAAATCACTATGCATACTACAGTTTTTCCTTGGAATTCTTTTAACTTTCCAATAAGCTATTTAGTGCCTGATCCATGGAAGTCAATAGGAGTTTCTCCACTGCTTCAATAGGCTGCAGAGCAGGCCTAGATCCCATTGCTGGCACTAATTTCATTAGTGGGATCCATGAGGTTGACAGAGCTCAAAAGTCCCCCCTGTGAACTTTGCAGAGTTCCACTATTTCTTTAAGAGAACATTTTGTAGGGATTTCTGTAAGGGGAATCGAGTGGATGTTCTGTCCTCCTAGCTCAATGAGATCTGTCTCCTAGTTTTTAAAACTAGCAAATACCCACTTAAGTGAAGTATAGAGAAATGTGGTAAAAGTCTATAATTATTCCCCCTTGGACTCAGGCACTGTGCTCATTTTCACCAGTATGAATCCAGAGTAACTCCACTGAACTCAGTTTCGTCCTTAATCTGATTTATTTTCACAGATTTTAAGGCTAGAAGGGACCATTACATCATCTAGTCTGACCTGTTGTATAACACAGGTCATAGATTTTTACCAGTTATCCCTGTACTGAGCCCAATAACTAGTGCTTGACTAAAGTATATTTTCCAGAAAGGCATTTGGTCTTGATCTGGAGACATCAGAATGTGAAAACTCCACCACTTTCTTTGGTAGTTTGTTCTAATAGTTAATCACATTCATTGTTAAAAATTTCTGCCTCATTCCCAATTTTGAATTTCTCTGGCTTTAAATTCCAGCCATTGGTTCTTGTTATGTCTTTCTCTGCTAGATTAAAGAACCCTTTAGTACCTAGTATTTTCTACCTGTGGAGATACTATACGCAGTGATCAAGTCACCTTTTGATCTTTGTCATAAAATAAACAGACAGGGCTCTTCAATTCTCTTACTGGAAGAAGAATGAATCAATTTTGTAGTTTTTTGCTGCATCCTCTTCAATTTTTCAACCTTTTAAATTTTGTTTTACATTTCACAAATCCCTTCATTTTCAAGACTTCCTAGTAAACTATATATATATATATAGAGAGAGAGAGAGAGAGAGAGAGAACTAATTAAAAAGGGCCCTGTAGGTAGATAGAGAAATCTGTAATAACTCCACTGAAATCAGAGGTTGGTGAATGTAAAACAAAATTAATCAGACTAAGGGCAAAGCTGATTTAAGTGGAGCTAATCTATCTAGCTATCTAATCTTTTTAATAGTATTTGGGCCAAATTTTGGCTTTTGATACAAGCACCCATCTTCAAATTAACTTCACCAATAACTTCACATCCTTATGTGAGGGAAGAATTTGGCAAAGAGAATTGCGAATATGTGCTTTTCAGCCCTGAAGCTCTGGGTAAGTTCAAAAGCTTGTCTCTCTCACCAAAGGAAGTAGGTTCAATGAAAGATATTCTCACCCACCTTGTCTCTATAGTGTCCTGGAACGAACACAGCTACAGCAGCACTGAATACAACAAATTTCTGTTCAATGACATTTGTGAATTGCGCTCCAATCCATCACCTAGTTTTGTCCTCTTGGCCCCCACAACCTTTCCTTACTCTAACTGGTATTTGTTTTCTAAGGGATCCTTAAAGTTCCATGTCCCAAGCTGTCATCTCTGGTTTTGTTACCTCTCTTTCTTCTAGCAGTATGATCCTTCTGTTTCTTCTCTTCCTATAGTGGACTCCAACATACTTTTGCCATAAAAGTGCCCACTCAAATAGCACTTAACCTTTCAGACTCTATCCTGGGCACATTAAAGCTGAAACTGTCAAAGTGCACCTATTATTGGTCCGTGGAAAAGAGTTTTTATAGTTCAAAAGAACAGTCAGACTCAAAGGAAGACCTGGAAGTACAACACAGGATACCTACCACTTGCAATAAAATCCACAGTGCTTTAAAGGACACTTTGGTAGATGACTTTAAATACACATATTAGGTACATAACAGAAAAATACAAGCATGTACAATAAAGCAGTTTCTCATGTACCCCTCTCTGCAGTTTTATAGGCACTTCTCCATTTTTTTTAAATGTCAGACTTTTAAGAGTTTACTGCTCTGGGCTCCTCCTTATCAGTGCTCAGCTGCCCTCCTGTAAATTACTGATAGTCTCCAGATAGTACATTGTGAGCAGCTCTGAGTCCCAGCAGTGCTGAGGACAAAATCCATTTCCCCAGTGCCCAGCACAAGTAGCTGGGAAAGGCTAAGGGTATCTTCTCTGCGGGCTGGGAAGGAAGGAATTCTAGGAAGGCTGTGGAATAGCTGTAGAGACATTTCATGGAGGCTTCTTCAACCCAATAGCTCTAGTAGATCTTTGGAGCCCCAGCATGCCTATATCAGAGGGGTGTCTGGTAGATGGGTCAAGAAAATCCACACAGCAGAATCTCCATTCTTTCCCCTGGCTTTCTGCCGTATGCCTCTATGTGCTTCCATGTAAGAAGTCCCTATAGGTCTGGACTCCATGCTGTGCAAGTAGTGAGCTCCCTTAGCTTCCTCATATCCAGCCCCCTTCCACAGTGTGACCACACTGGCTTTGCTACCGGTGCCCCTCTATAGTCTTGGAGTTCAGGGCTGGATTTGCCTTATGAATTAGGTGGGTCTTTAGTCTCTCTTGCACTGGAAATCATGTCACCCTAACTTTTATTTTTAGGTAGGATAGAAGGAGAGCCACAGTCTCAGCTGGTGTAAATCAGTGTAGCTCCATGGATAATGCAAACAGCAGTATTAGAGACAAAGGATGCTCACGTAACTCTTTTGGCATCAGCAGAGTGGCATCCATTGCTACAGATGAATTTGGCTTGAAGTTGTAAGAGGCTGTGATGTGCTTCTGTATAATGTGGCTCACTGTTAGCCCTTAAAGCAAAAAATAATCTTTAAAACTAAAACAAAGCACAATTTACAGTTGGCAGGAATGTTAATCCTCTCAGCACAAATATGCATGGTATTTGCCCTAATGCAGCATATGTACTTGAGCTCCGGACTTCTCCACGGTAAGAAATTTCTGAGGTATGGGTCTTATTAGGAAAGACCACAAGCAAAATGGCATGAAACTTTGTGAGCTATGGTCCAACTTTTACAAGTTATTACCAATAACATTTTTTGGCACTTGAAAAGGCAGCTTTGCTTTTTTTTACTTGAAATAAAATTTTAGTGACATGCCCAGAATCTTATTGTTATGGGTAGGTCTTTGCAGATTCCATGCAGACAAATTTTAGAAGCAGGCAGCTTCTATAAATACACATTAATTACCTTTTATTTTTCATTTTTTTTCTGTTAGCAGCCTACAGGAAAATAGCACTGTTAATTATTCAAATTCTATTTTTTTTAGCTAAGCACAAGAGCACCTGGAAGATGGGAGTCTAGCAGTTTAGTACCAGTGTGAAAAAGTTTAGTTTCAGTGGTTGAATGCTTTTGCATGTTTTCAGTCAATTCATTACAACTTTTCCACTCTAAAGAAAAAAAAGTCATGTGTAATAGAAAGAAAGATATCCTAAATGCAGCACATCTGTAATTCTTGTCCTATAAAATCTACATGAATTATAGCTGATTTTCCCCTATAATAGCATTTTGTTTCTTTTAAGCTACAGGTATGTCGTAAAACTAAGTTAAATGCATGATTGGTCTCCTTGGAATTTTATTATCACAATGTGAACATTGTTCCTCCAAACACACAGACATCTGCATACCATACCACAGGAGGTAACTATATGCCAAGTTAAATGACCATAATAACATCTGCATTTATTTGAGGGATTAAATTTTAGCACTGATTCAGGAAAACACATAGTTTTATAAGCTGATAAGTAGTAAAAAAGATTATTGTATGAAAAATATTTACAACATTTCTATAGTAGATGTCAACTCAGGAGGTTATAAAGACTGAAGTATTTTAGTGCTTTTCTAAAGGAAAGTACCCCTCAGAGTACTTTGGAGGACAGAATAAAGATCACTTACAAATCTCTTGTAAAGATGAGATTGTTGTCATCTGTAGCATCAACTGTTGTGCCTTAAATTTGTCTGCATGGGGACCTCCAAGAAAGTTCATCTGAATTAACTGAAGGTGCAAAGTTGAAATGTGTTAAACTACATTTCACTCACATAAACATCTTCATTCAGAATTAAAATTGCCTTAATTTGGTTTAGCGTCATTCACTTCCAAAGTAGATGAAACTAAACTATATTAAGGCTACTTTAATTCAGAGGCTAAAAGTTGCTAAAAAGTTAGGTTGACCCAGCTATGTCATTCGGGTATGAAAAATCCACACCACTGAGTGGCATAGTTGAGCCAACCTACCCCACATTGTAGATAGCACTAGGTTGACGAAGAATTCTTCTGTTGACCTAGCTACCACCCCTGCAGGATGGTGGATTACCTGCACTGATGGGAGAAACTCTCCTGTCACATAGGTGGTGTCTTTACTGAAGCACTACAGTGGTGCAGCTGCAGAGCTACAGTTGTGCCACTGTAGCATTTCAAGTGTAGACAAGCCTTGATTAACTACATCTACATAGGGATTTAATGCAGTTTAACTAATGTACTTCAAATTCACACCTGTAGTGGATTTGGATTAATTTTCCCGGATGTCCCCATGTAAACACACACTTAATTTCTTTTAAAGGAACTCTGCCAAGTAATTTTCATAGTTGCAATTTTGCTTTTCCATTATTTGTTAGACTATCTTAGAATTTTTGACAGTTATTTTTCTGCATCTGTATTTTTTCAGTTAAGCTCCCCAAAACTTTAATCTGCTCATCTGCTCATGATATGAGCTTTGTAGAGTTTCACGTTGTCTTATACAATGAAAACGTGGGCCAACTTTACCAAGGTTTTGATCATTCTGAGCTGAGTTTCAAGCTAATGTGGTTTGAGTTACACATGGAAGTGTGTTGAATTATGATGTTGAGAGGAAGCCCTGTGAAACTTGATAGGTTTGACCTGATAGCAAGTAGAAATCAGCATCCTTGGCTCTGATTTTACCTGAATATTTGGGTCAAATCAGAATTAAACTTCTGGATTTTGGAACCTAAACTGATTATTTTCATGCACCCCAGTCTTCATTTCAGCTGAAATTAACCAGGGTCTTTGTGTGGCTTGTTTTCATGTTTGTGTATTGCCACCATCAGCAAGGATCTCACTCCAGCTCTGGGAATAGCATTTATAATTTAACTTGGAAACTCTGTTGATTTGACTGGCTGACATAAAAAAAACCTCTACATAAACAATGGCTAAAAATAGCAGCTAAAACTCGGCAACACCTTGATAGAGATATAACCCACAAAATTTTGACTAATTTCTGAATTTAAATTGGTCCTAATATTTCCAATGAAATCTGAAACCAGATGTGTGTTATGTTGCTTTGGGTTTCATTGCTAACATTTTGGGCCCCTTTGTTTTTTCATTCCTGTGTAGATTCATACTAGAAGCATAGATACATAGGTGTTCATATAGGTAGCATTAGAGATTCACAGGTATACAAATAATCACTGTCTGCCATGGACAATGCCAACAGTCCAAATTATGTGCTTGTAATTCAAGCCAAAGTTCCATATATCTGAATAAAAGCTGCAGGATTTGTCCTAAATACTGGGATATGGAATAAAATATTTATATGTGTAATATGTTGACTAAAGCTAGTTGGAAATATTTATGATTGGAATTTCCTGATTCATTGAACACTAAGTGTTTGGTGGATATGATTCAGTTTTTGACAGAACCTGCCTGATTTCCTACCAGATTTCATGGCAGGCTGCTGGGGAGTCCAGGCTTCTAAACTACTCCACACTCGGTGTGTCATTTCTTTCTCAGAGAATTTCACGTTCTTTGGGTTTCATTCCAAATCAGAACGCCACCACATTTCAAAATATTGAAATCCTCCACAAAACGGAATTACCTTTCTCCACCCAGCTCTAATGCTGACATAAGGAGAGCTCATATCATCTTCCACATGATATGGGTGTGTGTTCTGGGTCCAACCAATTTATATATAAAGACTCCATTATGGATTGGAATAGGGACTATAAAAAATAATAATACGTTACACATAGGCACTCTAGCATCTTCCAATTAAGGCTATCAAAACACTTTAAAACGTTAGTCAATTAAGTCTCACAGCACACCTCAGAGGCAGTTGAGTATTATTATCCCTCTTTGATAGATATGGAAACAGGCAGACTAGAACCATTAAATGTATCTATCTAGACATTTTTATTGTCTCATGTCCATAGTAACTGAGCACTGAATAGTGTGCACACGAACAACTTATCCAGAGCCACATAAACCAGTGGCTGTACAAGGGATGGAAAGCAAAACTCCTGACGTCCGGTCCTGTGCTCCAACAACTATGATTACCCTTCTGCCTTATAAAATATAAATGATCTAACTCCCTTTGTAAGGTGCCCATTATTGTAGTATCTAAGGTCACAATAATCCAAAGTAATTTGGAAGGCATTGTATAATGAATAACAAGCTTGAAAACATGAACAATTCACACATTATAATGATACCTCCTCCTCCCTGCCCTTATCCCCCATCCCCCCGCAAAAAAGAGCTTGAGAGGTAATAAATTATGTTTCACTGGAGGCACCTTGAAAATGTTACAATCTGTCATCAGATGCTACTGGTGTGGTGCTCTGCTCTGTTCAATGTTGATAACAGTCGGCTCTGTGTGTGTGTTCCCTCTGTGTGCTGCCCCGGCTCTGCGCAGATAGCTGACACACACAGCAGACCCCCGAGAGAACCCCAATGACCACAGACTCCGATAAGGGATGAAGGCACCCAGCTGGGTTTATTCCACAGATCAGATATCTACAGTTCTGCTAGTACATATGTGCTCCCTGACAATGGACCAGCTCAGTCAGTGGCAGGACTTTCCACTGTCCCCTGGGCCAGACAAAGATATCCACTCAGAGGTGCATTCTTATACACAGGTACAAACAAGTTACACATTACTCCTGATGTATTGAGGTGCAACCCCGCTACGTAGCAAGGTACAACCCCTCTATGCAGTAAGGTGCTGCCTCTCACCTTGTACATGTTGGTTCGAACAAAACAACTCTATCCATCATATTACCCTTTTGCCCCTGTCCTTGTTATCTGTGTGGAATGTATTGGAGTGTTCTGGTATCTCCAGTACCTTTTACGTATGTGTATTTTTGCAACATCAGCCCTTTCATTGCCAGCTTCTGCGAGCAGGGCCTGCCTCTGGCTCACAGCTTAACTTTGCTTTATGTTAGCAAAGTGTTAACCATTACTTTAGTTCAGGCCTTAGGCCTCATACCGGGCCTCTGATAAGGATTTATGTTTCAGGGCCTCATCTTACTACACAGTCTAAGAAGAGAATGATGCACATCAGTTTTCACAGATGATTCTGTCCTTTTGGGCTTTTACTTGCCTCCTTAATTTAAGACTGAAGAGGTATTATACAGGATTGAAATTTAAATTAAAACATAAAGAAAATGGAAGGATTCTTGTCAGTTTGGCACAGCGAGAAGCTCGGAAGAGCCTCACCTGTGCTTGTCTGAGTTGGGCATTGTGACGTTCCGGGGCTTGGGGGGCAATCTAGACCAGTGATGGGTTATGTCACCACTTGCCTTGCAACTCTGCTTTGCTGTTGTAGCTTCCAGCCTGGGACACTCACAGCCAACCTACCAGCATGCAGGTTACACCCTGAAGTGTCTGTGGACTTAGACAGCTTTGGTTCAGTGGCTCTGATCCCAGCAGCTTGTCTACAGCCTCACAGCCCCATTCTGGCTCTTGCCAGCCTGAGTTACAACCAGTCAGGTGACCCCAGCACACTCCCAGGTTTTATTTCACTGTGCTTGAACAGTGTGAGTGTGTTTGGGTTTCAGACACAAAGGAAAAATATGTGTAAACCTCACATCACAATTTGGGAAGGGATCATTCAGCATGAAAGAACAGTTCCCATTTCTATCAATGTTTTCTTTCAAAGTCACTGTTTAGTGATTATTGTGGGTCAAACCTGCAGCTCTTTGTACTCGGCACTAAGGGCAATGCTAGTCCTATGCTTCAACAATCCTGAGGCTGGTCAGGCCAGTACAGAAGTGACACAGAGGTTCTGCAGCCTCTCTGAAGCTGAAACTCATGAGCTGCCTGAGGATCAGGGAGATCATAAAAGTGCTACTCGATCCTCAAGATATCTCTTCCCAGATCCTACCCCCCTTTCCTTTCACTATAGGGGCCACTGGCTTGCATTGATATTGCAAAGCTTCCTCAGGATAAGAGGAGAGACTCAAAAAACAAGGAGGCAAATAAAAATAACTCAAGTATTATTTTTTTCAAGTTCATGATTTTTAAGCCAATCTCATGATTTCTGAAGCCCTGGGGCTAACTGTATTGGTGTTTCTGTGTGCTGCTCAACTCGTTTACTATCTCCTTGGCTGTCATCCTCCCAGCCTCAGCTGGGATGTGGAAAGCACCATCTGCCCTGATGTTACTACCTGCTTCTTCCTACACCTCAGCAGGGGAGGCACAGAAATATCTGCAGGCCAGAGCTCTGAAATTACATAGCATCAAAGTGATGGTTGCAAAGGGGATTCCTCCTCTCCTCACATGATTTTATTTCTTTCCTTGGCTGGTTGCATGGGGGCCTCATGTTATCCTCATGATTTAATGACATGTTTCCTGGCCATTCCTTATTCAGCATAAAATGTGCTTTAAAGACCTAATTCTCCTCTTAACCCCCAGCTTAATTCCTCTGACTTCATTAGAATTACCTCGGATTTGTACTGGTGTCAAGGACAGCGGTCCCCCAAGAGTCTGTTGCAGAGAGAAATGAGTGCATGTTTTTCTAATTATGCACTTCAACTTTTCTAATCTTTCTGCATTGCACGTGATGCCTAGGGAAACAGAAATGTGAAACAGGTCTGAGCTCCACTAGACTGTAGATACCAATGTCACAGCACTCTACAAAGCTTTCTTTACCAATGCTTTTGCCAAACTGCTGTTTATCAAGGGATAAAGCCGGAAATTGCTCAGACTGCTATAAACTTGTTATTGTTTTCAAGGAAGGGGATTAATTGACTATTTGCACAATGAGCCGGATAAATCAAGCATGACAGACAACGTTCAAACCAAATGAATACTTCATATTTTTAAATGACTGTCGCATGGCAGAGCTACAACACTAAGATTATTGCCCTGCTTCCTGCTCTCCATCCCTTGTTCCTCAATTCCTCACCTGTATCAGCCTTGTATTGAACTACAGAGACACCATGATAAAACTATTATCTTTTCCCCAATCCTGGCCCCACTGACTTCACTGAGAGCAGAACTGGGCTCAGTATCTTCATGGAGCATAAAGAGAGAACCCACTAGTATATACTATGATAGACCCACGCCAGTTGGATACACTAGAGTAGCAGAAGGCAGATATACTGGCTACTGGATAAACAGTTTTTTGTTCCCTGACTGACCAGAGCAGGGGCTGCTCCAGGCTAATGAGAACACTTGACTCCAATTAACCTGCAAAGAGTCAGGTGAGGCCATTAAGCTAATGTGACCACCTGACTCTAATTAAGGCCCCTCTGATACTATAAAAGGGCTCTCAGGCAGAAGAGAGCCAGAGGAGAGGAAGTGTGGCTGAAGGGTTGGTTAATGAAGACACCCCAGGTCATTGGTAAGGGAGCCCTAAGGTAAGGGAGAAGCAGGAGAGCTGTGGGGAAGTGGCCCAGGGAAATGTAGCAACTCTGGCAATGAAAGGTTGGCTGCCAACAGCTGCTACCATTAGGGTCACTGGGTCAGAACCTGGAGTAGAGGGTGGGCCCAGCTTCCCCTCAATCCACCACTACAGAAACATCTCCTGGGCGGGAAGACAGGCCCCTGTCAGGACAGAAGGCTAAACTGTTTTGGTGTGAGGTTGTAGAAACAACAGAGACTGTGGGAGTTTTCTCACCAACCTCCTTGCTGGCTTATGATGAAAAGGGCTCAGTAGACTGTAACCCTGGCCCTAGAGAGAGAAGGGCTACGTGAAGGGTGCAGTGAGCCTCTGAGGCCAGCATAAACTGCCTGGAAGCACAGGACCCATTGGGACAAGGATGGAGCTCTGCCACAATACATAATACCTATCTATCTCACTGTGTGTGTGTGTGTGTGTGCATATATACACACACACTGGCCTTGCTCTTCTACAGTTCTTTCAGTTCAAAGATCTCAAAGCACTTTACAGGCACTCATTAATTAACTCTCTCTCAATGCTTCTACAAAATAACAAATACCTCTCTTCATATTAGCAAACTGAGGCACATGCACAGAGGTTAGTAGATTTGCTGATGGTCACACAAGGAAGTAAGAAGCAAAGCTAGGAATAGAATCCAGCAGTCCAGACTCTCTGCCCTGTAACTGCTCAGCAATTTTTCCAATAGCTGTAGTGAGATAATGTTTGCTATAAATAAAATCTCGTATTTTCCTGTCATGAAAAAGATCTTTTCATAAATACTCTACTAGGCTGCTCAGAGTGTATATGCATAAGATAGGTACCTTCCACCTTAAATTAAAAAATGGATAGTATCTAACAAAGTATTATTTCAAGAACCCTGGCTCATGATTTTTTTTTATTGCCATCTGTCTCTATTGCCTAATCCACTTGGCTCAGCACCATTGTGGCATAAAATAATGAGCAGTTATGGTTTTATCTACACATTAAATACTACTAATATAGTATAATATTATCATCTGGCATATGCATGAAAGGGACCTCCTCCCAATATTTTTTCTTTTACCACTCCCAGTCTGCAAATCCAATAAGGCTGACATTCCTTTTAACTCATTAGGGTTGGACTAACTCTCTGGAGCTCAAGAATACTGCTCCTGACATGGCTACAGCATCACTGAAAAATGATATAAGCTCCTCCCTTTTCTGTCCACATGGGGCCTAATCCAATGCCCATGAAAATCAATGTAATGTTCCAGCTTTTATAACATTCCAAATTGTCAATGTGGAAGTAAGGGACTGAGCTTGAGTTCTAAAACTGAAGGAGAATCCAGCATCCTTGTGTACCTAAAATTTCATAGACTTTTACTGGAGGCTTGGGTGCATAAGTAATGCAGGATAAGGCCCAAGTCCTCTCCACATGGTCAAACATGATGTTACCACTAAACCAATAGACTAACCCAGACCCTTACTTCTAGCAACAGCAAAAAATCATTAAACAGGAAACATGCATTATAGAAAAGAGTCCATGATAATGAATTATAGCTTTAGTCTCAGTGTCTAACATAAGATTTCCAAGTTTCTAACTTTAATTATTGAAGCTTGGCTTGGCTTTCAATGAAAGAATTACTTGTTTTCATAAAGATGAGTGATTTAAAAGTGCTAGCACCACTTTGTGAATTCAACAGGAAATTCTTTACTTGAGGTTAATCAGGCTCTTTTAACTAATGTAAGTTAATTTCATGCTCCTCTCCTTAATTTCAGTACCATCAGTCTAATAGTAACACAAAAACATGAAAGTAAAGTAAAGGTAGTTATTAAACAAACATCCCAAATCAAAGAAATTCAAAGCTTAAAGCTCAGTTTTCATTTTGTCTACCTGGGTTTTGCAAGGTATATGGTAAGTTTCTGAAATGTTGAGGGCCCAGTCTGATATCTAGACACTAAAGTAGAGTTAAGGGCAGAAGGGATTGCCTTGCCTTGCCTTGTCTTGGCAGTTTGTGTTATTTAGCCTTGGCAGCTTGTGTTATTTAACCTTAACTGAAGGACAGACCTCTGACTTGCATGACCGTTTTGCCAGAGTAAGGGCTGCAAGGACTTGGCTCTTGCATTTTAAAAGGCCTTTGAATTTATTTACAGTATAAAAGGTCTGATATTGAAAAAATTGAAAAGGTTCAAAAAAAAGCTACACAAATGATATTAGGTTTGAAAAAAACTCATGTTTATACTGAGGGACTAAAGAATCTCAGTCTATTTAGTTTATTGAAGAGAAGGTTAAGCGGTTACTTGATCATGGGCTAAGCCAAGCCATGGTCTAAGCTACATGGGGAAGAGATTTCTGATAGGCTATCGCTCTTTAAGATACCAGAAAATGGAATCATGAGATCCAGAGATTGGAATCTGAAGGAGACTAGAAATGGTACAGTTTTAACAGTGAGGATAATGAACCATTGAAACAACTTATTTAGGGACATGGTGGATTCTCTATCACTTGCAGTCTTTAAGTCAGGACTGGATATCGTTCTAAAATATATGCTATCGCTCAGCCAGAAGTTATGAGCTTTACGCAGAAGTTATTGGATGAGGTTCTTTGGCCTGTTATGCAGTGGGTCAGTCTAGATGATCATAAGTCTTCTTGCCTTAAGATCTACGAATTAAATATGTGCAAGTAATACTAAGCCTGCTGCTTGTTTCTGGTTATACTACCAAAAAAATAAATCACTGTTTTATATAGTGTTGCTTGATTATCATCCATTAAAATTCAGGTTAGTTCTATAACACCCCAATTCAATACCAAAAGTACAGTACGTGTCAAACGAATGGTGCAGTTGCAGTGCTGTTCAAAATGATCCATGTACAAAAAAGTTCTAGGGTTTGATGGACCTGATTCTATTTACATCAGTGTAAATAGAGACTAAGGCCTGATCTAATGCTACAGAGTTAGGTTGATGTAAAGCAGCTTACATCAACCTAACTCCACAAACGTCTACACTAAAATGTCAAGGAGTCTGGTGGCACCTTAAAGACTAACAGATTTATTTGGGCATAAACTTTCATGGGTAAAAAACCTCACTTCTTCAGATGCATGGAGTGAAAGTTACAGATGCCGGCATTATATACTGACACATGAAGAGAAGGGAGTTACCTCACAAGTGAAGAACCAGTGTTGACAGGGCCAATTCGATCAGGGTGGATGTAGTCCACTCCCGATAATAGATGAGGAGGTGTCAATTCCAGGAGAGGCAAAGCTGCTTCTGTAATGAGCTGGCCACTCCCAGTCCCTATTCGAGCCCAAATTAATGGTGTTAAATTTGCAAATGAATTTTAGTTCTGCTATTTCTCTTTGAAGTCTGTTTCTGAAGTTTTCACGTAAAGCGATTCAACTACTGCTGTGGATGTATGTCAATGTAACTTAGGTTGATTTAATTTTGTAGTGTAGTCTTGCCCTAACTCCACTGAATTCAATTGAGATAAGCTGGTGTAAAAATGGTGTAAGCGAGAAGTCTGAGAATCAATGTTTCTTAATGCAAATTGTTTTCTATTCCTGATTTATTCTAGTTACATATGTGTTTGATAGTAGAGCTGGGTGAAATTTTTAAGGTGATAGTTTATTGACTGCAAAGTGCAGTTTCAAATCACCTGAAACTATTTGTGAATTTGGGTTAAAGTCAGTGAATGGTTTCAGCCAATAAATAAATAAATAGAAAAAAATTAAAATAAAAAAGCTTTATTTGAATATTTTGTCAAGTTCAGCATTTTGACTTTTTGTTTTTAATGTTTTCTTTAGAAATTTTGCTAGATTTATTTTTAAAAAATGGATAAAACTACACAAAACCAAATGAAACTAAACAAACAAACAAAAAAAGAAAACATGTTTTAGGTCAAATGAAATGTTTTGCTCAACCCAAAATGAATTTTTTGAATTTTCATTTTGGTGAGAAGAACCAAAAAAGTTCTATTTTCGGCCAAATTCCACACACCCCCATTTTTTTGGTCCAATCATTGAGTTGAAAAATCAATTATCCATTCTATTTGTTAGTAACTTAACTGTGTCCTTAGTTCAGGCAGGAAAAAATACATTTTTTTCCTAAGACTTTCTTAAAAGAAAATCCTTAGAAGTAAAGATTGCTTTGCACAGGGTCCAATGCAGGATATGTGCACCATGTAAATCCACATCAGGACTATTAGGAGGACTTAAATTGGATGTACATGGTTTTGGCACTCTGCACAGAGGGTGAATAATTCAATTACAGACTCTTTCTTCTTCCTTCTGGTGTTTAACAAATTTTGTCTAACTTTCTTTAAAAGGGATTTAAGGCTCCCCCAAATCCACATTTATTGAGGAAAAGCTTTACTTAACTTTCGTAGTGGTTTTATACCCTCCATTGACTTCATTTGAGTCATTCTTGATTTACATGTGCAAATGAGATCAGAATCAGGCCTGAAAGCTTGTTGATGGCTACTCTTGGCTAAGAGATTTCTGAGATCTATGACAGCAGCTCAATTTTTGTGAATACAAAGCTCGACTCTGCTTTCATTTGTTACTGTCTTTATACAGTGAGTCAAACTTCTTCATAGATTAGATGCTGGCTAGTCACTCCTCTCTTTTCTTAGCAGGCTTCACTGAAATATAGCATACATTTCCCCTTCCCTCCTGCCCCCAGGTTTTTGACCTGGTGACATTCTAAATTTGCTTATTCAGAACTTGGGTCCTACAGGGCATTTCAGTAAAATGGAAAGGGCTCTTTTCTTTTCTTTCTCTTCCAAACCAAATGGTGGTTTTGTTGTGCTGTGTTTTGAAATTGTTTTATTAGTTACTGTTCTGGAAACTCTCAATTCTTTTAAGTGACTTCAGTTTTGATATTCCTGTTTATTGCTAATGGAAGTACCTCATAAAAGACTGCTCATCTTGCCTTTTTTTACAACATACAAAATGAGCAGCTTTCTTATTCTCTTCTATAAATGATCACAGGCTGACATTTCATATCAATGCAATTCCAGGAGTGACATAGCATGAAAAATAAGAAAGGACCGAGAAAACAGCAACCCATTCAAAATATCTTTGTAACAGCCAGCCACAGAGCTCTAAGGCCTCTGCAGATCACTGGTGTTGCAATGGTAGCTGAAAAACGTGCTGCATTCAATACATTCCTTTTAACAGCTATGGAACAATAATTATATATACTGTACTCCCAAGAGTAACGTAGGAGTGACTGTTGTGCTAGTTATGGGCCTGAGAATACGAATGCAAAACAATTTCTATCTGTCCTTAATGAATTTGTATTGAACTTACAGGTATCACTTTTAGTATCTGATTCTTATTTGAGAATCATGTTATTGTACAGCATCTACCAGGCATATTTGTTACTTTAGATTTGTATATCAAATTTCCGAAGAGCCCCATTGGGCTGCCATTACACACACTAAGCAGTACCTGACTTCATGTAATCCCTTTGAAATGGGAATTAGATAAATTGTCTTCCAGTATTCATGGAAGGTTAAAAGATGAAGTCTCTGGTGGAGCAAAGGGGGATATGAATTGCAGAGCCAAGGGGCCCTTATGGACAACATCCTGAGACAATTTCAGTTGTGACTTATTTGTCAAGAGAAAGCTAGGGAAATTCTCTTCTCCCCATGTCCCTAGCTCAAAGTCCCATAATTCTCCAGATAGAGAGCAGTCCATCCCCTCTTCCCTCCACCTCCTTTATGGATTTTGTGGTTTACATTATCATTTGCTAATTATATTATGATAGACTGAGTCCTCAGCTTCAAGACCTTTGTGTGGTTCTCCCCAAGGAATGTCACAGATAAATCAATGGTATTTAAAAACAACACATGGAATACATTCTGTGAAGACAGGAAACTAACAGGCAGAAGAGTTTAGCCTTTTACTGTTACCATGATGTTTCACTGTAAAGCTTCACGGAAAACAAGATTCAAGAAGAATAGTTATCAACCCTCCAATGGCCCATGGAGAAAGCGATATACCACAGCTGCTTGCAGGCATTTAGCACCACTAGATGTCTTTTTAATGGGGGGTAAAGCCATCTCACTCTTTAGCTTTGAGCTAGCTATTGTTACAGAAAAAGAAAATGAGGTCAACAGAGACCTTTGTGGTTAGGCTTCCAACAACTAAACCTACACTATTCAAGCTCTGCTAGAAGCTCCGATACCTCTCAGGCACCTGATAAATCTATAGTTGATCACTGAACCAGAGAGCTAGAGAAACTCTCAAGGCCTTCTGTGCACGTATATTGTAACAATCAGATGGATGTATTGTGCCACAGGCATCACACATGACTCCCATTGATGGGATTTCAGAGATGGCGTCAGGGCATGATGATTGAAAGAATGTATGTAACAGGGGAACCCGAAGCTGCTTATGTTAAATATTCGTATCATTCTTTTCTGTTTTCTCCTTTATGCAATACCATTGCTCAGGAAACTGGCAATGAGGTAGTATATTCAATTAATGCTTTATTTTCTTCCTTTATTTCTTTTCCATCAATAGTAGCATTCATATCAAATTTATAATTCTGGAAAGCACTGAGAAATGTTCAAGAAATCCAGTAGAATAACTGTAAAATGAATCAGTCTACAAGTTCCATGCTAATAGCATAACTGGACAATGACTGGAAGTCTATGCAATCCATACAGGACATTATAGGAATGATAGGACCCGGAAATCATGTGGGAAACCCTCCTAGAAAAGCATGATCATACTATAAACATTACGGATTAATAAAGGAATCCAGCAAAAAAGAATAGCAAAAATAAGAATCAAAACTCCCTCACCATCCAGAGGCCTAGAAAGGAAAGCATTTTTGTGTTAAGACTCACCTTTGTCTTTGTCATGTGATGAGATATTCAGTTGCTTTATCTTAAATTGAGGATAACATTTTAGATTAACTTATTTTATATTAAAAATTACTCTGAATTTTGATTTTTAAATGAACATTTTTGCCAAAACTTTGAATGATGGCTAAAAAAGTGTGAAAAGATTCAGTGGTATTTTTGTGATTTTTCCCCCACCCCTCGTTTTTGAAGCTGGATGAAATTTTTCAGATTTTGAAAATTCAGTGGAAAATAGCATGGTTTAAATAGTTGTTGTTTTACTTTAATGATTACTTGCTAAAATTATTCCAAACCACTGGGAAAGAAAAATGTTTGTTTTTTTTAATGAGATGGACAGGATGAGAAGTGAACTGTTAGGCATATGATATAAATTTTTCTTAAAACATATTGCTGGGCATCTCAGGGATAGGGCTGCCAATGTTAAGTATTTTTTGACAAGTAAAAGGTAGGGAAAAATTGAGTTTAGCTTTGCTCTCAGATGCATTTATGCCATTTGCAACATTTTTCCGATCAATGTCCCCCTTTGCATTTTCCTGACAAACACAGAACATTGGGATACTTATAATGTGTGTTTCTATGTCACTTCTACATGACACCTAGTGTGCTATGCTCTACCAGTACACTGAGTTTCTCCCATGTAAGTAAGCATTTTTTATGTGTGTGCGATGGGCCTGCTTTCATGCAAATTGCTTACAGAATGAACTGTTGTGCAATGTATCTTGACACCACATATGGTCCCCAGGGTTCTCTCAGGGGAAAACTGAAATCTATCCTGTGATTTTTAGCCATGTGTTTCTGGAAACAGCCTGTTTTTCTCTCTTCCTGTAATATTCACATTTGCAAAGATTAGTGTGATCAGGCATCGGCAAGGAGGTAGAATAGATGACCTTTTCCATCTCTAATTTCTACAACATAGACCGCCTCTTCTTAAATTGAAGTAGCACCAATTTGTCTGAACTGTCTCTGCAGAGGGAATGCAGAAGAGGTGGCACTAACAATGTCATCTAAATCCATCTTTTTTTGGCACCTCTGCCCTTGTGAAACAGGCATGCCATCTGGTGAGCAGGCACAATGCCATCCGAACAGATGGGTATGAGTGTAGCTAGCTATGAGACCATGTATGATTATCAAATGTGGTGTTGAGTAATGATTTCCAGCCAGGAATATCAAAACAAGTTTTCCTACTGAGCTTCTGGATCTATGGTTAGAGACATGGCATTTGGCTCTTTAAAGATAGTCCCTAAAACCCGGCCAAAGTACAGCACAGCAAGACACCAATGTTTTCTGCTGAACAGGACAAAAAGGCCAGGAACAGTGGTCTATTGGCCTCCTCACAGAGTCTTTTGGTAGTACAAGACTACAGAGTGACAACCCAATACTAGCAGTGAGACTAATACTAAGAGCCAAATTATGAGTACTGCTTGGATACAAATTGGAGTGGTGAAGTGACCAAATTATTTTCGGTGAGCTGAAGCCTGTGTCCAGAAGGTTTTATGAAGAAAAACGTGGATGCTGTCAAAATAGAGACAAAGTCCAGTGATTTCTTAAAATAAGCATGATTCTTATGCACAAACAGTCTTTTTACATCAAGAACCTTATTTTGTTTTCAGGTTCTGTGTATATAATTGTTAACATAAGTGAAGAAAAGCAGGACAGTTTTGTGCTAAAGAACATCTATAACAGTGTACTTATTAATATTACATCGTTTGCTTAGAAACCTGACATTCAGGTAGGTTATTTTCCTCTTCATATTTAATTTTTCTCTATACTTGGCTGCATAGGGACACCAAGGTCTTATCTACACCAGAGGTTCTGAAACTGTGGTCCGTGGACCACTTGTGGTCCACGCTCCATTCAGGTGGTTTGCGGATAGTTCATTCTAAAGTGCACGCCTGGGCAGCCACACATGAGAGAATGAAGGGCCACCCACGTAATTAGTGGAGCTGCGCAGGCTAATTAGGTGCCTGGACCCTGGAGAAGATGCACATGTAAGGTGAGGTGGTGACCTTGGGGGGAATAGTGGGTAGGTGGGAGGGGGCAATGGGGTGAGAAGAGGTGGGTAGGGGGAATTTGGGATGTGCAGGGCTGCAGTGGCCAGAGAAAGAGGCAACTTTCCCCAGATCCAGGGCTGCGGCTGCCGGGGAGAGATGGCCCTCCTTCCCAGCCTCAGGTCTGTTGCTGTTGTGGTGTGAGACCCCCCACTCCTTCCCAGCCCCAGCTTGGGGGCTGCAGTGGTGGGGGAGAGGGCACATCCATCATATTAGAAAGGTAAGACTACTGATATTAAAATGAGTTGTGTGCTTTTATTTGTAGAACAAAAAAGTTTTTTTTATATATAGCGCTTTTATCCAAAGTGCTTTACAATAGTTAGCTAATGGTATAAACAACATTTGGAAAGATCATTAAGTGGTCCGCCGAGACCCTCAGCAATTTTCAAGTGGTCTGCGGAAAAAAGTTTGAGAACCACTGAGCTACCCAATTATGCTTTTCTACACTTAAAATACTACAGCAGCACAGCTGCAGCCTTGTAGACAAGCCCTCTGTTTCTAATCTTCTCACACAACCAAACAATTTTAGACTACGGGGACTGATCCTGTATTGGGACCATTCAGAGGGATTACATCATTGCATGAATGAAGATGACACATGTGAATAGGGACTGCAGTATTGAGGCCTATCAAGAGTTGAGTGACTGACTTAAACTGACAGTGAAGTCAATGATTATTTTTGTGTTACACCAGTGCCAGAGACTCCAACCAAGACTGGAGACCCATTATATAAGGTACAAATATATAATATATACAATCTGTAGACCTGAAATTATTTTACAATGGCGGTAAGTTTAGTTACCCCCATTGCACATATGGGGACACTGAGGCACAGAGCCATGTAGTGACTTATCCAGGCCACCCAGCAGGATAGTGGCAGATCTAGAAGTAAAATCCAGTTTCCTGAGTCCCAATCCAGTGGCTTATTCATTAGGCAACACTGATTCCACTGAATAGCTTATATGCTATGGGCCAGATTCTGGTATCCTTATTCATGCTGAATAGTGCTTTGCTACATGGGTGATCCAATTGAAATCAAGGGAAAAGGCTCTTCCAACGGTGACGGGGGTGAAATCCTGGCTCTATTTAAGTCATTGACAAAAATTCCATTTGACTTAAATGAAGCCAGGATTTCACCGGAGGACTTAAAACTAAAATACAGTGGCAGCTGCCCTGAGACTGCAAGACAAGTAATTCAGACTGTACATGAAAGTCTAATAGTGTAGATTTCTAAGAAGAAAGATCGGGAGTGGAGAGAGGAAAATGCCAACTTCTATCTCTACTACATCAACATGTGTGTTATTAGCAAATTGATAGCATTACTTAGCTGCATCCTTTCATTGTGCAATAACTCAAGTGAAAGATTGTTTGATAAACTGATTAAACTGTCTGTGTCTGTTACAGTTGCAGAGATAAGTCAGGGTGGGATCATGTGATGCAAATCTTCATTAAATTCTGCAATGATTAAAACTCCTAGATTCTTTTTTAAAAAAAATTCCCACTACATTGGGAAGTCGTCTTTCCAAATTCCCCTTTTCATAATGTATTCCTTTTCTCCTCCAACCTACAAATCCTTGTACCTTAAAAACTGTCCCTCTAAACCAGTGGTAGGCAACCTGCAGCCCATCAGGATAATCTACTTGTGGGCCGCCAGACCATTTGTTTACATTTGCACAATGGCCCACAGCTCTCAGTGGCCGCGGTTAGCTGTTCCTGGCTGTAGTGGGGCAGCTGTCCCACTCCAGGAGAGCAGGGGTTAAAAGCAGCCCTTGGAGAGGGCTGTGGCTGGGACCCAATTAGAAAAGGTATTAAGAGCAGCTGAAGGAGGCTGATGAGGTAGTTGGCCCCAGGTGTGCCTGGCTCAATCTGGGCACAGCAGGCCCTGATAAAAGGACTGTGAGCCAGGAAACAGAAGTCTCACCCCAGCCTTGGAGTGGGAAGGATCTAGCTGCCTGACAGAGTACAGGGTTCCTGAAGCAGAGCAGTGCTGGGGAGCTCTGGCTGGATGAGTCCTCAGGCTGAGGCCTTGCTGAAGGCCAATGGAGGTACTGTGGCTGCAGGGAGACAGTAGGGCCTGCAAAGGCAGTAGGTCCAACTCTCTTGCCAGTGATGAGTGGCCATTACAGACTGCAGTTTGCCCCAGAGAATGGGGGCTAGATGACTGGCAGTAGCCACTGAGGCAAGTGGGCACAGAAGGTAGGGGGGTCCCATGGGAGGAGGGACTCAGAGTGTGGGGGCACTGCTGTGAGGTCGCACCCCAGGGTAAGGGGCATTGGGGTCTGGGAGGGACATGGGGCCTGAGGCAGGAGAGACACCAGCCAGCAGGAGGTGCTCCAAGCTCTGGAACTGAGCTAATTCCCAGACTGAGCAGCAGGAGGTGCCATGGCAGTGCATGCTCGATCTGCTACACTGGCCAATGGAATCGGCTTGGGCAAGCTGCAGGTTGCCCACCATTGCTCTAGACAAAGAGGGCTGGACACAGCTCCCTTCCAAAATCAACTGCGGGGTGGGGTTTGCTACACATCAGGTGTTCCTCTTCTCCTCAGTGGGTTAGCACATGGCCTGTTGAGCATTCTCAGGGATGGGCTCTGCATGTGTCTCATGATCTGTCCCAGTACTCTAGCCTTTGCTGAAACTAATCATTGTTCTCCTGCTTCCTCCCAAAGAGGATAGTGTTCCAAGCAAGTTCCACATTCCTTTTCTCCTCTCAGAAAAGTGCTGTCACTTGGGTTAGCAGGTAGCCCATTTTGACTGAGCCATTGGCAGTCTGTTCAGCCTACTATTCAGCTTGGAATAGAGATGAATAAAGGAGGGATATGATAGAGGTCTATAAAATCATGACTGGAGTGGAGAAAGTGAATATGGAAGTGTTATTTATTTCTTCACATAACACAACACCAGGGGTCACCCAATTAAATTAATAGGCAGCAGTTTTAAAACAAACAAAAGGAAATATTTCTTCACACAATGTAGCGGCAATGTGTGGAACTCATTGCCAGGAGATGTGAAGGCCAAAACTATAATTGGTTTAAAAAAATAATTAGATACGTGCCTGGAGGATAGGTCCATCAATGGCTATTAGCCAAGATGGCCAGGGATACAACCCCATGCTTTAGGTGCCCCTAGCCTCTGATTCCAGAAGCTGGGAATAGAGAACACTGTCTAGAACACTTGATGATTATCTGTTCTGTTCATTCCCTCTGCAGCACCTGGTATTGGCCACAGTCAGAAGACAGGATGCTAGGCTAAATGGACTACTGGTCTGACCCTGTATGACCGTTCTTGTGATCTCACACAGTCTTCCTAGGTCAGCCCTTTGTCCTTAATCTAGAATGGAGTCTACCTCCAGCCCTTCCATGTGGATCATATTGAACTGAGGCTAGGTCTTGAAGCTTCAGGAACAGTGAGACTTGTTGATATTTCCCTCTCACCAAGGCTGTCTCAGTGGTCTGAAGAAAAGCAGCCTACTTCCTGTGGCAGGTTTTCCTTTTTAAGCTCCCCTCTCCAGGCAGAACAAGCCTTGCAGATGCATCTCATTGGTGTTGAACAGGCCCAGAGGATCTCTAGTGTCCACTCTAGCAATGTGGGGTGTCTACCTTCAAAGGGATCATGCTTAGAATAGTGGTTTACACTGGTATTTTGGGAGAAAAGCCCTTTTGCATACAGAAATGCTACAAGGGTATGGTAGCCACAGTTGCCCCTGTCGCTTCACTTGGCAATTAATTGAGGATGGAAAATTGCACCTTCAGAACAAGAGGCTGGTTTTAAAAATCCTTGTCAGTCACTCTTGATCAGATTCTGCCTGTGGAAAAGCATTGGGTGACTCCACTGAAGTGGGTTTTAGCCCACGAAAGCTTATCCCCAAATAAATTTGAGTCTCTCAGGGCTTGGCTACACTTGCAAGTTGCAGCGCTGGTAGAGGCTTTCCAGCGCTGCAATTAGTAACCGTCCACACCTGCAAGGCACATCCAGCGCTGCAACTCCCTGGCTGCAGCGCTGGCTGTACACCTGGCCAGGTTGGGGTGTAGCGATTGCAGCGCTGGTGATCCAGCGCTGCTCATCAAGTGTGGACACACACCAGCGCTTTTATTGGCCTCCAGGGAATAAGGAGATATCCCAGAAAGCTTTTAACTAAATTACTCTCTTTGTTTTGTTATGCAGCCTCTCTTTGTTTTGTTGTGAACTCCGATCGGAGCTCCGTTGAACTGCTTATCTAAAAAACAAACACTGATCACAGCAAACAGGAGCTATCTGTACCTGGCTGTGAATGATCAAATGAGAGGCAGGGAGTGAATGTTTGCTTGACAGAGAAACAGCGTTGGAGGCAGGCTGTTTGCAATTAAGACCAAGGGTTCGTGAACATTTTGTGATTTTTCAATCCAGGAAGCTAAACTGTTGGCTCCAAAAATCCACTCTCTCTCTCTTCCCCGCTCCCTGTCACAGTACACCACAGGGAGTGAGTGAAACAGGGGGGAGTCCGGGAGTCCGTGTTGGAGGCAGGCTGTTTGCAATTAAGAGTTAAGACTAAGGGCTCACGAACATTTTGTGATTTTTCAATCCAGGAAACTAACACACAGTGTTGGCTCCAAAAATCCACTCTCTCGCTCTTCCCCGCTCCCTGTCACAGTACACCACCCTCCACCCCCCTCTTTTGAAAAGCATGTTGTTGCCACTTGAATGCTGGGATAGCTGCCCATAATGCAGCACTCCCAACAGCACTGCAAATGTGGCCACACACACCAGTGCTGGTAGCTGTGAGTGTGGCCACACACCAGTGCTGCTCCTACACAGCTGGATGACCAGCGCTGCAAACCGTAAGTGTAGCCAAGCCCTCAGGTGCTACAAGTACTCCTCGTTCTCTTTGCTGAAAGGAAGTATCCGTTCAGAATAGGAAGCCACAATGGCCACTGGAGGGTCATACCTTTAGTAGACCAGTATTTGTAGAGGTGGTTTTGGAGTTAAAATTGATACGCTGACATGATTTACAACGTTCCAAGGTAAAATACAGTGAATTACAGACTATGGGCCTTGTTCTCATTCACACTAAAGCCAGGTTCCTAATTATTTTTGATAACAATACAGAGAAATTGAAATCTTTATATAGGGGTAAAGATCTTGAACATTATTATAAGATATTCATTACTATGCAAACAAACAAGCTTTCATGCATTGCCAAGCATGACAGTTTTCCTGCTCAAATTAAGTTTTTAAATTGAAGAAATGAATGAATTGTGCTCAGATGAATATTTGATTCCCAGGATACTGTGGGTTTCTTTTTGATGGATTTCCCCTTCAACAGCCAAATTCTGCCCTTGGATCCATACAGACACAGCTCCCACTCTAAGCCTCCAGACTGCTGAATAAGCACTGCATGCTGGGGAAGTTTGGAAATACTTTTGATCATGGTGTGTCAAAATAGGAACTAGCCATTTCACCCTTCACAAGGCAGAGCTACTGGTATAAAAAGAACATTAAATACAAGAGAGGTTCTTGTGTTCAGTACAGATTTAGAGACTAATCCAAAGACCAAAGAAATACTCTATTGACTTCACTGGGCTTTGGATCAGACCCTTAGAGCCAAATCCTGCTTTCAGGTGCACAAGTACAGCACCTATTAAGTATAGCACGAGTAGGTGGATGCATGTTGGGGTAAAATAAGGCCCTGACAACTAAAATGGTCATATTAAACACTATGGTACAAATTCAGATCTCAGTTAGGTTAATATGACTTCAATGGACTTTCACCAGCACACCTTAAAACAAAAATAGGCCCTGTATAGGATATCAGGCTGTTGTAATATCTTTTCTTATTTATTGCTCAGGATAATATTTCTAACATATCCAGTGTATTTATTAACTAAAAAAATCTTTCAGAACCTATTTTTGTTTTAATCACTTAGTGGGATTAGTGTACAGTTTGCACATTTGTATCCAGCCTCTAAACTTTAAATGGTTTATTAGCCAATACAGTAAGTAGGAAGAAAAATCCTCCAGTTCTATGACTATGTACTAATACAGATCTGACATTTATTGAAGCACCCAAGAGTAGATTGAACTGACTGTTTGGCACTGATGTCACTTCAGCTTCTTTATGTTAGCAAAGTTATTCAGATTCTCTTTCCTTTCCTTTCAGATGACTTTGCAGGGTGACGTACATTCACCTGTAGCCATAAAAACATAAAGCCGAAGAACAAACACATTTTATGGGAACAATTTCTGTGCCAACAGATGAACACAAATATTGTAACATTGAACTTTATGCAGGTGGGTGAGTTTTTCAGAGGTTTAGTGTATGTTTGCAGTCCCAGCCTGTCAGTGGTTTCCCCAGGAATTGAAATTAGGGGTGGGGGTGTTTGAATTTACAGGGTGTGTGTGTGTCAGGACTCATGAGATATATAAAAGAGAGATGAATAAAGTAAATGTTTTGTTAGGATAATGCAAATTTATCATAAGGATAATGCAAGTTACACCAAAACACGTAACAGGTCTAGATTTCTAAAAAAATATTAATTTTTTAAAAAAATGTATTTAATTTAAATTGACTTTTGAAAAGTAAGCCATCATGAGATAAGAGGGAAGTCCTCTCACAGATCAGTAACTGGTTAAAAGATGGGAAACAATATAAGAATACATTATCAGTTTTCAGAATGGAGAGAGATAAATAGTGGTATCCCTGAGGGGTCAGTACTGGGACTATTATTGTTCAACATACTCATAAATGATCTGGAAAATGGGTAAACAGTGAGGTGGCAAAATTTGCAGATGATACAAAACTATTCAAGATAGTTAAGTCCCAGGCAGACTGAAGAGTTACAAAGGGATCTCACAAAACTGGGTGACTGGGCAACAAAAATGGCAGATGAAATTCAGTGTTGATAAATGCAAAGCAATGCACATTGGAAAACAATCTCAACTATACATACAAAATGAAGGAATCTGAATTAGCTGTTAACACTCAAGAAAGAGATCTTGGAGTCATTGTGGATAGTTCTCTGAAAACATCCACTCAATGTGCAGCGGCAGTCAATGATTCTCAACATTCTGTTTGCTTTTTTAAAAAGAACAGGAGGTGGGTATTGTAGTTTTAAGAATGCTTGATAGAGATCTTGTAGGTGTTTGTCTCTGTCTGAGGGATTGGAGCAAATGTGGTTGTATCTTAGAGCTTGGCTGTAGACAACGGATCGTGTGGTGTGTCCTGTATGGAAGCTGGAAGCATGTAGGTAAGAATAGCAATCAGTAGGTTTCCGGTATAGGATGGTGTTTATGTGACCATCACTTATTAGCACAGTAGTGTCAAGGAAATGGACTGCTTGTGTGGATTGGTCTAGGCTGAGGTTGATGGTGGGATGGAAATTGTTGAAAGCCTCAAGGGCTTCTTTTCCATGGGTCCAGATAATGAAGATGTCATCAATGTAGCACAAGTAGAGTAGCGGCGTTAGGGGATGGGAGCTAAGGAAGCGTTGTTCTAAGTCCGCCATAAAAATGTTGGCATACTATGGGGCCATGCGGGTACCCATAGCAGTGCCACTGACTTGAAGGTATATTTTGTCCCCAAATGTGAAATAGTTGTGGGTGAGGACAAAGTCGCAAAGTTCAGTCACCAGGTTTGGCATGTAACTAGTTCACAAAACTGGGGATGGGGTGAATTCAGGGGGCGGGGTGTAGGGAAATCACTGCAGCCTGTGCAAAAAGGACCAAGTTTTGTTTGTCTTCCATACACAATCTCTATGGGATAATTTGTCTGAGTAAGAGGAGCAGGATATCAGCTAAAATGTGGAGCTTCGAGTGTGCTAAATGAAGAGACTATTAAACTTCATTTACCATTTACAGAAAAAATAGGATAAAATCAATGTGTGTGTGTGTGTGTGTGTGTGTGTATGTGCATGTTTCTGACTCAAGACAATATTTATAACCAATCTGATTCCATCAGATTAAATACTATCTACAGGCAAGTCGCATCTTAGGTGCATTTAACATGCGTGAATTCAGCTTCGCGAGGTCGGCAAAAACAGGGGGAAAAAAAAGAAAAATAACAATATAAAAAATGCATCCGTAGTGCAGGTGATTCCGCCCGCCATTCAACTCAATGAGTGTTTCATTATACGTGGTTTTCGCTTTATGCGCTAACCGCGGAACGGAACCCCCGTGTAAGATGTGACTTGCCTGTACGTGCTTTAATGCTCCTATCACCACAGTATCTGAACACCTCACGGTCATTACTGTATTCTCAGAACAGCCTTGTGAGGTAGGAAAGTACTAGTGTCCCCATTTTACAGATGGAGAACTGAGACACAAGGAAAAATGAAATGACTTGCCCAAGGATACATAAGTCTGTTGCAGGCTCATCCATTGAACTCAGTTCTCCTGAGTCCCTATCCAGTGCCTTAACCAAAAGCCCATGCTTCCTTGTATCCCTCTGCCTGTTTCCAGTTTTGGTCTGATATGCTTTTTGTCTCTAATGCGCACAAAGCAGGACACAGAGTTTTAAGAGAAGCTGCTGTCCTAAGCTCTGACCTTTCTTGGGTTTTGTTTCCTGCTCTGTGCAAGGAATGAGTATAAAAATAAGTGTTTGAAAGTGAAGGAGACCTAACGAAGAGGTGCTAGCTAAGAGTCAGTGAGAAGTCAACCCCTATTAAGCTGGCACTGCTTTTCTCCTTTGGAGTGCCCATCAGACATGAAGCAAACCTTATGAAATTCACCCATCACTAGAGATTAGTTTCTTGACTGGCTGATCCAACCCACCCTGTGCTGTATAAAATCAAACTACTTTATGAAAAAAGGAATTTAGTCTCAGCTCCTTTTTTTTTCAGTGAAACTTATTGGAAATATAGCCTTTTAGAAAAGACGCAAAGTTATAAGCTTAACATTAAAGCTGAAATGGAGAGTTTCAATAAGATGAGAAAAGTAGTGATGCACAAAAGCCTTATCTTTGCCTTTTAGCTGCCAATTGGGTACAAGTTAACTACAGAATTCAGATTTGTGCTGGGTTTCTTTGAATTAGAAATGAATAGGAAAAAAATCTTGTGACAGCGATGCAATTCCCAGAAACAATCCCACCAATCTTGGATCATGTTTACGGGGCTTAATTTATATTGTCTTGCTCTGTGTAGAGTAATTCTGATCTGCTAATTAGAAAAGTTGAAAGTATTCCCCAGCCATACCTTACACATCAAACATTTTTAGTGCAGAGTGATAAGCTCAGTAAGCAAAGCCAACAAAAGCCTGTGCTGGAAAGGCAGAGGTATGTAGATAGGGAAAAGGGCTCTAGAAAGGAAATCTGACTTGATTGAATTCTTGGTTAAAAATAACAAGAAGGTAACTGTCTCCCTTTGGTATTCTGAATATAATGCTTTCCTCTCTCTCTCTTTTGATCCAGAATTTCCGTATTTCTGAAACTTACACTTCTTCTTTCCCTCTTACTCTATTAACTGGACATCTTTCCTTTACTGAAACAGACAGCCAGTGTTTGTCTGGTTAGCATAAAGATTTTATTTTTAATTAAATATCTCATTTTTTTGTAAAAAAAAAGGAAAGGATATTTATTTTTTATTTATTGATTTTGGCAGCAGGTTTAAAACAAATAAAAGGAAGTTCTTTTAGTGTAAGTTTCAGAAAGTTCTTCATTTGGTGACCCCTAGTTCTTGTATTATGGGAATAAGTAAATAACTTTTCCTTATCCACTTTCTCAACATCACTCATGATTTTATATACCTCTATCATGTCCCCCCTTAGTCTTCTCTTTTCCAATCTTTCCTCATATGGGACCCTCTCTAAACCCCTAATCATTTTAGTAGTATCTTAGAGCTTGGCTGTAGACAACGGATCGTGTGGTGTGTCCTGTATGGAAGCTGGAGGCATGTAGGTAAGAATAGCAGTCAGTAGGTTTCCGGTATAGGATGGTGTTTATGTGACCATCACTTATTAGCACAGTAGTGTCAAGGAAATGGACTGCTTGTGTGGATTGGTCTAGGCTGAGGCTGATGGTGGGATGGAAATTGTTGAAAGCCTCAAGGGCTTCTTTTCCATGGGTCCAGATAATGAAGATGTCATCAATGTAGCGCAAGTAGAGTAGTGGCGTTAGGGGATGGGAGCTAAGGAAGCGTTGTTCTAAGTCAGCCATAAAAATGTTGGCATACTATGGGGCCATGCCCCAGGTTCAGCACATCCTTATCCCCACTTTCACGTTACAATTGTTCTGGTAGTAACCCACTTTATGAGCAAATCCCACAGGATTTTGGGGCGCTGGAGGGTGTGACACTCTGTATTTCGGGAGAACACTCAGCACCCCTATGTTCATCCTTAAAAAATGATTGTGTGGTATCCAGTGCAAAGTTTGTCATGTTGGGTGTCTTCAGAAGGCTCATGATGCACTGAGCATTGTTGTTATAGTGATGTTATAGTAATTGTTACAGCAATGTTATAGGTTATAATTTCATATATATAGTTATGAGGCTGAAAATGTATCCTCGTGGCCTAAAGCAAGCTCAGGCAAAAACTCTCCAAGAGCAGAGAGGCAGTTCACACCTCATCAGGGCATGTATGAGACAAACCCAGCCCTGCCTCACAGGAACAAAGGACGCTGGCCTAGGCAGCAACAAAAGGATCTGTTGGACTCTCGAGTGAGTCACTCCCCTTTCCTTGTGCAGTTTGGTACTGCGATGAGGGTAATGCTCACCTGACTTTGAAGGGGGGGGGGGGCGGCAAAGCCAAGAGGGAAGAAAGAACATGATAAAAGGGAGAGATGTTTGCCAGGCTCTTCCTTTCTCTTCCATCTCCATCTACAGACACCACACCAAGTGACTGAAGCACTGATCAAAGGGGAGATCCTGGCTGAAGAGCAACCAGCCAGCCTGTAGTGAGAAGCATCTAAGTTTGTAAGGGCATTAAAAGTGTTAAGATCAGCTTAGAATGCATTTTGTTTGTATTTCATTTGACCAAATCTGACTTGTTTTGCTTTGACTTATAATCACTTAAAATTTCTTTGTAATTAATTAATCTGTTTATTCTACCTGAAGCAGTGTGTTTGGTTTGAAGCATGTCAGAGACTCCCCTTGGGATAACAAGCCTGGTACATATCAATTTCTTTGTTAATTTGACAAACTCATATAAGCTTGCGGCGTCCAGTGGGCATAACAGGACACTGCAAGATGGAGTTTCCTAGGGTTGTGTCTAGGACTGGAGATATTGACTAGTGTCATTTAGTTGCACAATCTAGGGAGCAGCTTACATGCCAGAGGCTGTGTGAACAGCCCAGGAGTGGGGGGTCTCACAGCAGAGTAGGGTAAGGTTGGTTCCCAGAGTCAAGAATTGGAGCGACCTAGCAGATCACCAGTCCAGATAACACCGGAATGGAACGTCACACAGGGATCTTTAGCTTAGGTATGAGGAGTATTGCTGCAGAGAGAGCGAGAGAGAAAAGCAACCAGCTTAACCATGAAAGTTATTTAATGCCAGGTAATCACCATACAAGGGAAGCCAAACAAACAAAACCGTTATAATGTTAAACCTAACTTAAATTTGATTACAAAAGTCAGGTTTAGAAAACTATAACTGATCATACAAGTCAGGGTCAGAAGGCTCTACCTAAAGAGAGAGAAAGTTGGGTTTTTACCACTCTGTGAAGCTTGAATCAATCGGGGTTCCCAGATGATGGTGGTAGCTAAGGGTCTGGAGTGCTGGAGACAGGCAGAGCCCCCAGCACGATCAGTCAGGAGAAGATGAAGTCCCAATGAAATTGATGCGGATTTTGGATCCATGCATCAGAGCACTTACTTGAGTGTGGGTTGGGGTTTTTGTAGGGAAAGAACAATGGTTCAAGGGAGAACACTAGATTTGTTTGTGGGTAAACTGATGGCTCAAGGGAGTATACCAAAGTTGTTTTGTTCAGGCTAGACAATAGGTACTGATCATTCCTGGCTATGGGCATTGCTCCTTCAAGGGAGCTCACAATGCAATTGGGTAGCTTCAGTATTTTGGATACTAATAAAGGATTTATTACTAGAATTGGTCTGATAACAACTGACCTGGGTGTGTGCAGGTGTGGGTTCATTGACATCTGGAGCAGAGCTCCCCCCATCATGCAGTGCTTCCCTGCTTTTCTGTTCCCAGAGTTCTGTGTGGTTCTTGCCTTGGAATCTCTGTTCTCCATTCTGTATGCTAATGGAGATGCCTTCCTGTCCCATCTCCAATGCAGATGAGGCTAGGGAAGTTTCCTTAATCCTGTCACCCTTGTTTTTTTTGGAGGGAGAGGGGGGTTAAGCGTGTCTCTCCCTGTCTTTTCATTGCTTTTTGTATGTCTTTCTTCTGATTGGCTTTGGTTCAAGCAGAGGCTGGGCGGGTCTTTCGTGAGTCAGACAGGCTGGGTACTGCACCCTGGGTCCCCAAGAACATAGAGCTGACAGGTAACACATTGTATCACTGGTGAGATAAAATCAGGATTGAATTAATTGCGTATCTGGCCCTTGAAAGGGCTCCCCAAAATTTGCAAATATTCACATATGTATTCTATCCATGGCCATTTCTAGTCGTCATCCGTTCCTGTTCCCATTACTAACAGAACAGGTGGAATTGCTGAAGCTGTTGAAATCTGAACATTCATAGTGTATCAGCATAAAAGTAATTTAGAACAGGTGGTCATGTAATTGTGATGCAGGGACGATTCAGTGTTCATTGTCCTTTCCAGTAATACTGCTACATGTGCAGTTTGGGTGGAATTAAGAGCAGGAAGGTGTAAATACACTATTAGTTTGAATATACACCATGTGGAAGTATTATTGGAATGAAAACTTGCTCTAGTGTTTATTTACACTGTTTGATCTTGATTATTTCCATGTTAGAGAGAGAGAGAGGGAGGGGATTTGTAACTAGATTTATATTAACCTTTAGGATCTGCTCCCCCTGTTCTAGCACTCTAAAATGAAGAATAGATACCAAATAAACTTATTTCTAGTTCTCCCTGCAAAAGAAAAACCATGTCTATCTCCACTTCCACTCCTTCCTTCTTTCACCCTCTATCAACATGTCCTCCTTTGTACCCCCACCAGGGCCGGCTCCAGACCCCAGCGCGGCAAGCACGCGCGTGGGGCGGCCCTTTCCCGGGGGGGCGGCAGGCTGGGCCGGCGGACCTGCTGCAGTCATGCCTGCGGGAGGTCCACCGGAGCCCCGGTACGACTGGACCTGCCGCAGTCATGCCTGCGGAGGGGGCGCTCGTCCCATGGGTCAGCTGGACCTCCCGCAGGCATGACTGCGGCAGCTCAAGCGGAGCCGTCGGACCTGCGAACCGTCCGCAGCCGCGGGAGGTCCAGCTGAGCCGCGCGACCAGCGGACCCTCTGCAGCCATGCCCGCGGGAGGTCCGCTGCTCCCGCGGCTCCGGGGCGCCTCCCGCGCATGACTGCTTGGGGCGGCCAAAAAGGTAGAGCCGCCCCTGACCCCCACATTACTGAGTGCTGAAAGAACCTCTTTTTTCCAGCAACTTGAGAGCCTCATGCTTCCCAAGTGTCTTACCTCAGCAGCCCTCTGCTTGCCATCACAATTACAATTCAGGCGCTTTCAGAGATTTTTAAAGCATAAAGAGATCATTAGATCATCTATTCTGACCTCCTGTCTAACCTAGGCCATAGAATTTCACCCAATGACTTCTATATTGAGCCTAAAAACTTGTGTTTGACTTGAAGCCATCAAGAAATGGAGAGTCCACCACTTCCCTTGGTAGTTTGTTCCAATGGTTAATCACACCCACTGTTAAAAATTAGTACCTTATATCTAATTTGAATGTATGTGGTTTTAACTTTCACCCATGGATTCTTATGCCTTTCTCCTATAAATACCTGTACCTATTGGGTTCCGGGCTATAAATACCTGTAGTGGGGTAGTTACCCTGCTCTGGTGGAAAAAGCTAGGCTGATTGGGGCCACTCCCAATTAGGCCACAGGTGGCCCTATAAAAGAGCTGTGAGGTAGAATTGAGACAGTCTCCCTTTAGCCTTGGAGGGAGAAGGGCCTAGCTGCCTGGGAATAGAGTACCTAAAGTAGGGCAAGAGGAACTCCAGCCTAGCAATGCTCTGGGCTGAGGCCTTGATAAAGCCTATGCAGATACTGGGGCTGGGAAGTGCAGCCTGGGGTTAGGCAGAGGCAGCTGGTCCAACCTCCTTGCCAGTGATAAGTGGCCATTACAGAGTGCAGTTTGCCCCAGTGAAAGCAGGCTAGATGATTGGCAGTAGCCACTGAGGCAAGGTGGGCATAAGGGGAGGGGGTTCCCCTGGGAGGGGAGACCCAGACTGTGGGAGTACTGCTGCGGGGAGAACCCTAAGGTAAAAGGCACCGGGGTCTGGCAGTGATGGGGGGCCTGAAGCAGGTGAGCCAGCGGCCAGCAGAGAGTGTTCTGAGGCTGGACAAGAGCTAATTCCTGAGGAAACCAGCAGGAGGCGCTGCACCAGTGAGTCTGTAATTGCTACAATACCCCTTTTGTCATGTATTGAAGATGTGTGGAATTGCAAGCTATCACTTTAAGAGAGTGTGTGTTGAGGAAGGGGTTTCCCTGGTGCTGTTTGCAGACTGGAGAGCTCTGTAGAGAAATGTGCAATTAAAGTCAATCTAGAAAGAGCAAGCCTGGAACAAGGTGGGATGAATTATGGCTCTTTGCTGTAGGGAGCAGCTTGTTTGGTCTCTCTCTGGATTTAGTTACTGTATTTTAAGCATAAAAGTAGCAGTACATTGCAACCTTCCAGCAAGAGTATATTATGTTTGTATATGTCTTCTCTTTGTGTAGCCTATGAACAGAACACCTTTAGTATCTAGGAGTTTCTTCCTGTGAAGGTATTTATGTCATAATTAAGTTACCTCTCAATCTTCTTTTGATAAGCTAAATAGATGGAGATCTTCAAGCCTCTCACTGAATCACTTTTGGGGCTTTTCTCTGAACCCTTTCTGATTTTTTTTCAACATCCTTTTAAAATATGTGGTTATCAGAAATGGAGACAGTATTCCAGTAGCTGTCTCATCAATGCTGGATAAAAGGAAGAATCATCTCCCTTCTACTCACCGCACCTGTGTTTATACATCTAAGTATTGCATTAACCTTTTTTTGCCATGGCATTGCACTGGGAGCTCATGTTAAGTTTTTGTCCACTATGATTCCCTAAATCCTCTTCAGAATCTCTGCTTTCCAGCAGATAAGATCCCCTATTCTGTAGGTATGGCCTGCATTCTTAGATGTTTGACCCTGCATTTGGTTGTATTAAAATGCACTATGTTTGAATGGGCCTAGCTTACCTTGCTATCCAGATTGTGCTATATGACTGCCCTGTACTCATCACCATTTACCACTCCCACCAATCCTTGTGGCATCTACAAAATTTATCAGCAGTGATTTTTATATGCACTTACAGATTATTAATAAAAAATATTGAATAGCATCAGGAGCAGAACTGATCCATACAGAAGCCCCTATTCAATGATGATTCTCCACTGACAACTGCTTTTTTTTTTTGAGATCTGTCAGCAACAGTTCTTGATGTTGTATAATTCTAGTTTTTAATCAATGTTTAGTTTTTTAGATCATAAATTAAGTCAATAAGCCTTCATTGACATAAGCTATACAAATGTTGCCTAAGCGTAAAAACAAGACAGAGAATTCAGGTATCTTCAGAGGTAGACAGGCTAGGGCTATGCAATGATTGGGGTCTCATCCCCATGTCCATTCATCATTGCTTTCCATTCCAGATCTAATGGCAGGATGCTACATAGTATGACACATCTCTACTATCTCTCTCACATTGCTGGCAATGACCCATTTTCTTATCCATAGCCTGACTTCCCAATGTCACCTGCTTTCCCCTCTACAGGTTCCCAGACAAAAAGAGGAGGCAGGAACTTGCAGCAGAAGGACTTGAGTCATGCTGGGAGTGCAGTCATGTGGCAGAAGGGGACATTTGTGGCTCTGGGGACACAGAGCCAGGCATACCTTACTGCAGACAAGTGTCCTAACCTAGACCTCCCTCGTGTACACCCTGGTGGCTAGAAACCCTCCTTTCTTCTGGTATAGTCAGTATCCCACACAGGCAAATGCTTCATTTTCTGAAAGTAGCCAGTCCAACTTCCTGGACATTTGCCAGTATCCTAAGGGTTAAGAAATATATAAAAGAGGGGAAATAAACTTACAAAAATAGCCAGAAACTAAGAATCTCCTACAACTGCAAAAAGCTGATAAAATGCAGGTGTGTCCCATATGAGCAAGGGAGTGTGAGGCCATAATACAAGAGCTATAACATTGATACATTAATCCCAAGGGGTATTTGAGCATCTGCTGTATTGAAGGAAGAAATGTTTTTCTTTTATTGTGGAGGCTAAGCAAAGGAACATGAACCTAAAGCATATATATATAAATTTGAGTAATCAAAAAACTGGGAGAAAAATATAAACACTTTAATAGATTTTGAAACAATTTTCATTCCACAGGTTTTGAAAAGGAACATTTTTCTATGTGTGTGACATCTTTTGAGAATGTTCACTGAAGATTTTCTAAATTAAATTATTTTGGTAATTATTCACTTTTTCAATTTTCTTTTCCTTTCCTCCTTCCTCCTTTTCCTACTTGTCTCTGAAAAAGGGGAGAAAAGGGGGAAATAGATTTAAAAACACCCTAAAAAGCAAAACTTTTCAATTTCTAATTTCACTGAAAAAAATGGAGAATTTGGAAATTCTAATTTTCATGAAAATATTGAATTTCAAAATAGGCCATGAAATGGACAGTAATGACAAAGAGCCATGGGGATAAACCCCCAACCATTGTGTAGCCCTATCCAGATGCCTCTGACAGATGCCAGAAAGTCCTGTCTATATACTTGTATAGTTTTTCATACCAATAAACCTGAGCTGAATTGAATTTTTTATTTAAAAAATTAACATTTTGATTATTGTATAATGCTAGTTTTTAATTTAATATTTGCTTTATTGATGAAGCAGCTGACAGATCTAAAAAAATGTTGTCAGTAGGAATCATCACTGAATGCAGGTGTTTTAGTGGGGTACCAGAGGGATCAGTTCTAAGCATGATACTAGTCAATATTTTTATGACCAGATCTGTCAATCAGTGAGGCATAATCTCTCTCAACAAAAGTGCAGAACAATAGCAAACACTAAGCCCAAATTCTAGCTAGGCATACACCTGCTATAAACCATTTCACATTTATTGTAGGATGATTAGAAATCACGTGTACTGTGGTCCCTCTACGGCAGCAGTTCTCAAACTGTGGGTCAGGACCCCAAAGTGGGTTGTGACCCCATTTTAATAGGGTCACCAGGGTCAGCATTAGATTTGCTGGGACCCAGAGCTGAAGCCTGATCTCCACCTCCAGCCAGAGTGGTGGGGCTCATGCTACAGCCCCCTCTGTCCCCCACCTGAGGCAGTGGGGGTTGGTCTTCCCCTCCCCCCCACCTGGGTCATGTAGTAACTTTGTTGTCAGAAGGGAATCATGGTGCAATGAAGTTTGAGAACCCCTGCTCTACAGAAAGACCACTTGAGAGGTCCTTTGGGACCAAAGCTGTTGAATAGTGTAAGTGGGGTATGGGTTGAGGGGCCGAACAACATGGTCTGTATTCACATGCAGCTGTCCAGATCCAGTCATGGTGACTGCATACACCTACTGTGCATTTGAATTCTATTGTTGCCATAGACAGAATGCAGGGTTGGTACCAGCAACAATATGATTGAATGTTAATTATACTTTTGCACATGTTTGGGGGGAATGGAGTTAAGTCACTTGCCCTGCATTAACCAGAATATTATAGCTTGCTGAGACATAATATGTTTGTGCTACTTTCTGTGTTATTTTTACAAGCTTGCAAGATTTCTGTCTCACCCACTAGTTGAAATGTGTAGTCTCCAATCCAAATCACTGTATGCAACCTGTTAGTGATATGCATTGAGATGTCCACTCTGTCACCAGGGAGGTGGGCATACTTGTGTTTAGAGTACACAAAAAGCATCTCAGAATAGACTCCACCTTTCTACTTGCTAAACCGTTAGCATGAGACTTTCAAAGCATTAAAATGGGAATTGGGCTTCTAGATGCTATCCTTTAGATAGCTTTGAAAGTACCATAAGGTGGGAGAGGACACAGTCATTTAGATAGAAATTTGATAGCCCAAGATGACTAGGGGCTAGTAGCTAATTTTGATTTTAGATTATATAATCATTCAATAGAAAATATTTGGGGGTAGGCTGGAGCTTTATACTTATGGGTATTCATCGTGATTGCTGGGATTACTATAGCTAGAGATAGGATCTCATAAGTGTTTTACAGAATAGAGCTGGCACAGCATTTTCCCAGTAATAGAGACCTTGATTTTTCCAATGAATGTTTGACGCTTCTGCTGTTAAGAAACCCAGGTTTCACAGATAATTAAATGTTGCTTAAAAATCAGCACTAAGGGATTTGGTCTTTTTATTTTATTTAGACAGTACAGATTAAAAAGGGGAGAGAGAAAGGAGATTTGGCTTATTGATCACACATTGAAAAAACTCATCTGAAAAGGAGATTCATATATTTTTACCAGCTAATAGTTTTCAAATAAAGCCGGCTGTTTCAGGACCACTCTCATCTAGTTAAAGGATGATATTTTCTAGATGCATTGCTTTTTATTGGGAAAGAAGGAAGACAAGCACATAGGAGATTGGCAAATGAATGTACCCTGGGGAATCCTCTTGGAGAGGCCATTTCAGGAAATTATCATACATCTCTTCTAGCTCACAGCTTCTAATGGGACTGATCTTATTGATTGTTGGCTTCAGTATGCTGTGTGCTAGAAAGACGATCAAATGTGCTCTTAAGTAAAGAGCTGCTACAAATAAAAGATGAGAATTTTTTTTAATCTCAGTAAAGTGCTGTAGTTATTTTTCGTATGTTGGCAGCTTGTCTCTGGCAAATGACTAAAGGGAGTGAACACCTTCCACGCACACAATGGGATGTAGAGGAAGGTTATAAAACATTTAAACTGATCATACTGTTTAACCTTGAGGATTTTTCTGTAGATCATGTGAGTCATTGTCATGACCATGAGAGGCCCTTGATTTTTTATTACATTACAGCTACTATAGTCAGAGCTAAATCAACCCAATGAGCCAATAGGTTTTACAATTTTGTGTTTCCCTCATTCCCTCCCCTGCAAATGTTTTAACCATTTAGTCCTCACACATAATCATGGCTCTGCAAGCCTTTCTTTTCCCAGTGCTGGCTTTTCAAAAGGTCCCTTTTTCCCCCACACCTCTCTTCACCTTCAGCTGGCCTTAATTGCACACAGCTGGTATACACAGCAGCTCCGATTGTAGAGGACTGGCCCAGCTGCAGCTACTATCAGCTACAGAGGGTCCCCAGGCTGCTCCAATTTACTATACTGCCTTTCCTGATAGGTTGCCTTTCCCATCCAAGAGCCCTTGCCCTCTGATCAGTGCAGGCTTGAATTATATAGCAGTTAAAGCTGTCTCAGCCTTTCATAATAAAACCAACTGTTCCATGGGCTTATCTTTCTGTGGTAACAGTTCATCTGAAGCTGGAACTTGATATGCAGTAAAAGGTCAACATCATCAAAGGAGGAAGCCTACATTGAAGCAGGGCCGCCCAGAGAGGAGGGCAAGTGGGGCAATTTGCCCCAGTCCTGCAGGGGCCCCCTTGAGAATATAGTATTCTATAGTATTGCAATTTTTTTTAATGGAAGGGGCCCCTGAAATTGCTTTGCCCCAGGCCCCCTGAATCCTCTGGGCAGCCCTGTATTGAAGCAACAAAATGACTCAGTGCATAATTGCATGTACAAGGTAAATAGCTGATTTGTGAGTGCATTTACCTGTTGTTGGCTGTCAGTGTATATTCTGCAGGTGTCACTTGGTGCAAATTTGGCCCAAACAATGTCATCATAAAGGTTTTCATTAGAAAAAGGTAAAATATAGATTAAATGTCAGCAGTAACAGCAAAGCAAAATGTGGAACTTTACTACTTTATGAAGCATCTTATTTTATAGCTTAAAGTGATTTGCATTTAGCAAGTGAATTTTTTTCTGAATAGGCTTATAGTTATATTTAATATATTTAAAAATGTAAAGTGGGCAATATTTCACTTTGAAAAGATACAATTTCTGCCTATGCACAGTAGCATTTCCTCTGAAATTTCACTACCTACTTAGCTACAGATGAACATATTAATAGGTCAGGGAAACTGAAAATGCACCTGATCTATCCTACTCTAGCTTCCTACTGATATGTATGAAGCAACCAATTATAATGACTGCACAAATGATAACATTTCTGACCAGCCCTCTTCTGGACTGAAGATAGCAAAGGTCTCTAAAGGTCTCCTGAGTTTGTACATGCATCACACTCTAGTGACTGGATGCTTGAAAATAAGAATAAATTGACATCTGAAAGAGATGAAATTTCAACTCAAGTGATGACAAAGGCTTGTGGGTTCTGGAGCAGAAGGCTAGTATTTCTGTGTCTCATACTGCTGAGAGAGATATCTCTGTATGCAGTGGTGCAATTAGAAATCATTTCTTGCTGATTTGCTGCCCTCAGGGGAGGGTCACAAAGGAGGGACATATGACCTCCCCACATGAAACCCCCCCCATGTCTCCTTCCTGCCCCTGTGGGACCCCCACACTCTCCCCATCCCCTCCCCATGATCCACATCCATCCCATGTTATGGGAGGGGCTCTGTCCTCCTCCTGCTGTGCCAGAGCCTTCTACTGTACTGACCCCAGGCAGGAGGACTCAGGAAACACAGCTGTATGGAAGGGCTGGGCTGGGGGGCAGTACAGCTGTGCTGGAGGAGCTACTGGTGTGGGGCTGCCCAGTGGCACCACATATCTGCTCCTTTCGCCGCTATGGTTCCTGGGAGATCAGGGCTCTCTGGAACCACAGCAGCAGAAGGAGTAGAAGAGGCCCCACACCAGCACCTCCTCCAGCACAGCGGCTGAACTGCCCCCTAGCCCCATTCCACTCATAGCCCTTCCACATAACTGGATCTCCTGAGTCATCCTGCAGCCCCACCAGAGGATGAGGTGGGCTGGAGCAGGACAGCAGCTGTGCAGGATGAGCTGCCAGCATGGGGCTGCCCAATGGCCACATGTTCTGCTCCTTTCCCTGCTGGGGATCAGGGCTTTTCACCAGCCCTGTCCTCTGGCACGGTGGCTGTATAGACCCCAGGCATGAGGACTCAGGAGATGCAGCTGCATGGAAGTTCTGGGGGTGGGCTCTTCATGTGTCTTTCTGATATGCTGTACCAGCTATAAATATCTTACTGGTATGGCATGGCATAACATACCGTACTTGCCCCACTATCTACATGTAAGATACAACAGAACAGACTGAATAGTTCACAATGAGACTCTGAATGACACCACTTGGCTTACAGAGCAGGTCATTGTTGCTTTTATTTATGTATTTATTTTAAGAAAATATAACAGCCACAATTAAAGCTACCAGGGAAAAATGATTAAAAAATAACCCCACATGCCAAGGAAAAACTTTAATTACATTTTCACACAATTCAAAGAAAAGGACAAAATTTGCACTGATATTTTTTCCATAATACTTCCATTTGTGCTTAGGCTTCACAGTGGTCTCAGCACTGTGTTCCACAAGTTACAGCCCATATGTGCTGCAACACACAGGGAGCATGGAATTGAATTAATGAAGTTGTCTCAGCTTTGACCTTGAATTTCCTCTTTGGGACACAGGTGTCCTGTTTTATCTATGTGAAGTAGTTGCAAGGTGAGGGAGAGAAATCAGCACTTGAGTTTAATGAAATGCTTACTGACAGCTGTTTCCTTTACTTAGTGTGATCTGCTTTCTTTTACTGAAGTTTACTTTAGGGAAACTCAGAGGATAAGAAGGTGGAAAGCTCCTTCTGTCCTTTTACAGGCATGACTTGCGGTGTAACTCTTCTGCTTTCTACACTGGCTTCCCCTAGAATATTAAGTCAAATTTCAGGTCTTGTTCTTTGAAGGCACTCAATGGCCCAGCATGGCTAAAAGATCATCTAACATTCTGGGATAAGGACTGTGGTTGACAACCCTGCTTCTCAGGTACTTTCTACCATAAGAATAAATTTCATCTGTGCAGACAACAGAGCTTTCTTGGATGCCGGTCCAAGAGTGTAGAACAAGCTCTCCTAGAAACCTCACCACCTTCCACTCCAGGTGGAAGGTACACACATTTCTTTGCCCTGTTTGCTCTAACATAAGCATGTTACCCCCCTCCCCCATGTACATTTAACCCCTCTCCCAAAAACCCTACCACAATAGAACATGACAGTGCTGTAACAGGATCAGGCTCCACTCCTGTTTTCTTCTGCACACACAGACTGCTCAGACTCTTTACATAAAACAAATGGGCTTTTTTACAAGCACAGTGTTTTCCTGCCATCTTTACAGCATTGTGAAGCACTTTATTTACAGCAGCTTATCATCCTCAGCCCCCTATGTTGAGATAGGAGATCTCTTCCAGGACTGATTCAAAGTCTGTCTCTCTCTATCCCCCTGGCACTTCCCTACAATACCTGTTTCTACTTTCTGGGCTAATGTGGTAATTAGCCTTGCAGTTCTCTCCAGCCCATCCCCAATCTATCAGTTAGGCACAGCTGTCGTCATGAGGTTTACTCAAAGGCTACTAAGTGGAGTTGCAGTGACCGGAGTGTTGGCTCAGTTGCTGTGACCCAGCCCTTGGTCTCACCCCTCCCCACTTCTCTGACAGAAAGGCTTTTTGTGCCCTTTGTTCTCCCTCCCTTACCTGAAGTGCCTTCTTGTGGGGTTCTCTCTCTGCCTCTAGGGTGGTCATCCAGGCCCTCTTTGTAGGGCCTACCCACCCTTCACCCACAGAAATCACACTTGCTGGCGGGAGGTCACCCCCACAATTCTGTTTTGGCCCACAGGTCCTCAAGACTATGAATACCCTGGAGGGGTCATTCTCCCTGTTATCACCTTATTTTTATTTTGAGTTGGGGGCTGTTCAAAACTTGTGGTTCTCCCACCTCTCCAAAATGTGCATGGGCTTTTTTTCCTTTGGTATGTGTCTGCTAGCTTCCCACCCCCTATTAATGAGCTTGGGTAAACTTTATTCACTGTACCTTGCTTCCTTTATTTTACTTCCTTTCCTTTTCAGTCTTGCAGAAGACTCTCCCTTCTTCCCTTTCATCTTGGAATGTCTTCTTGTCCAGTGGCTTCTACTCCTGGTACATCTTTCCTTTTCCCTTGGGGTATCATTTCCTTCCACCTAGGTGTTGTTTTTTCCACTCGATGCCAGCTCTTTTTCCCCTCTTGGAGCAAAGGGAAGGGACTCCAGTCAGTGCCCAACACAACAGTGGGGATTAACCTATCCATTTCCAAAAGATCATCCCCTGGACCTCCAGGGGTATCTCTGCCACACAGCAGTACATTTTATCTCTATGGACACACTCTAATTTCAAGTTTTCTCCTGGAATCATTCTGTGGAGTTTTACCAACTCCCTCTAGACCACAGAGGGAGCTGAGGTGCTATCCACCAGCCCCCTTAGATATATCCTTCTCACCAATACTGGAATGGTGGACAGATTATTTTCTTTCTTCTGCCCAAGAGAATCACTCTAATCACAGAACTCAGCAAAACCTTGCTCCTGTATGAGTTCAAGTCCCTGTCAGAGTTCCTTAGGGGTCTTCCCTCTTCTCCACTTCCTTCCCAACAATGAGTTCCTTAGACTCCTTCCCCAATCTGATCACCCTAAAGGGTTGGCCCTCTTTCATGGGAATTCTGCCTCCACAAACTCCTCCATTTGTGCCCCTTAAACTATCTGGCTTGTGCTGCCTAACCATACCCATATGTTCTCAGGAATGGTCTTGAGAGCTTCAAAATCAGAGCATCCATAATTTCCCCCATAGTTTTGGTGTCTGGTCTCAGTCAACGTATGACCCTTTTGGGTGAATAGCCAGGCAACAAGTCCCCAATCCATCATGCTGCTGGGAAATTCTGTTGATCCAGAATAGTCACCTTAACCACCTCCTAGTCTCAGGCCTGCTCACCATTTAAAGCCAGGTAGGTCTCTTGCACTTCCCCATCAAACAGGGGCCTAGCCACAAGATCCCAGCTTGCACCCATAGATATCCTCTCAAAAGGTAGCCAGGAACATGACAGGCTCATTTGCAGGGACCATCTTAGAGAGACCCAGTCCGTGTGTCCGGTTATCATTCCCTGCCACAGGACTGTCCACCCTTTGCAGTAACTGCTGCTGCTCTGGTATGAAATCCTGTGGACTTGATGTTTCACCTGCCTCTCCAAGTGGTGTGACTACTAGAAGCTTTGTAGGGTCTTCTACATTTCCTTTTGTTGGTTCATGAGCAACTGTAGAGTTTCCTTCATCATCCAGGCTGCCAAACCTTTACAAATCACACTGGCCCCTCCCTGGATCAAGGCAAGATCCCAAAGAAGTTCCCACATGTAATAAAGTGCCCTCTCTCCTCCTCTGCACACACACAGACTGCTTGGAGACTCTCTGCTTGTAAACATCACATGGTGTTTTATTTACTTACAGTCACTCTACCCTCTTGCCAGCATTCTGCAGCATCCTATTTACAACAGCATGTCGTTGTCAGCCCCCCTCAGCTGATTAAGGGGAGAGATTTCTCTCAGAGATCCCTCTTGGGACTGACTCAGAGTCTGACCCTTTTTCTCCTGACACTTCTTTCCTGTGCCTTTTCTACTTTCTGGGCTAATGGGTTAATTGGTCTTAGCTGTGCCTGATGGGCTAGCGCAAACTATCATCATCAGGCTCACTAATTAGAGTAAGAGTGACCAGAGTTGATTCAGCTGCTGTTGCCCAGCGCTCTGTCTCAAATGCACACATATGGGGATATGAGAGAGAGAGAGAATCACAGTGATGAGGGCAGTATGAGAACTTATATAGAACAGAACAAAATAGCAGTACTTCTGCTCAGATTTGCAATGCATTAAAGAATGAATCTGTTTGCTTGTTCATGAAAAGCCAGAGTATTCCTCTGCGGTCCTCAGGACTGCTGAATTTTGTGCTTTGTTTATAGCCACATGCATCCATTTTTCACCAGAATTGGATCTAGAAGATTTCATAATTGGTTTGGCCTCAAGATATTTAGCTGGAAAACTGCATGTAAAGTATTAGATGAATTTTAAAATTCAGGTGTTTTAGTAACCTGAATCTATGGCTCCAATGCTCACTAGAAATCTGCCTTTGATTTTGTTTTTAGATACAGGTCTTTCTTCGGTTTAAAGAGTTGTTATTCTGTAAAACAGAAACCAAGAGTGGGGAAAACCAGACATACCCTAAATTATAGATATCTGAAAAATAGACTGTTAGACATGTTATATTTTTCTTGCAAATCTCTAAAGCCCTGATCCAGGAAAGACTCATATGTGCTTAACTTTATGAACTAGAATTACTTATATGTGCAAAGTTAAGCAAATGCTTCAGTCTTTGCAGAATCAGGCCTAAGTTTGGGACTACATGTGTATAGGTCTAGTGCTGGGTTTCTGTTCCCGGGATTCTATTTTTGGTGGTGTTTGGTTGGGGATGTGGTCAGCTATCCGCTAAGAAATTAACTGAGACTTTCAACACATTTCATACAGGCCACTGAACAGCCATATGAGAGTAATAACATCTGGCCATATGAACAAGTGACTGACAGATGAAAAGTTCCATATCTCCATTACCAGTCCTCTCATCCATCTGGCTTGGGTTTCTTGTCTATGATTTTCTGCATTTCAGCTGGTAGATGAGTTTCTTACAGTCAAAGTCTATACCAGAATTCAACCAAAATATCCTCTTTAGAGCAGGCTATTTCCTAAAGAAAGGGGGGGAAAAACGTAAAAGGCAATCTTCCAAACAAATTGCTCTCTTCAGCTATTTTCCAAATGGCCATACTGTCTCTTTTCATGACAATCGGTACATTCATTGCTCGCTTGATAAACTGGGAAAGGACTTGTGGATATTGATAATCCTCTTCTTTTAAAAATTTTTTTTAGCTAAGTGATACCAGCAAAAGAGAAAGCTAAGGTCATTATACTTATTAGATCTGTATGAGCTTTGAAGAATCCAATTTCCCCTTTCTCTTCGTAACGCCAACCGAAAATAGTGAAGAGATGTGAAGTGAGTCCTCTATTATTAATATACATTTCCTTTTTCTCTCTGAGCAATACACTTTTGTGACCCTCCTTCACAGTTGGACCTTTATTACATGGTGAAAGCCCTTCAAAAGATGTTCTGAAGTGATGGAAATTGTGTGTTTTAGAAGACTTGTAGCACAATGGCAAACCACAGGAAAACCATCTTTAGTAGATGAATAAGTGACAACGTTTATCCTCAATTTCATGGTTTTCCAGTTGTTTGGTATATATTAACTCCCCCCATTCATAACTAGAAGTAGGAATAGCTTGAAACAGTGGTGTTGTTTTCACAAATTGCTTCAAGTCCAATCAGCTGGGATTCTCAGTTCCTTAGAAAAAGGCCATTTATAAATAAATGGATTAAGGTCCATAACATCTTTCCGCTGTAGTTAAAGTATTCTACAAGCATTCTGGTCCAGCTCTCCAAGAACTTGTATGTCATATGTAACAAAAGAAATTCTTCCTATGGATCAATAAAGAAGTGTTCTAAAAATATTATGTATCACACAGTTCATTATTTTACCGTACTGTACATTGCCTCAATTCCTTAGCACATTTAAGAACATGCAGCCGAATCAGCAGCAGACCCAGAGATAAAACCTAGGAATCCGACTCCCGGTGCTTTGTGTAGTGTCTAACCATTAGACAACACTTCCTCCTTTACTTTCAATTCCATGCTATCCTCCTTTATTACTATTATATATTGATTTTTGGAAATGCTGAATCTTTTGCTCTTTTTTGCTGTGGTTTCCTTCAATATTAATGTCATACATTTTAAAGTCTGTGTTCATGTTTGATGTTGGGAGGTTGAGAGCTATTTATATAATATGATCACAAAATGACCTCAAGGAAAGGCTAATCATTATCAGAAATCTCCACTACTTTACTTGGCGAAATCCTTGTGGTGTAAGTCAATGCAGAACTCGTCTCCATAGGTGTACTTTTTCACACCAGCTTCACATGTTGTGATGCTGAAATATACCATTCTGCCCTAATATATTTTTGTGCAGTTATTTTACATATCCATGTGCAAGTCTTCATGTAGCCTATAAACATGTAAGAGATGCCAGGGACATCTTAGAGTGGGCCAAGCTGAAAATCTTAAGGGGCTGCACCTTATGTATGAAAGAATGTTTACTATTTTACATGTACTGATATTGCATGCTCTTGCATTGTGTACGATTTCGGACAGCACAGAGTACAAAGTAGCTGTGCAGAGCTCCACAATACATTTAAGGTATATTCCACTTTACAATGTACAAGCATGTCCATATTTCAAGTGTTTAATGTCTTACTACGTTAGATAATATTCACATGAAAAGGCACAACTTTATTTTGTGTAGTTTTATTAAACAGAATTAAACAGCAGTTACAGATGTAAAGCAGGTTTAAGAGGGAGAGAGAAAGTAGAGGCTTCAAGCAAGGCAGGCAGGCATTCAGCTGAGACTAGAGAATGTAGTCAGTGAGGTGAAGAGATACAAGAAAAAAATTCAGCCGCCTCACTAGAAGCTGATGCTGCATCACTGACCACCAAGTTCAATGAATGAGAACTATATGGGACAAAAAAAGCTCGAGGGTTTAACTCTCGAATCCATGTCTGCACTCCTCTGTTCTTTCCTCTCATATTGGCACCATTATCGTCGCCCTGACCTCTCATGTCAGCTATTGCAATTCCAGTATCTTCCAGCTTTTTAAGAGACACATTTGTCATACCAGCTCCTGTAGTATCAATGTCATAAATTCTAGAAAATGCTCTCTGACTGTCACCATTGCAGGGACACTTTCACTAGGTTCTGTTACAAAACACACCATTAGTCATTTGTTCCATATGGCTGATGTCAGGTGTGCAGTCTGTTTGACTTTTTGTTGCCAGTAACTGTGTGATCTCATTTTGAATTGTTTGTTTTTCCAAGGTAGTGGTGTGTGTACATTTCTTGGGTGGTGACTTTTCTTAGATGCTGCTGGAGTACAGCGTCAAACTCAGCCATCAGCTCCACAATTTTAAGGAAGTTTCCATTGTTTGGCACTTACAGCTGATCTGAAGTGCCATGCAGTGCTAGGTTTTGGGTAGCAAGCAATGAGCCTTTTTAGAACATTTTTGCCAGTAAAGAGACTCTGATGCAATCTTCTCTTGATGCTGATCATCTATGGTGGCCTTTAACCTTAGTCTCATCTCAAGCTCTTTCCACCTATGGAATGCTCTCTGGTGATTTGCTGCCTTCCCATGGCATGCCAGATTTCTAGCCAGATTTTTCCAGTCCTTTGTTCCTGTAGAACCCAATGTGGCTGAAACATTAGACTGTAAGAGTTTGCAACAAAAACAGTATGCAGCGTTCTGGGTTTTGAGTACATAAGCCATGGCCTCTCCACTTTGTCACCATTGGGGATTTCACTCCAGTAATGTGTTGGATGGAAACTTCTATTTTCATTGTCTTTGAGGAACATGAAATTTTTCCCTTGCTGTGGCCCATGTAGTACAAGGAAATCCCTCAAGCTACCGTTCAAGTGGGTCCACAGTCCTGGATCATCTAGACTTGAAGAACTTAAACTCAGCAGCAGCTGTTTCTTGGACCTCCACTACACTCTTCTGATCTACACTTTTCTTCAGGAATGTGCATGGTTACATCCATTTGAGATGGAGATATGGACGCTGCAGTAGCTGCCAGGTCACCTGCACTCTGACTAACTGGAAGATCAAGCATCTCCTCACCACTCTCATCCTCACTGGGGCCTGCTTAGATAGAAAAGCTTCTTTCACTCATGACTACTGTTCTGTGCTAGCTATGGTGGTTTTCAATACTCAGTTGAAGGGGACAAATAAGTAGGCTGGTAGTGGGCCCGAGTGAGGGAAGATATCAGCATCTTAAGGGCCTAACTGGCTCCTACTTCAGTTGATGGCCTGTTCTCCTCAAGTGGGTTCAGGAAAGCAACAGGAAATAGGAAGCTCCCTGAGAAGCTGGTGTTAATTAGTCCAGGCTCCTGGGGGTGCTAGGGAGGTACATAAGGGGCTCCTTCTCCTCTCTCTCCCTGCAGCTTCTGCTGCTTTCTGTTATTCCCTCTCACCTCATCTTTTTCTCCTGCCTGCCTGTTATATCACTTGTGCCCTCCTTCCTCCAGCACAGCACTCCACCATCTCTGTGCATCTCGAGCAGAGAGAATACGTATGCACCAGCAGCAGGACACAATTTTCTATACTCTGGGTCCTAGTGGTGCCACCCCTGCAGTCTGGCACCTGAGGCAGCTGCTTCAGTTCGCCTCATGGTAAGGCCAGCCCTGTGACCTAGATTAACATAATTTGCTTGACAGCCAGTTCCTAGGTTTCATTCATGTGGGAGATGGTATCATAAGGATTAAATTATATGAAGGTATCAGAGATGCCAGGTATAAATGAAGGCAGAATATGGCCCCACTGTGTGTGATAGATATTGCTTGAATGGCAGATTTCTGAAGCTCTGAAGGGATTTCTGATTGCCAAACTTTACATAAACCAGTTCTTTGATCTATTTGTTCTTCCTCTAACCCCTCCCCCACCCCAAGCTGTCTCCCTAATACCTGAGAGTAATCACAGTTAGAGAACATGCTTTTGGTCTCCAAAATGTCTTTATATGAATCCTTAGGCAGACAAGGAAATGGCTGGTTAATATCCAAGAAACAGTTTCCTCAGAAGAGTGTGTGTGTGTGTGGTTTTTTAAGGTTTTTATTAAAAAAATGTTTGAGGAAATTTGCCAAGGGGACAGCAGCAGAGACTTCAAACTTGAACCAGCGAGAATTACAGCACAGAAAACAGCAGTGCAACCATCACCAATAGCACCCTGCTAATGTGTCAATCCCCGGTTCTTGATTTACTACCCCTAGGACTGAGACAGCTTTCATACCCTTTCAGTCTCTGGTATGTCTGCTCAGAAGTTCTTTGATGGTTATTCACATTTTGCATAGGCTGCTGAACCACTGTCAAATACTGGAAGAGATCCAGTTTTTTTGAAATGGCGTGTCATTGTGGTTAGGCTGGTATGTTCCCCTCCGTCAAACAAACTCAGTGACTCTGAGTCATTGCATCATCACCTCCCAGCTTGTGGGGCAGACTGGGTGGGGAGAGGCCAGAGGGAAAAATCAGCAGAGGATACACAGCTTTCTAGAACCCTAACACCACAGATCCCTAGCTTGCTGCACACAAGGGACTTTTTCCTCTGTGCTCCACTTCAAGCAGCATTAATTATACCTCTTACTGCTTTATTTCCTCATTTCTCAACATGTAGTACAAACCATGGGGTACAAGTCCTCCCTGAGTTTTTCCTGCCACCTGGCCACCCCTCTTTTGCCATATAGTAAGTGTGTCGTTGAGATGGTTGTGGAGCAGTTATACAGAATGGGAGAGCATCCCACATAATCACCTTTCCCCTTGTTAGCAGCTTATTCTGCAGTTTTGCTCCCTTCTACTCCATGCAAATGTGTGGAAGGAGAGGAGGTGGGGAAAAGCAGCTCATATGGCATGAAAGTGTAAAATTAAAAGAAAACAATGAAGTCCCAGAAACCATAACTGTTACCTTAGAGACTTTTAGGGGTCAGTTTATTCATTTAACAGATAATGGTTGCAAAACAGTCACCAGCGGGGTTTGAACCTGGGGCCTTCAGCACAAAAAAACCCATAGACCACTTCCAGTTGAGCTTAACTAAAATAGCTTATTTCTCATAAGGCAAGTTTTCTGCCACTAGATGTTGTGAATTTATTCCTAATTTATTTAATAGCTCCCACTACACAAATAGCTGGGTATTCAGCCTAACACTAACATTCTAGTAATGTGTGGAACATGGGAATTGCCAGATTGGTTCAGACCTAAAATCCATCTAGTCCAGTATCCTGTCACTAACTATTACTAGATGTTTCACAGAAAGGGGTAAGAGCCCTGCTAGAGAAGATTTGGGATAATTTACCCCACCCTAGGTTTCATCCTGATCTCTAATAGTTAGAGGTTGGTTTAAACCCTGAAGCATGAGGTTTACTGTCCCTTCCAGAACTTTTGTTAGCAATAAACCATTATAATGCTGGATACTCTTATGATCTATATCAAGGTCCAATACCTTTTGGAATCTTGCTCTAAGTTCTTCTCCTCAATGGTATCCTGTTGGGGGAGGGGAGGGATCCCTGATGGTGAGGAAGTGCTGAAACTATGTTCCTAAGTTCTGTATAAATATTAGCCACTTCATCTTTTAGAAGACATTAATTATAGTTCAGTACACTTTGCTATTTTAAATCTAATACTTAGATGCTACTGTCATCTAACCCGCCAGGGAAAATCAACCAGCTTAATACTGCTGTGGATCATGCCTCTCTCTGACTTTAAGGTCTTTTTATTGTTTAGCTCATATACAACTACTGTAATTTGAAATATCACATACAATGGCAAATAAATACACTGAAAGAAAGCACAAACCCTTTCAGAAATTACATAATCTGAATTTTTATTTGAAACCATGATATGAGAATTGTTGTGAAGAAAGCTGGGAAGAAAGTGGGGCGGAGGGGGGGAAGATCCTCATTAAAATTCATGCTGTCAGGTGCTTTGTATAAAGGACCTTGAAGAAATTAATTGCACCTGAGAAACCAGTGAGTTGCTATACTCATGAAAGTAGGCCAAGCAAAAGCATGCACATAAGTATTGTAACCTTTTGAGGGACTTGGAGAATGCACACAATACATTTCCAAACACTGGAAAGTCCTCACAGAATCTTGTGCATGAAATATACATATTTACCATTTTTTGATGAACTCCAATGTTGCACAAACCTAGGTCTCCATATACCAACTGCTCTTTCTCACTCCTGCAAATGAAGCAATCAACACAAACAGGCATTCAGTCATCTTTTTAAGGAAGATGAAAGAACCAGCATTTGTCAGCAAATTTTCTCTGGTCTCAGTGCTATTCTTCATAGACTTGACATTTGGTAGTTAATATGGACATGCTTGTATCTTGGGAGCTCCTATGCCTGAAAGGACCATTTTAAATAAACTGGAGGAGGTATGGTGTTATAATTATTCTGAAAAGCTACTGAATATTAGAAATGAATATAGTCCAGGAATAGAAACAATACTATAAAAAAAGAGATCTGGATATGCCAGGAACGAAACAGATACAATGGCAAGTGTATAGACCAGGGGTCAGCAACTTTTCAGAAGTGGTATGCCGAGTCTTCATTTATTCACTCTAATTTAAGGTTTTGTGTGCCAATAACACATTTTAATGTTTTTAGAAGGTCTCTTTCTATAAGTCTATAATATATAACTATGTAAAGTAAATAAGGTTTTTAAAATGTTTAAGAAACTTCATTTAAAATTCAGAGCCCCCCGGACCGGTGGCCAGGACCTGGGCAGCGTGAGTGCCACTGAAAATCAGCTTGCATGCTGCCTTCGGCATGCATGCCATATGTTGCCTACCCCTGGTATAGACCCTGGGGTTTTTCACCTTCCTCTGTAGCACGGGGCACAGGTCACTTTCAGGTTTAAACAAGTGTAAATGGCAGATTCTCTGTACCTTGAAGTCTTTAAATCATGATTTGGGGACCGCAGTAACTCAGCCAGAGGTTATGGGTCTATTACAGGAGTCGGTGGGTGAGGTTCTGTGGCCTACAATGTGCAGAAAGTCAGACTAGGTTAGAAGGGACCATCATTATCATCTAAAGTCTATGAGGAAAGAGATTGAGATTATGGGATGTGCTTGTGTTTCCTATCCTTCAGTATTCAAAACCTGCACCTTTCCATTGTTAAAAGTCATGGACTAAAGGCTGTCTTGTCAATTTGCAATCCACCTTGAGGATGGGGAGTACTACCAGGAGAAGATCAGGGAACAAATGGTGATTCTGGAGAGTTACAATTAGTTTCCTGATTTCCCCTTTGCTCCATAGAATGGGGAAAGATGCACCAGCCATTTTCCCAGTGCAAGCTACTGCCCCCACACCATGGTGGCTCAGCAGTGTTGGCTGGTGCATTTGGAAGGGTGTGTCACAGCTTTGACTTCACCTCCTCCCCCTGCCTTTCTATTCCTTGCTCACCTGTGCAGGAGTGGCACAGCTGCCTGAAAGCAATAGCCCTCTGCACACTGCTGCTACCTGCAATACAGGTAGCCTGTGCTGAAGTGTAAAGGGGCTCCTTTATGCTGCCTTACTTCCTTGCAAAAAAGGGCCTCTGAGTGAATTCACTTGTTCTAGAGTGCACCTGCTCTCAATAAATTTTGCTCCCCTCTGGGTGCCATACCATTCAACCCTCCCCATCAGGGCAAAACAATTACAGCACGGCAATCTGTCTAATGGCCGTGAAAGGGAATGGTACACCTCCATTGTTAATGTACATATAGATCAATGCTACCCGACGCATCCAGGGGAAAGAGTATGGTCAGTTTAGAATTTTAAATGTTCCATCTGAGATGTCAGTGTTTGATTTGACATCTATTATACACATATCAAAACACGTTGTCTTAATTTTCTGTCTGAAATATATGCATTAAATCAATAACCAAAAGAGCTATCTCCTCTCCTCTCACTTACTAAGGTGTAAAGAAGGAGTAAGTCAATGAAATAGCATTGGTGTGAATGAGAGGAAAATAAGCCCCATATGTTATCTTTATGGTAGGCATTTATGCCACATTTATCAACATTATATCTGAGTGTGGAGTTCCCTCGCAGTATTGTTATAAATCATTCATTGGCAGAAAATGTCTTACAAGTTTGTTCTATCATGAAGTTTAGACTGTACACATTTTTAGTGCAGTAAATCATACTGATAGAGTGGTGCCAACTGAATATCACAATAAGCTACAGGTTACAAGAATAATATATAAGGTAAAAGGAAGTAGCCCCAAGAATATTGTGCTCAATCCCAGGACACCCCTCTTCCTTCCAATCTGTCACTGAACTTTACTTTTACTTATTTCTATATTTTTTTACACTGGGCCTTTAGAAACAACCAGAGTTTTAAAACCTTTTAAGACTCGTGTGAAGAATCATATTTCCCCACTTATGTTGTTTTTGTGGTGTAGCTAAATGAAGTTTTAAATGCATCATTAAAGGTCATCTATTTTCTTATTCTAAAAGTAAGGGATAATCTGTTAGCCAGGTACCTAAGTGCACATGGGCAATTGAATCTATCAATTGCTCATCCAACTCTCATTTAAGATCTGCGGGTCATTTCTTCATGCACGAATACAGTTAGATCTTCTTTAGATTTATTAATCACTTCTAGAGCGAGGGCCATTCACAATATTACTGACTAGGAATCTAGCATCACATCCAGAGTGTGTTTTGAGAAACTGAAGGATTTCTTTATCTATTCAGCTACAGGGAGTGCACAAAGTAGCACACAAGTAAAACCTTGCTAAGCCCCATGAACATGCACTTCTGGCTTCCCCAATGGCCTTCTGATGGTTCTTAGCCTGATGGTTACATCAGGAATTAGCATCTGACTGGCACATAGAGGGCACAGCAGCAAATCAGGGACGGTTCACACAAGTGGTGAGGATCAGGGCTAGGGACATCTCACCCCACTTTCTCACTTGCATAAACTCTCCAGCTTCCTCCGTCTAGTATTCCATTGCAAAACTACTTAAAAACTCCAGCTAGAATTGAACAGACTGACACTAAATTCCATTAAAGAAGAAAACTACACTGTAAATATGTAAAGAACTGCATTTGATGAACAAATATGAGATTCAAATGGAGGCACACTAAAACAAAAGCAGAACAAAAAGGCTTGCCAACAGGTAATTTGCTGGGTGCACCTTCAGTTATAGTTTTCACTTGAAGTCCTCCAGAGCTGATATGAAAGAAAGGGAGGAAACTGGCAGTAGGAAGGGAGTGTTAGTCTGGGATATTTTCTCTGGGAGTTGTAAAAGGATTAGCGTGGCAGAATGGTGGGGGGGCGGTATGTTGTGGAGATGGATTGACAGCTAGAAGGGGGTACCTGTTTGAGTGAAGAGGAAGGGCTGAGAAACTGGTGATAAGTGTCCTATTTCATAGTGGTTGTTGGTTCCTTTGAGGTCAAGAATGCTCTTCTGTAATGGGCACTGACAGTATGACACTTTGCCAAACATAGTAAAAGACACAGTCCTTGCTCCAAGTAGCTTACAGTCTAAAATAAACAATACAACTCTGATATAAAATGAACCATATGAGCCGAAAATGATCTGATCTCAGTTATGATAGTCTTCGAGTGGTACCAACAAAGTTAATTTTATTAATAACGAAAAATGTTGGAGGTGGATGATTAGTAATAGGCTATATGGATGAAGCAGTGATATGAATGAAGAGGCATACAGTATTAGGAGCCTGACCCAACTCCCATTGACTTCAGTGGGTTTTGGATTAAGCCGTAAGGAAGGATTAGAATTCTAGGTATAAAGAAGTAGCACAGAGAAGACTAGAGTGGGAGAAATAGACAAATGGTGGTCTGGCAGCAGGCTTTTATTTATTTGTGTATACACATAACCAGTAATACTGTGGCAGACTAGCTTTAAAGTTTAATGCAAGCATAATGCTTGAGAATTAAAATGTACAAACAGCAATAAATTCAAAGACAAGCTTATTATAGCAGCCATAACTCAGTCCCTCATGGAAAAGCCCTTTTGGAAATTAATAAAAATATGCTCTCTAGCTCTTTGTCTTACCTACCCTACAGAATGTAATAGTAAATGATATCCCTGCTATAGAATTCTATAGGAAAGTTAAAAATCCCTATAGGAAAGACTTCAGTCTATAATGAAGGCCTATAGATTTTTAGTGCACAAGATTGGAAGTGGTCAGTGAACTCAGCAACTGTTTAGTGCTTCTTTTTTAATCCATATCCAGAACCCTGGGTCATTCCCGCAATACTTTTCCACTTGCTGGAGGGAAAGAGGAAGCACTGCTTATACAATTTGCTAAGCTATGCATGCATACACATAACCAGTAAAACACTGGCAGACCACTAAGGGATTGTATTGCAAAATGTAAGGTGTATGTGGAAAGGAAGTTTTTTAAAACCCTTATAACTGACAAATCACAATTAATTTTCAGTGGCACTCCAAGTGTCACATGTGTACTTTTGGGATCATTTCTATGCCATGTTTCAAGTTTCTATCCTGGCAGGGGTATGTTTGTGTATGGAGAGCCTATGAACTCTCAAACTGGAGAAAATATTCACACAAATCTCAAAAACCGCCGTTCTCACAACTTGAACATTAATGATCCTAGACATTATTTCATGATTTGTAATAAGACTTGTGTGATTATATCAATATTCACAATAACATTTTGAAATAATTTCCTATGAGAGACATTTGGGTTAGAAGACTACACAGTACTGTAATGCTTTAATTTTACAAAATAATAATCCAAAGGCCAGTACTAGATGCCATGTGCATTAAATGCATAATGGCTCATTATCCAAGCACTGTAAAATCATTATTTTAAATAACCATGTTTCATTTCAGTGGGCAGAATATAAACCACTATGTATTTTTATGTAAAATAGATCGACACTGTTATTTATTCATGATTTTTAAAAGGATCATTATTTTTGATGGACAGCTTCTGTCAAAAGATTTATGTATGAAAGCTCATGTTTTCCCATAATAATGATCAATCAATAAACATTTGAAAATGGTACTTAAAATTCAGTGTTACCAGGATACACATTTTAACTCTAATTAAAAACAGGTTTTCATTTGGAAACTAGATTACACTCAAATTAGTTTTAATTATACACAAACAAATGTATTATATGAAATCTTGTAAAATGCCCTGTTTGAAAGATATTTTTACAGCTGCTATTTTTACTCCTACAACATATTGCCGATTATACTGCTCTCACATGTGCTCCATAGTACACCACACAGAGATGAGTGGCATTGCACAAGGTGCAGGATATAGGGCATAATTTGGTCCTGTAACTTTAGACTGGTTTTCTAGCTCAGCATACTAGGGTCAAAGTTTTCAGATGTGAGATCCTGATTTTAAACGATGCTAAGCACCTCCAGCTCCCATTGACTTTAATGGATTTTCTAGGTGCTCAGCACTTTTCAGAAAGGCAGTGACCATGAGATGGTTGAGTTCAGGATCCTGACACAAGGAAGAAAGGAGAACAGTAGAACAGAGACCCTGGACTTCAGAAAAGCAGACTTCAACTCCCTCAGGGAAGTGATGGGCAAGGTCCCCTGGGAGAATAACATGACGGGGAAAGGAGTCGAGGAAAGCTGGCTGTATTTTAAAGAATCCTTATTGAGGTTGCAGGAACAAACCATCCCGATGTGTAGGAAGAAAAGTAAATATGGCAGCCGACCAGCTTGGCTTAACAGTGAAATCCTTGCTCGTCTTAAACACAAAAAAACAGCTTACAAGAAGTGGAGGATTGGACAAATAACCACGGAGGAGCATAAAAGTATTGCTCAGGCATGCAGGTGTGAAATTAGGAAGGCCAAATCACACTTGGAGTTGCAGCTAGCCGGAGATGTTAGGAGTAACAAGAAGGGTTTCTTCAGGTATGTTAGCAACAAGAAGAAAGTCAAGGAAAGTGTGGGCCCCTTGCTGAATGAGGGAAGGAACCTAGTGACAGAGGATGTGGAGAAAGCTAGTGTACTCAATGCTTTTTTTTGCCTCTGTCTTCACAGAGGAGGTCAGCTCCCAGACAGCTGCATTCTGCAGCACGGTACGGGGAGGAGGTGACCAGCTCTCTGTGGAGAAAGAAGTAGTTCGGGACTATTTAGAAAAGCTGGACGAGCACAAGTCCATGGGGCCGGATGCGCTGCATCCAAGGGTGCTAAAGGAGTTGGCCGATGAGATTGTAGAGCCATTGGCCATTATCTTTGAAAAATCATGGCGATCGGGGGAGGTCCCGGATGACTGGAAAAAAGCTAATGTAGTGCCCATCTTTAAAAAATGGAAGAAGGAAGATCCAGGGAACTACAGGCCAGTCAGTCTCAACTCAGTCCCTGGAAAAATCATGGAACAGGTCCTCAAGGAATCAATTCTGAACCACTTAAAGGAGGGGAAAGTGATCAGGAACAGTCAGCATGGATTCACCAAGGGCAAGTCATGCCTGACTAACCTAATTGCCTTCTATGATGAGATAACCGGCTCTGTGGATGAGGGGAAAGCAGTGGATGTGCTATTTCTGGACTTTAGCAAAGCTTTTGATAGTCTCCCACAGTATTCTTGCCAGCAAGTTAAAGAAGTCTGGGCTGGATGAATGGACAGTAAGGTGGATAGAAAACTGGCTAGATGGTCGGGCTCAACGGGTAGTGATCAATGGTTCCATGTCTAGTTGGCAGCCGGTATCAAGTGGAGTGCCCCAAGGGTCGGTGCTGGGGCCGGTTTTGTTCAATATCTTCATTAATGATCTGGAGGATGGTGTGGACTGCACCCTTAGCAAGTTTGCAGATGACACTAAACTGGGAGGAGTGGTTGATATGCTGGAGGGTAGGGATAGGATACAGAGGGACCTAGACAAATTAGAGGATTGGGACAAAAGAAATATGATGAGGTTCAACAAGGAAAAGTGCAAAGTCCTGCACTTAGGACTGAAGAATCCCATGCACTGCTACAGACTAGGGACTGAATGGCTGGGCAGCAGTTCTGCAGAAAGGGACCTAGGGGTTACGGTGGACAAAAAGCTGAATGAGTCAACAGTGTGCCCTTGTTGCCAAGAAGGCTAATGGCATTTTGGGTTGTATAAGTAGGGGCATTTCCAGCAGATCGAGGGACGTGATCATTCCCCTCTATTCAGCACTGGTGAGGCCTCATTTGGAGTACTGTGTCCAGTTTTGGGCCCCACACTACAAGAAGGATGTGGATAAATTGGAGAGAGTCCAGCGGAGGGCAACAAAAAATGATTAGGGGGCTGGAGCACATGACTTATGAGGAGAGGCTGAGGGAACTGAGATTGTTTAGCCTGCAGAGGAGAAGAATGAGGGGGGATTTGATAGCTGCTTTCAACTACCTGAAAGGGGGTTCCAAAGAGGATGGATCTAGACTGTTCTCAATGGTAGAAGATGACAGAACAAGGAGTAATGGTCTCAGGTTGCAGAGGGTGAGGTTTAGGTTGGACATTAGGAAAAACTTTTTCACTAGTAGGGTGGTGAAGAAATGGAATGGGTTACCTAGAGAGGTGGTGGAATCTCCTTCCTTAGAGGTTTTTAAGGTCAGGCTTGACAAAGCCCTGGCTGGGATGATTTAGTTGGGTTTGGTCCTGCTTTGAGCAGGGGGTTGGACTAGATGACCTCCTGAGGTCCCTTCCAACCCTAAGATTCTATGATTCTATGGAGCTGGAGGTGCTTAGCATCATGCTTTTCTCTAGGCGCATTCATATGGATTTAGGAGCCTAACTTTATGTACTTAGCTTTGAAAGAAATTGCTACAGAGTTTTTTGTCGTAGATCCCAGGGTCTTGTGTTTTTCCACAAGAAAAGAGACACCATATGCTTCAGACTGAGGAGTATTTATTGTATATTAAGGAAAACAAACAAGCTGGGTTTTGCAAGCAGAGAAATTGGCCCACAGTGAAAACAGCAGTATAGATTCTTTGCACTGGGATTTACCATTATAGTAAGTATTGACAGTTGTAATTTTCAGACACAAGCTGCTGTCATTCTCCGCCACTGGCTTTCATTTAGGGAGCAGAGTGCCATGAAATGCATGCTTCAGCCCCTAGAGTCTCTATACATGTTTTTTAGACAGGTGTTTTGAGAACCAAGTACCCAAAGACCATTCAGAAGGTTGGCAGAGATAATACACTAAGTGTCATAATTACAAAATGACAAACCTACAAGTAAGACCAATTCCAAGGGTGACGGACAGCCTCTGTACAGTAAAACGTAAGGAATCAGACATTTTCTATGACTCAGTGTTCAAAAAAAGTGGATTTTTACTTGGCTAAATTGCCTAGACCACTGAAGAAATCTTAGTGACTTTGACACACCTTAATAATAGCTGGCAATGATAAAAAAAAATTAACACATAAATTCTTTAGAAGAGCTCTTTTATTAGTGTCCATTTGTCCAAGAAGGGACAAAAGAACAGATGAAAAAAAACAAGTTTTATCACTCTGAAAAATGCACCTCAGAGCAACAATGGGGAAAATCTGTTCCTGATGTGATCATTGATTTCAAAGGAAGTACAACAAAGATGGATACACTACTGTGCTAAGTGTATTATGATAGGAAGGACTTTTCTTGCATTTTGAAAACTTCATAGTCCAATGTGAATTTCTGTTAGTGCTTGAGATTTCTTTAAATATCTAGCCTGAAATTTATGTTTTTATTGATATGCCAGATTAAACCTCTGCATAGTGCGTTCATGGAAAAGGAACCCACCTTTCCTGTAGATATGAAAAAGCTATAGTCAACTCTTGGAAGAATGCATTGTGATCAGAGACAAACAGAAATGGCAGCCAGTTGTGGAAAACGACTAGCTGGTTACACAGAGACTTGATGCAATGGTGTATGTTTAACTTTTGTTGGAGAGATGTGTAAATTGTATTCCCATAACTAGCTCATGGTCAGGCAATTAAACAGCTGGGCTAATTTAAAAAAAAGTCAGGATCTCTATTAACGGGGAGGGTTGAGGCAAGGATGTTTGGATGAAGAAAGGAAGGAATGGTGGGGGAGGTCATCCTGGAGAGCACATTTGATGTGTGGACAGAATGAATAAAGAAATAATAATTACTTTGAGTGATGCAGTGTGAGGGTGAGACATCTTGGAAAGTAACTTAAAAATCTGAATGTAAATGTGGTGATGAATTACTACATGTGCACTTGTGCTACTGCAAACCATTCCACTTGATACAATTTTTGCTTTACATTTTATTCCTCATTTGATTTGGTTTTGGAACATATATATTATTCTACATTTTAAATTTGGTCCAGATTCTGCCACTGTTTATTCATGTAAAATAGTCCTGTTGATTTCAAGGGAACTGCTTGTGGAGAAAGGTACTACTCAAAGCGAGTAAAGCATGGGAGATGAGCCCAGACTAACATTTATTGGTACCCTTCCATCACTAGAACTCTGAGGGTTGTGATACAGCAAGATCTGGATCAGAACCATGTCAAAATTAGGGGTTTGGTTTGCTAGTTTTGCCCATCTGTCTTGCAAGCTTGTGGACTCTGACTAAATAATTATAATTAATAAACCACATAGTGCTTCCAAAGATCACTTATTTTAAACTCCTAATTGAGATTAGGAGAACAAATGTAGCCTTGCAATTAATATACCAGGTTTTTACTAAGACACTAACCAAGGTGTGAAATAAACATTATGCAGGGCAAGCGTATCAATAGTGAAGTGAAGTTCTGGCCCTGTTGAAGTCACTGGCAAAACGCCCATTGACTTCAATGGGTCTGGATTTCACTCCAGATGTTTATTATATAGCATATGGTGGCAGCTCATTCATGATTCACTGCTGAACAATAAAGAAAAGTTGTCATGAGGGAAAATAAATTGTTTTTAATCTTGGTTTCCCCTGGGTTTCATCATCAAAACATCTGTAGAGCTGTGGGAATTTGAAAAAAAAAATCACCTAGCAAAGAAACTCACTTTTCTTTAAGGTCACCAAACTTGCAAACTGTTGTGGAAGAGTTTATATCAATACAGTCTTGCAGCTTCTGATATTTAAAAAACAAGCATGTTTCAGATCACAATTGATGCTGTTTTGTTTTAGCTCTCAGCTTTCATGAGGTGCCCATTGCCTTCAAATTAAGAGCTTGAGCACAACTAAATTGCAGAACTGGGCACCTTTCACTTCTTCTCAAACACGAGCAGTTCAACCAGTCCATCTAGCCCAAACCTATTACATCCAGAATCCCTTTGTATGATATTGTCTACAGTCTTTGCCTCTTTGAATGCTAACCTATCTCCCGCCTTTCCTTTCACATGCTGAGTCGTACAGCATGCCATTTAGCCTAGCTTCTTGGAATCCTTCTCCCTCAGGATAGCTTCCACCTTCTCCCGTCCAGTTAAACAACTCTCAACAAACTGGTGGTTCATGCAGTACTTTCTGCCAACACCACCCATCTTGCTGAACACATTCATCTCCTCCCACTTGCATATCTGTACCTTTCCAGGCCAATTCCTACCCCCAAAGCACGCTCCCTCCTCTAATATGCCAGGCTGCTTCACTCTTCTCCCTTAAGTTCTACTAACCCCCCATTTTTTTGGGCTAACCTTCCAGTTGTACCAATCCATCCATTTTTTCATGCATCTCCCGGTTTCCCTGTAATATTTTAATTTAGGACACATTTGAGTATAAATACATAGATTTTACCTCGATTTTTAAGTCTTATGGAAAATGTATAAAAGAAAATAAAATCAGTGTCAGTAGTTTTAAAGTTAAATTAGTGGTGTAGAATTTCCATGAAATTGAAGTGACACTGCACAAGTCTGACAAAATATTAACAGTGTGCAGCATGGCATAACAATACCTTTTAAGAAGTGTATACAGCACTGTAGCTGTTCATGTGCTTATATTGCAGGGTATTTCCTTTATGATTACATGTTGTGCTGAACATTCTTGGACTTGAAGTGTGCTGACCTGCTTCTATTCACATGCAAGCAATAAATAAAAGAAGGATTCGAACTCACGAACAATCAGATAGGTAAATCATCAATGAGCTGATAGAGTTCTCTGGTTGAAATTAAATATGACTCATTAATCATTTTTGATTGTTTCTGTGTGTTGTAAGATCCTGGATTTTCTCAATTCTCTGAATTTCTTTTAAGTACAAAATTCCTAAAATGACAACACACTGGCCAGGAATGAAAGTTGAATACATATTAGATCCATTTTCTTTATGAGAGAAGCGCTTCATGTTATTGCTTTCCAAGATTCAATAACTTCATGGATGCCAGTATGGAAAATGCTTAAAACAATCCACGGATTAGCTAATTGAGGTGATTTGTCTCTTTCTGAAATCTTAGTAAACCACAAAGCCCATGTGGAACTGGAATAACATTTATTTTGGCCTTCTCCATGTTTATTATTAAGAACATAGATGAAGTCAGGTGAAATTATCCATAGAAGATTTGGGATTAACTACAAGCAGAACATATACTTTCACCAGGGGTGAGCTCACCAGTGATTATCATCAGGCAAATTATTTATCTTTCATGTAAAAATGTGTGAAGAGTGCATAATAATAATAGTAAAAAGACATCTGGTAATTGGTTCCACGACTGATGATGTGTGCAGCCATTATCCTTCATTATCTTAAGAGGCTAAACAGAACAGACTGGAACTGCAGAACCAATGACCAGAAAAAAATGTCACTGTAACCCTGAACTCCTGCTTTTCATTTACATCATGGAGCTTTCTCTCCTGGAGAAATGTTAATCCATGAGGTTTTTTAGCGCATGCAAAGAAGGCAAAACCACTCCCTGTCAATGAAAAATCCACAGATCCCAGAGCAGGTCCAATCTAGTTTACTGAACCACTAGAGTGCCTCTTTCTTATGTATACTTTTGATAAACTTTGACAGTTCAAACTAAAGCTTCAGCTCAGTATCAGTTTCTGAAGTCCATAAGATAAATGTAAATATTTCCTTGGTGAAATAATAAGGAACTGTATTGTCCCCTCCATTGGGGCATGTAGATGGGATCCACGATGAGTGTCCCTCTCCCTAAAAACCTAGAAGACAGGCCTCTGCAGCACTGTCCCTCTCTTGGACACCTGGAAGCCCCCAAGGAGTTTAGAAGCCAGACTGCCTTAGGAAGGGCAGTGCAGGTACTGGCCAGTCTGAGACACCAGCTCCCTGGCCCTAATCTAGAAGTGAGTTAATACAGAGCAGCCAATAAGCAACCTCACAGTTTTTCTGGTGCTTGTCCCCCTCCATGGATTTCTGTGTGGGAGGGGAAAATCTGCCCAGGATGAATGCCTGAAATCATACACATCCACTAGACCCGAGAAAACCAATCGCCCAACAAACAAACAATCTATTCAACACACTGGGTTCTTTTTCTGTTGGTGGATTGTCCAAGAATATCCTGATTAATGTCAAGAAGGCCCCTGCTTCTCCCAGGACCTGACTCCCCCGCCCCGGGAGATGCTGCTCTTCTTTCCCTAGCACCTGTATGTTGTGGCTGCTGCTTTTGTATGTTCCTGTGGCAGTCCCTGTTTCTCCCAGTATCTGGTTCTGCCACAGGACCATTTGCTCTACCTCCACAAGCCCATATGGCTGAGGGAGGAGAACAATTTTGGGTGCTGAATAATTGAAAGGAAAGGGTGGTTCCCATCTGATGATGTTCCCTTCCCCCATTAGAGTCTAAGTCCAGGAACTTTGGCTCTCCAATCCCCCTGCTGCTCCTTCCTGTTGCTGGGGGAGACAAAGGTATGATTGAGGAAAGCATTTGAAGCCTAAAGGGTTGGTAGAAGTGTAACTGAGGGAAGTATTTGAAGACAAGGCAGAGTGTACAATTGGGCAAAGTTTGTCATGCAGAATCATTATCTATTGGAGAAAATGGGTTGTTTCAGAGAAAACACAGCCTCATTTTCAGATCCCAGGCTGAGTTTGTAGAACCAGCAGCTAGGAAACAAAATCTATTTTTGTAAACACAGCACATTTTCTCTTGAAGTCACTGAGAAAGTAAACCTAAGACCCATGGTGCCACTTTTACATAGTCTCTTTTCACACTGGAGCTACTATTACTTCTGTCCCAACCTTTATAGATTTAAGCTAATGCATTTGGCTAATCAATCATTTTAAAGGAGGATAACATCCCTTACAATAAGAGCATCAATCTCATGCCTTATAGCGCATCAGTAGCATATATATGACATCATAACTCCCCCCTACCCCATTGTATATTATTGCTTACAACCTGCGGTGGAACTTAGCACAAGGATCTCTTGATAGATAATGCCAAGAAGTTTTAATCAAATACCATCTCTCATTTAATTGAATTCCCTGTGCCTCACGTAGATTTCATCTCGGCAGTTTAGCTTTAGCAATAATCGGATTTTATTTTTAAGCAATAGCCAGTAACTTCATTTAGGTTTCAATGTTTTTGCTTCACAGTGGATGGCCCTTCACCGGACTGTTCATGAGCCTGCTGCACAAGCAGGATGGGGACTGCCCACAATGGGTCTGAGCAGTGCAGTGCCTTGTGTACGGTTAGCACTGCCAGCAGTAATAGTCTCTCCTAAAGGGATAGTTCAATCACCTCAAGGATGGGAGATGAACCCAGTGTGAAAGCATTTTTAATTCTGGGACTTGGCTGACTTTGGACAACCAACTATGAGAGGGGTGCAGTAGAGGGAAAGGGGAGTGATGTGTTAAAGGGACCTTTTGTCCCTTAGACTTTCATACCACAAGTTTGGAAACTGCAGAAAAGGCCGATTATGGAAGATACCATAGGCTAGGTGTTTACTATGGTTTGCATTTTTTTTAAATAATCGTAGCAGTGTTTTCCCAAAAAAAATGCTGAGTCCCCTCTCCCTTTCAGTAAAAGTTTTATTTTGCTATACACAGACTCATTGCTTGCAAGTACAGAAGTATTGTCTCGTAGGGGTACTCAGGGGTGGTGTTTAGTTTTCCCACACTTCTGAGTGGGGGCTTGAGCTGATTCTGTTTTGTAATGTTAAGAGGAACCCCTAGATATGGAACCCAGCCCTTGTTGATGCTGTCACTCCTGGAAGAAGGGTTCCATAAGTAATGTTTCTTTGTCCCTCCCATCCCGTTTGCTCTGAGGCTTAGTTTTATCCTCTACTGTATGAGCCTGCTGAACTTCCTCATTTTTCTTTTTTTCAAATGAAATGTCTCAAATCAAATCAGTATTTTTCTCTGACACAAGAATGTGCTTGTTGTTAGATTTGTATGAAGCCATTGAGAGATCTAAAGCTTAATTATATTTGTTGCAGGAAGAGGTGGGCTAATTAGTCCCCCAAACTGTTTTGATGATTCAACTCTTTTTCCTCTTCATACATTCAGAGAGACTTCAGTTTTTATTAATTTCTCCATTGTTGGAAACTTTCTGACAAATGGTTCATGAAAACATACTGCAGCCCCTGGATTGCTCAAAAACTGTGGTTTCATGACTGATGCTTCAAATGTTGCTATTTGTCTGTCAATATTGAGGCTGTGTATTTGGTCACTTAAGTCACATGGCATTGTTTCTGTGCCTGATTGGCTGATTTCCAAACCCAGAATCGGCTTTTGAGATGGAAATTTGAATATTTCTCTCATGAATACTCCTGCAAATTGCAGGAGTATTTTGACACTTTTCTTTCCACAAATATCTTTGTAAAATAGCTTTGCTGGTACAAATATTGGTGAAAAGTAATTGAAAGGAGTCACGGATGTGTCAAGGAAAATTTGCAGCTTTTATTTGAATAAGTGTTCTTGGACGCTTTTTTTTTTTTTTTAAACACAGTAGTCGCTTGTTTCTAGTCACAGCTGTGTAATGCCTGAGCTTATCTCACTCTGTTGACCCATATGGCAGGACTAGTATCCACTTTCCAATTGACACTGTACTAGATCCTCAGCTGGCATAAAACAGCATTGTTTCACTGACTTTATGGAGTCAATATGATAGAGTGCAATATGGCATTTGAAAGGTAACTGTATGTAGATTTTATATAAGATCTTAGGTTTTATCTATGGTTAAGTTATATTGCTGGGTACTTTTATAATAGTGGTCCCCAACATTTTTCGTCTGGCAGGCCCGGACGACATGCCACTGAGGACTGTGGCTGGCAGATGAGTATCCGCCAAAATGCCGCCGACAAGCAGCGTCATCCAGATGAGTCACCACTGAAATGCCGCTGATTTTCTGCGGCATTTCAGCAGTGACACCTCTGGATGATGCTGCTTCTTGGCAGCATTTCGGGGGATACTTGTCCACCGGACAGTACACGGGCGCACATAGATGCCCCAGCAGGCACCATGGTGCCCGCGGGCACCACGTTGGGGACCACTGTTTTATAAACTTGTAACTTAAATAGGTGCTTTCACTAACAATAGCTAGTACTCTCTGTGGCATCACAATCCTTGTCATAACAGACAGAATTGTGCAATACTTTTTTATTTCAAAGGGGAAAAAAGTCTTGAAAGTTTATTTTTAAAAAAGATGCTAAGTTGATCCTCAAAGCCCCTTTTAATATAAATTTATAAAATTCCAGAAATTCATTTCAAATTACCTGGCTTGACTATTTCATAATCTAAGAACTAAACTGTAAGAAAGATTGCCCAAAGGCAGACAAAGAATTGACCTGAAATGCCCATTAAAAATTACAATGAATTGATGCTTTAAAAAAAGGCGTTCTCTTCTGTTCTCTCAGGCATGATGTGAAACTATGAAAACACAAACTCTTTTCACATTGTACCCTTATTCCATTTGAAACACATTCCTGACAGCACTTTAAAGATATTTCTGTGCTGTGTTAACCCTTTGAAAACTAATATCAAACCTGAATATGAGAGCATTATCTTCTGTGCTTGAAACTCTCAAAACTTGACAATGATCACCCTGTAAATAGAGAAAACTAGTTTAAAATAAGAATAATTGGAATGGAAGCTATGATTTCTGCAGTACTAACAATGTAAATTGTGATCATCCCTTGTTCTTCTTATTTAGGTGTGTTGGTAATTATTTGTTTGGCCATATTAGATGTTATGCTACTCTGTTAATATTAAAAATGGGCATTTAGCCAGTAATATAATACATAATGATTAAAGGAACTATATTTGTCCTGCTGGTAATATCTACATTTTATGAATGAGTGGATTTTGATATTAACTAATTAGAAGCAACTCTACTGCAGCATCTGTCACCTAGCATTAAGCGATGTATCTGCACACATTCTATAATAATAATTCCTTCTGGCTGTCAAAAGCATGAGATGGCAAAGGTATGTGATGAGAGATGACAGTGAACCACTCTGTCCAATTTTTTTTAGACACGCAGTTCTGAGCCTTAAGGGTTTCAAGCAAATATACTTAGTGTCCAGCTCCCATAACTAGCTTAGTATTAAGCACCTAATTAAGTCTCACTTGCTATACTCTTTCAGTGCATCTATGCAAGGTCTGTATTTATGTGACAGATATTTTGGTTTACTTTTGCATACGCTATAAGTGCTAACTGGGAAAGGTGCCAGAGAGAAATGGCTATGTTTTAGCACTAAAGGGGAAAATACATATGCTAATAAAATTGTGAAAATATATACAAAAAGACACAAGCAGTTAGGTGCATTGTGGTAGTGTAATTGCCCTACTAGCCAACAATTTGAGAGATAACCATAGCAACCTCAGTATTACATGGCACACTTATGTACTCACGGCTCAAATACACAAAGACAAATACTACAAAAGCCACATCTTGTTGACACATTCAGCTAACCCCAATAAAGGCATCTGCTGTGCAAGCTGGGTTTTAAAACATTGTTTCTGCACTAATATTAAATCCAACACAATTGTGGGTACTCAGGGACCTCAGAGACAATGATCTGTCTGGAAGAAGCTAAATCCCTTCTTAAAAAGGAGAATGTAACCAAAAAAACCTTCATGGTACTGTTTAATATTTAATAGAAAACAACAACAACAAAATCAATGGCAGATGGGTTATAAGATTATAATGACAGGTTTCACAGTAGCAGCCATGTTAGTCTGTATCCGCAAAAAGAACAGAAGTACTTGTGGCACCTTAGAGACTAACAAATTTATTTCACCATAAGCTTTCGTGGGCTACAGCCCCACTTCATCGGATGCATGTAGTGGAAAATACAGTAGGAAGATGTATATACACACACAGAGAACATGGAACAATGGGTGTTACCATATACACAATAAGGAGAGTGATCAGTTAAGGTGAACTATTATCAGCAGGAGAGAAAAAGAACTGTTTGTAGTGGTAATGAAAATGGCCCATTTCCAGCAATTGACAAAAGATTATACTGGTATCCTGCCATCTGCCTTGGGCCATGACCACAATAAGATAAGGATCTATCTGACCACTTTAAACACTTCCATGCATATCCAGATGAATGGCTAAAAGCTATTGTTTGGAGGTCAGATTGTACCCCTTATTTGACGATTGGATATTTCTCTGTTCCTCCCCTACATACTTTCTTCTCTTTGATTTAGGCTTTACTAGTTCTTGTTACTTACAACTTTTTACTTAGTTTCAACCCTGTCATTAGGTTTTGTTTGTGTTTTGGGTCTCCTCCCCTTCCCCAGGATTCCTGCTTCATTTTATTTATTGCTTGGTGTCTACCTTTCATATCTGTCTGCTCTGATGATTTACTAACCTAATAATATTTATTTGCATTTAAATAGTACCTTTCATACAGAGATCTCAAAGTACTGTACATGTTACCCAAAACCTACATTGACTCTATAAGCTAAATATTATTGTGACCATTAGAGAGGTAAACTGAGGCACAATGAGATAATAGACACTCAGTTTCAGGGTTAGGAAAAGAACCGAGGACTCCCAAATCTCTATTCTAAAGGCTACATGACACTGTCCACACAGGGAGAGCCAGATGGTCTAAAGCTGGTCTCCATTTTTGTACCACAAGTAATGTTACTTGGACAGCTAAGTAAATTGTCTGATTACACCTACTAGATTAAGTACTTAGATGTCAAAGGGTATGTCTATAATGTAGCTGGGATGGTACCTGCCAGCCTGGGTAGATAGACGTATGCTAGCTCTGCTTGAACTAGCATGCTAAAAATAGCAATGGGCTCGTTGCTGCATTGGGTGGCTTGGGCAGGTCCCCTAAGTACAAGCTTGCCTGACTCTCTGGGTCCAAGCTTGGATGGCTAGTCCATGCTACTGTCTATGACATAAGGTCCACACTGCTATTTTTAGTGTGTTAGCGGGAGCAGAGCTAGTGCATCTGTTTATTTGGGCTGGGAGTCACGCTCCCAGCTGCAGTGTATATGTAGCCCAGCTGACTTTAGTTATACCCTGGATAGAAACCGAGAGGCCTGGCTTAGTCTAGGTTGCAAATTTGGTCTTAAATATTTGTAATTTAATTTGAATCCAAAACGCTCTAGTTTGTTAGAAATAATTTTTTAATTTTTTTGATTGAGACGGCAAATTAAACCCAGAAGGGAGCACACAAAGTTATACACAATACACTAATATATTCATATTTATCTGATATCTATGGCACCTGGACAATCATAAAGAGTATTTCACTTGGGGTTGTTTGTATGCCATACCTCAGTGTTTATAACACATTTAATGGCTATTAATAACTTCTGCTCCTAAGATTTCCTCTAATCTGAGAGCTGGCCATTTTTCTTCTCTAGCCATGAGGTGGGAAACAGCTAAATGGTCTCTTCACTTATGATCACCTAATTGCATTATTTTTCTTTTGTGTCAAATCTATGTTCTTTATCAAGAGGCTTCAGCATTGGTGTCCAGAGATGCACACAATGGTGCTGGCAGCAGACAGTGGTTATTATTCAGTGAGAAACAGAGAAAGTTCTCCATTGCATACTTTTCCTATCCCCAGGCAGCAACTGATTTGAGAAATGGGTCCTTTTATCCTGCAGGTTAAGATATGAGAAGCCATTCACAATGATTGCAAGTTCTGAAACGGAACCCATGTCTTGAGACACGTTAGCTGCATACCATAAATTAGCTTCTTGAGACAGCTTGCTGATAAGGCGATTGTGTCACGAAACTACTATGATAAAGTATCGTGGAGGCAAATGAAAAAAGGCCAGAAGTGGTAACACCTAAAACCACTGCCAAGTACACAAGATTCTTTTCATCTGTATTCAAAGAACTGCAGGAAACAGTCTTCTGTTGGAATCAAAAAGGTGTCAGGCAAAGGAAAGCAGGTCCACACAGGGAACATCTGCTCTAAGAGTCTACTTGAAAGATAAGCATTCAGCAGAATGGAAGAAACATCTGTGAAGTATGCAGCAAATTATTATTAGTGCACTTGGGGTGAAGCAGGACTGGAGGAGGAAAAGAATAGGGAGCTCAGTGGGACATCAGTGACTACAGGATCTCTCAGTGAGTGGCATAAACTCCTTATCTCTTTCTGGTGCATGCCCTTAACTAGTATAAAAAAAGAACACCACATTGAAATTGCCTGGTACTATCTACTGTTGCTGAAAAGATGGCAAAGATGGTCACTGGAATCAATGTGGGAAAGAAGAACAGGAATGGAGATTGACAGTGCAAATTTGTTTTTGTAACCTGCCTGCTTTGAAAAATTGCTACATTTGCTGTTTTAAACCTTTGGACGGACAGATTAAAAAAGTATAAATAAACAAACAAAACAGCAGCAGCATAGGCTAGTGATTTAGGCCCAAATTTTTAAAATAAATTTGCACCTAAATCCAGATTTAGGCCTGTAGATATGCAGCCTGCTTTCCAAGAGTATTGAGCACACACAACTCCCATTAGCAGGCAATGGGCCTAATTGTCAGTTATTCCCTTCTTGCCCTTCCAGCAGGAACAAAGAGATGGGGTGAGGTGTGGCTTCAAGTCACTTTTGTGCTCTCAGTATTCTGGGGCTCCTGTAAATTAGAGCTACTTCAAATCAGCTCTAATTTATACGCTCCTCTCCTCCCCCCAGGGACCCTGAGAAGCAGAGAATAGATATAACACGATGCACTCCGGACACAATCTGTCTCCATTCCAAGCCCTCCTCCTTTCCACCCGAACACATCCCTACACTGGGGAATGGGAGCAGGTCAGTCCTTATATCAGCTATATGCCATTCAAGGAAGCCCCTTGAAGGGATGCTATTTTCAGGGACTGTTATTGCCCACTTTAAGGGCACCTAATGCTGCCAGGACAGTACAAATTTGCCTGTTTGTAGCAGAGGATCAGACCCAATGAGCTGAGAGAGCTCTCTGGCAAGGCTAAGAATAATACTATTTCTCTAGTGCTTTGCATGTACAAAGTGCTGCACAAACATTAATTTAAAATGGAATAGGAAGAGGAACGAGACTGCAGAGTGGTTTCCCTCAATGGTTGGCCTAAGTGAAGATAATCTGCAAGTGGTATATTTTCTCATGTTAAAGTCTCTGTTGTGGCTTTTTCAATCCACAGCTGCAGAGATTGGGGGTTTGAGGTGCACCACACTGTGGCAGGGGTCTGAGGAAGGCAGACTTTCTCTGAGAGTGTTTTGGGAAGTGTATTCAGGAGCAAATCCTATTTTTCCTTTGTGGTGCTGCAGCACACACCTCCCCTCAGAACTAACATCAGACCATCATCTGAGCCCTTTGGAGAGAGTAGCACAGCAGCCAGTCCCCTTCACCAGGAGTAGTCAATAGGCAGACCGTGGGCCAAATCCAGACCACCAGACACTTTTGAACAAAGACTCCAAAATCTTTATTTATTATATTATTGTTTTCTGTGGATCTGGACTATGCCTTAACCAAGATATTTGGACCTTGACAAAAAATAGACTACCCCTCCCCTACACCCTATGCTCAAGGAATGCAAGCAGTGGGATGTTAGCTGCTACTTCATGCAGATACTCAAGCGAATAAAGGGTTCCACTCACCCACTGGAAACTCACAAGCAGGGGCGGCTCTACCTTTTTGGCCGCCCCAAGCAGTCATGCGCGGGAGGCGCCCCAGAGCCGCAGGAGCAGCGGACCTCCTGCGGGCATGACTGCAGAGGGACCGCTGGTCCTGCGTGGCTCGGCTGGACCTCCCGCGGCTGCGGACGGTTCGCAGGTCCGGCGGCTCCGCTTGAGCTGCCGCAGTCATGCCTGCGGGAGGTCCAGCCGAGCCGCGGGACGAGCGCCCCCTCCGCAGTCATGCCTGCGGCAGGTCCAGTCGTCCCGGGGCTCCGGTGGACCTCCCACAGGCATGACTGCGGCAGGTCCGCCGGCCCAGCCTGCCCCCCCCCCCCCCCCGGCTGCAGGGGACAGGCCGCTCCTCAGCTCGCAGCGGCAGGATGAGCTGGGGCCCCAGCCTTTTGCCGCCCCCTAGATTTTGCCGCCCTAGGCACCAGCTTGTTTTGCTGGTGCCTAGAGCGGTCCCTGCTCACAAGCAAGCAGAGCTAGACTCTGGACCTAAACAAAACTGTAAAACAAAAATGCTGCCTTATACAGGTCATGTTCATTTATGCTGTACGGGCCTGTCAAAGCATTTAATACTTGTTATCTAATTAATTCTCTCAATGCTCTTGTGTGCTAAGCAAGTATTTTACAATGAGAGTAACTAAAGAAGAGAGGTTAAGAAATTCTCCAAGATCACAGAGAAAGTTAGAATCAGAACTAGGGATTAGTACCCAGCAGTTACTGACTCCCTGGAGTTCAGGCTGCTAACCTACACCTTTGTTTTATTTTAGGACTAAGTATGTTGAATGGTTTATGCCTGTAAATGGAGAATGTTGGCTACAACCAAACTTACCTGAATAATAATAATAATAAAAAGCAGGGGAGATTGTAAGAGCAATACTGCAGGAAGGGAAGCTGAATTAGTGCAGCAAGGATGCTTGTTGTCAGGAGATAATCTCGGCATTTTGCTAAAATTCAATGTGATTTGTCATTCCAATCCCAATCACCATTGTTTCCTCTGAAACAGTTACCCTAGGAAAGTAAAACCAGGTGTTTAAAAATCCAGGCAGGATTTAACACTAATCCTGGAACACTATCAGCAGCATCACAGCCTCATTCTGCCCAAGTGCAGGACAAAAGGTTTCACCAGGCTATCACTAAGTAGCCTCATTATTGCCAAATGTAGCCATTGTGAGTCTTTCAAAGGCTCCCAGTTTGTCTCTTCAGTAGCACCCTGTGTTTATCTCCTGATTTCATTCCACACCTGCTGTGCAGCAGATGATCCAAATTACCCAAATTAATCCCAGGTGCAGTACTCACAACCCAATTAAAAACCTCAAATGTCAACCCAAATGAGGGATAGCACATAAAAAGAGAGAGAGAGAGCGAGACTGTACCCAATATACTTTGGAACAAACAACCCACATGCACCTGACCTGTAAAACCACCCTGGTGGTTTTCAAAATACTTAATAGGTTAGGCCCTGTCTTTGTATGAGAGACTTCCTCCTCAAACAACCTTGTTTTCACTTACATCTGCATCCGACACTGTCCACCTTCTAGCAGCCCCACAACTGTCTTGTTCTATTTCTTTGTTGATGTGGATCCTTGGACTGGAATCTGTTCTTCCTTGACATGTCTCAGTCTCACTCCATCCGTCCTCCCTTTTAAATAATACCCACAATTTTTCTCCCTTCAAAAAGGTACTGTATAGCCTGACCACTGTTGGCCCCATATTTATTGTTCTTCCTTCCCAGCCCCCTCCTTCCTTTTTTAATGCTAGATCCCCTCTAATCCCCCCCATTGCTATTAAAGGGCAAGACTTTATATTTTTATTACATACTGTTTTAAAATATACTACTGTATTTTCTTCTTTTCTTGAGAGCACTTAAGTAGGGAGTGCCTTGAATAGAATTATTCCTATTGAGAATACTACTGAGACCCTTAATATTATTACAACATGACAAGTTGACAACTATAGAAGATATTAGGCATTCAGCATTCACCCGCAAACAGCACAGCTGTCCAGTGGCCAAGGTGGTGGGTAGGGTGCTAAGCTGGGACTCAGGAGACCTGGGTGAATTCCCTCCTCTACTACAAACTTCCTGTGTGACTTCTGGCAAGATACTAAGCCCCTGATTCCCAAAGATACTTTCCTGCTTACGTCCCAATTTTAGGCTCCACTGCAATCCACAGAACTCCCATCAAACTTTGTTGGATGCAGTGCCTGTTTTAGGATACAAGTTCCTTAGTCATCTGGATGCCTATGGTGATAGAGCACACATGCCCAGAGGCACAAATTTAGGTGCCAATCTCCTGCTTGAGCCCCGGAGTGTTCCTCAAAAGTGTTTAGGCACCTAACTCTCTGTTGATTTCAATGGAAATTAGGACCCTACCTACCTTTGAGGATCTGTGCCTCAGTTCTCTATCTGTGAATTAGTACTTCCCTAGCTCATGGGTGTATCGTGAGGTTAAATCCATTGAAAAGACTGGAGGTGCTCAGATACTGTGATAATGGGGGGCTGTATAATTACTGTAGCTAGACCAGTTATTTAAAGTTTGAAAGGTGTCTCTGAAGATAGGGTAAGCAGCGACTCCTTTCTGCATGGAGGCAGATGATGGTTGCGAGAAAGGTTGGATATTAGGAAAAACCTTTTCACTGGGAGGGTGGTGGTGGAATTTCCTTCTTTAGAGGTTTTTAAGGTCAGGCTTGACAAAGCCCTGACTGCAATGATTTAGTTGGGAATTGGTCCTGCTTTGAGCAGGGGGTTGGACTATATGACCTCCTGAGGTCTCTTCCAACCCTGATAGTCTATGATTCTATGACATAGACCACAGTGCAGCTGAGCTTTATTGAGAGGCTGGAATGCACTTCTCTGATATAGGTGCCAGTTTGTTCCTGGACTCGGAGGATCTCAGTATTGGGTTGGCTGAAATCCTAGGTAGCCCGGGTGGGATGGGATGGGTTGGCCAAGCTGATGCTGGCACCTTTGTGGCAGATGCCCCAGTGCAAGAACTTGCTGATTTAGGCTCCACATCTGAAAAGGTAACATAATGGGTATCCCAAGGTAATCTCCTCATGAGATGGCAGCAATGTACCCTAGAGGCAAATGTGAACCAGGGGCCAGGACACTACCCTGGGGGAACCGCCTTGCCAATGCACTTTATGGTGGTGCTGGCTGTGGGGGTTGAGGTCCCCTCTCACCTAAACCCCCAAAAGGGGGAGGGGTGATAGCAGGCAAGTAGAGGAGCCAGAAAACCTCCTAGTGGGGTGATTAGCTCCCACTGCAGTGGGAGCACCCCAAGAATTGGCAAAGGATAAGGGGGGTGCAAGTGACTGCTCTAGGCTGTCCCTGACAGGAACCTTTGGATTTAAGTTGACTAATAATATTGCAGTCTGGTTAAAACCCATAACATGTGTCCTTGCTTTCTTCCATTTGGTGAGCACACCAAAAAGGTATATTTCCCTAATTTGAGTGAGTGTGCCTCATCTAAGATGCTTACCTCCATCTGTATGATAATGAAACACCATTAAAGTGGTGCTAGAGACATTAGCCTCTTGGAACTATTTGCAACACTTGGGGAATGAACAATCCCAACCATATAATCTATTCAAATGCCCACATATGTATAGAATAGACATTATTTGACAAACTGATAGCAGAAACGGATCTCTGGCACCGTGTGAATAAGCAGTAACCTTCTTTCAGCAAGGTCATCATGAAAGGAGAGGTGCCTAAACTGACAAATGGGTACTACAAAGAGACACCTTCATTGAAGTATCTTCCTCTAATGAGCTTGTATTGTCTACTTTCAAGTGAGGTAAGAGCAGAAATATTTTTCCACAGGGTGATATGCTTACAGCTACCTAGAACAAAGCAAACTGCCATAGATCCCGCCTTCAGGCTCTTACTTTTTGAGGTCAATGTTGGGAACTGAGAAAGAGCTTCAGAAATAGACAACAAGAAGAGGTTCTCTAGAACCTTCATTGTTGAATTAATCCAGTATACTCTGTACGCACTATGATGCATTGTTTGCGGAAGTTAGAATAAATACTATTATTGTAAAGACAGTGAGACTCACCACCGATTAGAGGTGAGGGGCCAAGGAAGAAGGACATGGGGGGGGGAGAATGGAATAGTTGTCTTCAACTTTTTGACTTTGCCTCCAGACTGCTGCATGCACTATGGAAATAACTATAGTTGTGGGACCCATCCCACTAGCTAGGCCATAAGAGTCTTGCACAATCCTGAATTGGGCCCTGGATGGCTGAAGTCTAAAAACTTTCAGTAAATTAAAAACAGCTTGAGGCCTCAATGTCCATCAGACCTTTTTCTTGCCTGAGTTTTGACTTCCCCCCTTATTTCTAGTCTCTATCCCCACTTGGCAATGATGAAGCAGTTCAGTGCTCTGATCTCTTATCTCTTTGAGTCCAAATAACTGAGGAGGGTCAGCATTTAAAAAGCCACATTCACTGTACACTGTAAAACAAAATATTCTGTCATTACCATTTCTTTAGCAACACCACTCACAGAGTTTACATAATCCATTGGACTAACAGAGCTCAGTAATGCACATCTGGTTGTAACTGTACAGGAACAGCAGACAGAATTGTTTCTGAAGAAGCAACTAGCAAGTGTTATAAAACTCATTTTCTATATGAAAAGATAAATGGTGAGGCAGACATTTCATTTTGAACTAGGGGCAGAGATTTTTACAGTTGCCTGGGAGTAACTTATTTTCATATTATTTTAAGCAGCAGTAAAGTTCAGGACCTGAGGTTCCGAGGCAACTGAGCTACTGCAGCATCCTACTGAGCAGCAGAGTCACATACTTTCAGAAGGGAAAGTGTGCCAATACTCACTCATTTTGTTTCAGGCATTACAATTGTGTACCTCAAAATGGGTTGAGATACATAACAAGAGCCTAAGAAACTGCCAGCATTGAACTGAAAACAGAAACCCACCCAAACTGTACTTGTGATCTGAGTATTCAGGGTGACAGGGCAGCAACAAAGAAAAAACTGGATTCTTAAACAAATATCTGTTTCCTCCAAAACTACTTTATACAGAAATGTAACCAGGAGAAAAGAAAACAAACACGACTTCAAAGGACTTCACCATGTTTTCCATCTTTTGTTCAGCTCAATAATCTTTTACATTTAGCAAAGATTAAAATGCAAATATTGATTTTGGTACTGGATGGTTTAAAGGTCCTTGCAGAGTTTAGGAAACAGTCTGTACATTTTCATTTCCTTTTAGCTTGGACAGCACATTATTGTCAGCGTTTCTTTTAATTGCACATCTGGAATCAGTAAAAGTGCCCAGCTGGGGAGAGCTGCTAGTTGTTACTGATATTTTGCTCTTCTCCAGAGGGTTCAGAAAACTACCCTCACTAAGGAGTAATTAGGCAGGATAGTTAGTTATACTAAATAGTGAAGATGAAATGAGAGCTATGGTACTCACAGAACTGAGCTCAGTAATGCACATCTGGTTGTAACGGAAGTATTTTTGAATTTGTTACATTTTCAACATTTTATCCATTTGTATAAAACAATACTTAAAAGGCTCTGGTGTATCATGCCCCACATATCCAAAGTCTTGGAGCTTGAGCCTGCCCCCAGCAATGCACACCCTGGTAAATCTGATACATTGCTTGCATGCACAAACACAGTAATTTAGAGAATTATCATTTTCCTTTAAAGTCAAGCCCTTAACATTCGTTTCAGTGGGAAACGATAGTTATCAGACAAATTAGATGTTTGAAAACATAAATCTAAAAATACATAAAGACCACTAAAGACCACATTTATACAGAGTATTATGACAAGTAGAGCTGGTTGGGATTTTTTTCGATGAAGCTATTTTGGAGGAGTGCTCGTACAACTGGAGCCAGGAAGGAACAGGAGAATGGGGATGAAAAACCCATACCCCTGATCTTAGCCTCATGTACTGGGGCTACACAGCCAACTGCAGAGAGGTGTGAAGTGGCCCCATGCATCTCAGTAAGACGTTCTGGGCTGAATAAGAATACTGTATGGAGATGAATACAGACTGAAAGTATAGTATAGTTTTGAAATGTGTGAACTGCTTGATTCATAGAATCATAGGGTTAGAAGAGACCACAAGGTTCCATCTAGTCTAACCCCTTTCAAGATACAGGATTTATTGTGGCTATACCATCCAAGACAGATGGTTATCTAGCCTCCTTTTGAAAACTTCCAAAGAAAGAGCTTCCACAACCTCCCAGGCAGTCTGTTCTGTTGTCCTACAGTTCTTACAGTTAGGAAGAGATTTAATCTCTACCTGCTGTCCTATCGTTTGAATCCATTGCCTCTTGTCCTGCCCTCTGTGGCAAGAGAACAACTTTTCTCCATCTTTTTTATGGCAGCCTTTCAAGTATTTGAAGACTGCTATCATGTCCCCCTCAAGCTCTTCATTTCCAAACTAAACATACCCAGTTCCTTCAGCCTTTGATCGTATGACTTGCATTTCATCCCTTTGATCATCTGTTGCTCACCTCTGGATCCCTTCCAGTTTCTCCACTTTTTTCTATACATTGGTGACCAAAACTGGACACAGTTCTCCAGCTGAGGCCTAACCAGTGCCAAGTAGAGTGGTACTATTACGTCCCATGACTTGCATGCTATGCCTCAGTTAATGCAACCTAAACTTGAATTTGCTTTCTTTTGCAACAGCATTGCATTGCTGACTCATGTTGAGGGTGTGATCCACCACAACTCTCAGATCCTTCTCAGCAGTGCTGTTGCCAAGCCAGTTATCCCCCCATTCTGTATTTGTAAGGTGCTGCACTTAGGGAAGAAAAAACATTTGTCTTTGCTGAATTTCATTTTGTTGGCTATAGCCCAGTTGTCCAGTTTATCAAGTTCCCTCTAAAATCCCTCATCTCAGTGGATGTTCCATTCCCACCTTCCAGGATTTCAGTGCTTGTGGGCCTGTGCCATACCTGCTCTCAGCTACCCACCTCATTCTCAGCACTGTGTTTTTGGTACAATATTCCAAGCATGCATCTTCTCAGCATCACAGCCAATCTCAGTGCTGTGTTCCTATGCTATGAATGGAACATGCTTATTCCCACCTCCCCATCCTTGTCTCAGTACTGTTGGGGCATATTCGGAAAGGGGGACAGAAATATGGGTTATGCATGTGGGGAAGTCTGGGAGGCAGAGGTGAAGCCCCCCTACGTACACAGCACAGACCCCATTCTTTCCTCTCCACATTTCTGCACTACTCTAACCTCCCCTTCCTCCCTAGAGGCAGCAGCAGGGACAAAGATGAGCCTGGAGACCCTTCCCACTCCTGGAGGCAGCATGGGGAAATTGGGTGTTCACTACTCCCTGAGCTGGTGAAGGAACTCAGGAGTGAAGGGAAGCCCTGGTGCCTCTTCCCTATACTGTCAAGTATCAGCGGGGTAGCCGTGTTAGTCTGGAGGCTTCCCTATACTGGGTGAAACAGCCAGGAGGAGAAATTGTGGGTGATAGGGGACATTTATAGAAGAGGGAAAAGGAGGGCACTGATGGCTCCATTTCCCTTCCCCATAAGTAGATCACTGAAAGGGAAGACGCCCAACTTTCTGCCCTGTAAGGTGCTGCTGTCCGCTCTTCTGAGAGAGCAAAGGTCCCTTTGAGGATGATCTCTCATTTGTTGAGGAACAATAGAAAAACTACTTTTTTGAGACCCAGTTGTTCACCAAAGCTCTAGTCACTGAACTGCTCTCAGAAACAGTGTTTAAATGATCCCTTATATTAATGAAGGTCGTTGTCCAGAGGGTATGCTTGCCTTACAGTTGCTGTGGCCTTGGAGGAGTAAAACACAGAGCAGATCTAGTGTAATTATATATAAAGAAATACAATACCTGGTAAAGGTAGTAATTACAGGCAACAGGTGTGTTGTTTTTTTACTTGGTTGTGCTTCTGCAATACGCTCTGTTTTGTTACAAAAATGTACAGAGTCAATAAAGTAGTTTCTCAGCTATAATAAATTATATAAACGCAAATCATCATCTGTGACATAATTGTAATTTTACCAATGATTAATCCGGATCACACTTTCTCATTCCTCTTTTGTGTTAAGCATGAAAATTGGATGCTGTAAGATGAACTGTCATATCAAAGCCTGTAGATTTGGAAGGTCTCATGAAAAAGAACGCTATGCATAAATGACTGAATAAAAAAAAAAGTCATCTACAGTGCTGAGCTGCTGGGTAGCTACGACAACAACATACTGGCCATAAAATACTATGTACTGAAATGAGTTATAAGAATATTGCCTGTTTCCATGGATACATTGTCCATTTGGGGCTCTATTCTGATCTTTTGGATTTGCATACGTTTAGCACTGACTTGATTCACGGGTCTTGTAGTGCCTTGACTGTTTGATGTCGACCGTAAAGCAGGGATAGCTCCCACCTAGTGCTACCAGCGACACTAATCATCATAAAGGTGGTGGGGGAGGAAGTGGGACCAAGAGAATTCCTTCTCCTCCCTCCCATGCACCAGACTATGGAGTTAGCTAGAGAAAGCAGGCTGCAGCAGGATCGTGCAGCCTACATACACCTGTGCACCATAGAGCTGTGGGAGAGATTGCATCTCATGAGGCACAATCCCTCCCTGTCTCTGCCCTTGAAGGATTGCACCACATGGTGCTTTTAATGGCACAAACTGCGGGCATCTTCTAAGTGTCCATTTTCACATTGATTTAAGCAGAAATGCAAATAATATGAAAAGCAAAATTCCAGCTGCATTTTTTCTTTAAGGTCTCAAACCCTTTCTGAGCCATAATGATGTTAAAATAAGCTTAAAATACAATCCAAGGCTGGGATGACATCATTACTATATGTGTTAGCATTTCAGATTCAATTACACAGATGTCAAGGTTAAGTACAACTTGGTGATAATGTGGCCTTCAATGGCAAACTGCAGCTGATTATTAGCCCTCAAAATATCATACTGTTTTGCAGAAGTGCTATGAAATAAGTATTAAAGTATTTCTAAGCTGTGAGGGATCAGTTCAATATCCACTGAACTCTTCTCATTAACTTTACTGGGAGTTGATCTGCTTCTAAACCACTGGTGGCTAGAGACCACAAGCAGTGGTTGGGGACAAGTGGTAGGGGAATTCACACACACACACAGAGTTTTGATTTTCACGATGAAATGCTGGGACCTGTGGCACACGTGGGAGAAGGGATACTTACTGCTCCCAGCACTCACCTTCACCTAACTACTCAAAAATTTCCCTTGACAGACTCTCACAATCACCAACACTCATACCCAAACTTTTGCCCACCAACACGTGGTCACCCAACACTCAGTCTTCTCACTTGGTCTCCCTGTCAGCATTATCTTCTCACCGATTTACCATCTACTACTCAGCCTCACCCAGGCTCCAGGCCAGTCTCTCACCTCTGCTTACAAACTCACTCTATTTGTCCCATCTTATCCAACCTTCTACCTCTCTCCCTTACCCACAATTTTCTGCAAGACCCTCTCCACCAGCTCCCTCCAGTCCCAGTGCTGGCACAAGACCCTGCCTCCCACCGCTGCCAGTTGTCTGCTAGCAACCACATTCTAGCACCCTACACTCTCTCCACTTCCTTATTGTGACTCTCCACATCCCCCTCCACTTCCTTCTGAACACAGAGCATTCCCACTAAACCCCTCAGCTGCCTCCATTCAGTTCCCAGCTACAACCAGCCCTAGTCTCCCTCATCACCATTTCCTCTGGCATGAAAGGCACTACAAAAATATAAGATCATTATCTCAATTTTGAATAAATTGGGGGGAAATATCAGCTAAAAATAATACACACACAATTGAGACCAAGGATAGATTTAAAAATACATTTTCAATCTAGAATTATTGGTCTCTGATATTTGGTATTTTTATAATATTTTCTTGTGTTTTCCTTCAATTATTTCTTTATTTAAAGCCTTGCATCTCAACTCTGTTTAACATCTGCCAGTGCACCATGCACGGTCAGCCACAAATTGCGAAGGAAGGCTGAACGTACAGTATCAAGGTAAAAGGAAGCATCACAACTGTTTCTTCCATTCAGCTTCCTGATTATGAAAATTACGCTCTCTATACTGAGACATTTTGAGGTGCACCTTAACAAGACATACAGGGGGACACACTTTCAAGACCTTTTACAATCTATTAGTTTTGTGTAGTTTGTGCCAATGGTAGCCTCCAGGCTAAATTCACACACAACTAGAGATGAGCCTTAGATACAAATTATGGATCTGGACTGACACCCCCAGATGTTTAGGGTTGGTCAAATCCAGGATTTAGGTTTGGTCCATTATGTAGGTAGTGACTAGCTGCAAACCTCAAATCTGGATTTAGCCAAGTTTTCGTTCCTCCTCCAAGGAGTTTTGGTTCATCCCATTGCTACACATACAATGCCAGGAATTCACATGATGGTCTTATATAATAGTTGTATATGCATTGTACACAGGAAAATTCAAGAGACATTACTATAAATCCATGAGAACAATCATTTTATGTCCATGGTGTAGTGAGACCTCAATAAATTGAACTTATCGACTAAATAAGACTTCTTAGTATGCATGAAGTCAGTTTTACTCACATTTAAAATATAGCTAAGAATTAGGATTTGTGTGTGTGTGTGTGTGTGTGTGTGCGCACATGCATGTGTGCATGATTTAACAAACCAATTAGATATAAAGTTGCTGGGCAACTGAAGGGGATGCATTTTCCTTTGTAAAAATAATGAAGTTTCTGGTTTAAATATATAGTTCTGTTGGGGAAAGCTGGAGAGAGAGAGTGTCTGAGACACAAAACTGAATCTTAACCAAAACTTTTCAAATGTGTGGAAAAGGGTTTCAGTTTTGATTCAGGCCAGGAAATGGACAGTTGTTCATATCAGTTTTTGATAAAGACCAAACTGTCTAGTCCCCAACTATAAAATAAGTATTACAACCTCACTGACATTCCACAACAACCCCCAGGGGCAACCTAAGAGGTAAAACTGCATGAACCTAAACAAATCTAAAGTACTGTTAAGAAAGGTAACCGGAGAAACAAATGTGGGATATTTGTGAAAGATGGAAGGGGGGGGTTAAGTAATTTGTGTGAATTGCTTGCACACAGCCATCATTTAGAGGACATGTTAATGCAAAAAAAATTGGGGGGGGGGGGCGGGGGTCTAGATTAGCAATTGGCATTGTGCTCAGTGAAGGGGAGCAGCTGAAGGTTTGGATGCAACAGAAGAAAATAACTGGTGGCACAGAACAAGCTTACTGATCTTGGTTGAAATGTTCCTTGATTTTTCTTGTGAAGAGCTAAAGGAGAGCAAGGTTAAAACGCCTTTAAAAGGAAGGAAAATCTTGCCTTCAAGGTAAGATCAAATATCTGTAAAAACACATGTGCTTTGTTCCTTAGATATGTAAAAATCTCATTTAAAAATATTTGGAATGTATGAATACATACCTATATTCATATTTATATAAGTCACAAAATGTTCAGATCTAGATGCATTCAAGTCCTAGTCCTATTTCCACTGAGATCAATTGTCCAATACCACAGCTGGTATAATTGAGGCCCTGTTGACATCAGTAATGCTACTCTGATTTATACTAGTTTAGGATCTGGTCCATTATATACACAAATCATGACACCATGGTGGGTATACAGGTTTTATTGGCATGAATTTGGTTTGACCACATGGCCAATGAATGGAAAAGTCACAGATGAGCTATGCAGGTCATCTAAAGAATAAAGACAACTAACACAAGAAAAACTCTTTAGACATTCTGTAGACTCTGCATAACTCCCCATAGATAGAATAATCCCTTTGTGGATTTGAGAAAGTAAATCTCCACAGATATTGCCAAAACTCCCTGCAGACGTCTATTGGTTTTGCAGTATTTCTATTATCTCTCATTTTCTTTAAAAACATCTGACAGACCTAAGAATACAGCATTATACTAATATTATGCTGAGTCTTCCCAAATGGTGTTTGGTATTTAGGATGTTTGACACTTTGCTTAAATACATGTTGGAACAATTTTTACATTGATGCTGCAAACACAAACTCATGTTTGATCCGAAGTCAATGGGAGTTTTTCTGGTAACTTCAGTGGGTATTCAATCAGGTCCTAAAGTACACTGGCACCTTAACACCTTTAAAAATCAGGCCTGTAGTCTGTACTAAAGTGAGAAGTCCCAGTGAAGAAGGTGCAGCAACCCCACTGACTATGCACTACTCACATAAGTAAAGTTGATACTTAGGATACTTGTAAGATACTTAGTCCAGGTCCTGGTTGGTGGGTGGAGCCCAGCTAATGCTACATTGCTTTAATTTTCCAGGTGAACAGCATTTACTATAAGGCTGTTACACTTCATGCATATCTTCATAAATGTGCATCTGAGCTTAGTTATATAAATGGGCTTTCATTTCAAAAAGTTAACAGTGAAAGAGATGTTTAGCCAAACATACAAAAGAAGCTGGCCCATTCTAAAGCAATGCCGTGCCTTGTAGTACGGTGCATTGTATGTGCACGTATGCACGTATCAAAGGAGACTGGCCTTGGTTGCAGAGTTCCTGCCCCACACTGTGTGGCTTCATAAGGAAACGAAGGTTTCTGTGAACTATCTCTTGGACAACGGAAGAAACAGTAAAGGCCATGACAGTGTTCTTACGGGGCTGAGGTGATGTCCTGAGGAAGGAAGTCAAGAGTCACTTGGGAGCTTTGGCTATTATTTCCACGTTGCCAGGATTTTCACATCAAATCATTGGAACTGTGTTAGGGAAAATATAGATAGAGCTAAATGTGCACAAACCCTCGGAAGGTACAAAATTTGTGGTTACTGAAGTACAATAGCTGCAGAACAAATGACAAGAAATAATATCACAGAATGATATTAGTAAAAAAAAGTCAGCAAAGCTCAGTAACAAACTAAGAAGAGTTATTAGGAAACATTATGAGGAGGTCTACGTGCTGATTTGTCTGCACCTAGTTACTTCAGCGAGACAGGAAGCACAGCTGGAGTTTGAGAGTTTTAAATACTCCTTCCAGTTCAGAACCACAGAAGAGCTGTGGGAAAAATTTGCTATACTTTATTTTCATTTTCTCATTCCTGTGCTCTTCCTGGTTTCAAACAGGACTAGAGGGGGAAGCATCAAAATACCTTGAGAAAGCATGTTCTCGTGACATCTCTAGCCCAACCACTACATCCAGATTTGGATCTGAATATCAGGATACTTAAATTATACTGCTACAATTTTTAGTGTCTCGGATTTCTAATAAAGTAATTCCTGTGAGTGCAGATTAAGTTAATGCTGCCAGGTGGCAGCGTTGGAAAATCAGTGTGTTTTGTGCCTGTATGTACTGCTTTGGGACTGGTACATTTGCTAATGATTAGAACAGAGCAAGGACACCATGAGGAAAATACCAGGGGCTACCAAATACAGAAATTCAGATATAATGTGGTCTTTTCAAATCCAGGATGCAATCCAGTAAATGCTGATTTATGTCAGAAGTCTTTACTCAAGTGACTAGTGTCATGCAGTCAATAGGACTACTCATATAAGTGAGGCTTTGTGGGATCAAGCCCCTGTTTGGCTTACTTAAAAACAAAAGTCAGACAAGCAGAAGAAGAAAAGTGAAATGAAAATGTAGCAGTACAAAGACCTGGTTATAAAATTCTGAGAAAGGAGTTTGACAATTTTTCCTCTGTGTAGTGGGAAAGGCATTTTATTTTATATAGGGCTTTTTTTTTTCCTGAGCCTTGTTACAATGGATCAGATCATTTTAAATAAGAGTGGCCCCATTCCTGCAAACCCTCACTCCCAAGGGGCCAGATTCTGATATCCTAGCTCACAATGAGTAGTAGTGGCATTGATATCAATGGGACTTGGCATGCGGAAAGCTGCTACTCACCATGAGTAATGGGACAGATTCTGTTACCCTACATAGAGCTGGGTGAAACTTTTCAGACAAAAAAAATGCAGTTTCAGTCGATCTAAAACTATTTGCGAAGTTGATACTAATAGTTTTGGCCATTCACAAAACAGCTGGAGGCAGAGGAGGTGGAGGGACTGGTGCTGCCACCCCTTCACCTCCCCCATAACCTTCAGCCCAGCACTTAGGGCACTCACCGGCGAGGTGCGGGACCCAGATTCAAATCTCTGCTCTGCTACAAACACCAAGTGGATACTTTCCATTTGCCAAAAATTCAGATTTGGTTCAACCTGAACTGATTTTTTTCTCCCTAATTTTTAGAAACTGAAAAATATCAGTTATTCACCCAGCTCTAACCATTCGTTTCAGTGAATAGAATAAGAATTTACAAGATCTAGCCTATATGTGCATATAGGTTTGAATAAAAATTACATTGCTAAAAGAAGAAATATTAAGACATTTGTATTTTTATTCCCATTTTACACGTGAGAAACTGAGGCACAAACCTTAAGTGATTCATCCAGATTCACTGACTGGAATAGAACCTTTCCTGTGAAGACTCTTCATTAGGAATGACATTCTTCACAGTAGTTACTAACACAAAGGAGCCCGTACGACACATGAATGGTCTAGTAAAGTAAGTGTAGCTGCAACAGAAGTGGTTGAAAGTAACATTTACATAAAAATGCTCCATTTGATATATTACTTTTAATAATGATCGTGAGTGAAATGGGACTTCTCCCATGCTTATATTTAAGCACATGCTTACGTGCTTTGCTGGATCAGGGCCAAAGAGTCAGAATATAAATGGTGCCATTTTTTAAAATTATAAATTTAATTTGGGGCATTGCCCATGCTGCTCATGACTTTTCAGCCCTTTGCCACACCAGCTGTCAAACATTCTTGAAAGATTTGTTGGGCTGTTTTCAAAAGATGTCATTAAAATTAATCCCACGGAATCACCTCCATTTCTCCTTTCTTCCAAACATTAACCACTGCCTCCATTTCAAGACCTCAAGTTCATAAAAATAATACTGAGCATTTTATAAAACCCTTTATAATCCTTGTCAAATCTAAACTGGAATTATTCAAAAAGTGATGCCTTTCCAATGCTCTGGATTTTATAGGATGGTTTATAGGATAGTTTTGTAATATGGGCTACTACTGGCAAACAGTTTAAGGAAACTGAGTTCATCTTTGCTTGGAGGGTTGGATTAGAAGAGATAAACGATTTCTTTGCTGCTTTTATCTTTGTCGCAATTTAGTATGAGAAGCAATAAGAGACATTACTAGACTTTCAATGGAGCACAGAACCACAAGGGACTTAAAGTAGGATTAAGTAACACAGCTAATTAATTGTAACAGCTGACTTCAGTGCAGAATTTGGAACGCCACATTAGACTAATTCCCTAGCTTTAATGTCCTGGGGGGCACACTTTCTGAAACACAACAATATACAAAAGACACTCACCAGGTGGTTAAGAAAATCTTAAATAACAGTTCTCGGCAGAGATCCTTATAAAATCTAGGTATCAACAGCCACAGATATGGTTAATGAGCATCAGCTGCAATGTGTTGTACAGATAGTGTGAACTGCTGACTCAAATGAGAGGATGCTGCATTATGATGGAAAAGATCCACGGCAAAGAGCTTGCTAGAAATACAAAGGATATTGGATGATGTGCTCTAACAGCGATAATATTTTCAGTTTGAAGACATTTGTATTTAAAAAGTAGTTGAAGGTCTAAATTACACACACTTCTGGGTATACACATACATACATGAAAACATCTGGATATAAAACAATTAATTACAGCATTACAGTGCAAAGCTCATTAATCCAAATTTAAAAAAAAATCCTGCCAAGACTTGTGTTGTGACTGACAAAACCCAGCTCCTACCTACCCAAGATTAACCTAGCTGGCCACTAGATTGATTTGGACTCTAAACTAATAACTATAACATCAACTGGTGGAACAGTGTGTGTATTTCTAATTAAATGCATATGCTAATTGTTGTATCTTCAGTAAATGCGGCGTATTGCCTTTTCCCCTAAAAAAAAGTCCCATGTGCTTCTTATAAGCATAACCCCAAAACAGTGTACAAAGGTGGTCAGTATCTTTACAGAAGGGGAAACTGAGGCATGGAGCAGCAACAGCTCTTGCCTGTCTCCATGCAAGCCAATGGCAAAGCTAGGAATAGAACCTAGTCTGCTGAGTCCCATTGCAGAGCTCTGTGCACTAGGCCATACTTTCCAGCTGGGAGTCATCTCTAATATTTGTAATATCTAATGTTAATCAGTCGTAAGCTCTTTTTAAAAGCACTTGCCTCTGTAGTACCTGAATCCCTCACAAATACTAGACCTGAAGAAGAGCTTGTGTAGCTGAAAACCTGTTTCTTTCATGAACATAACTTGGTCCAATAAAAGACATTACCTCACCTACCTCATGTCTCTAATATCCGGAGATCAATATGGCTACAACATTGCAAACCACAAATATTAATGAATTTATCCTCTGTATGGACTTCTGGACAAGGATTCTCTGTCTTTGAAAAGTGTTTAGCACATTTGAATAGATCCACCATTTACACAACAACAACAACATTCCCTTTTACAGATGTTGAACTCAAACTGAGAATAAATGAGATACCCAAATGTCAGAAATCTGTGGTATAACCAGGAAGATAATTCAGATCTCCTGAGTCCCGGCAAATGCATTAAGTACATGACCACCTTTTCTCTCTTCATTTACATTTACAGTGTATGGCTTCCTTCATGCTGAAGTAGATTCCATTATATATAGGGTTACAGTTTGGTTTAATGGTTTGGTTTGATGGCTCTCAGTACCCCTACTAGCACCCCTGTTGGTCGAAGTGGCTTTGACAAATTTCTCATGTAGAAAAAAAATTGGAAAATAAAAGTTTCAAAGTTGTTGAAATGTTTCACTGACATTTTTCAATTAAAAATTGTGGTTTAGTAGTTCAACATGACATTTCAAGATTTAAGCTAATTATAATTTAAAAAACTAAATAAAAATGGTCAAAATTTAAACAAAACTTTTCACAATTATTGAAATGAAACACTTTGATTAACTCAAACCAAACTTTTTTTAGATGTTCAGATTTTAGATTGTGATTTTTTTTTTTAAGATTGACCATTGTGTTTACTTTTTGTTACTATGGATTAGCTTAAATCTTGAAATGTTTTGAAGTGTTGAAAGTTTTCAAAATCACAAGCTTTTGTGGGATGGGAAACTATTTCCCACCCAGCTCTGCTTACAGTGGGCCATATTTTTCCTGTTGATGCAAAACTCAGAAATTAATTTAAAAAATAATTGGATAATTAATATTGGTCCAGAAGAGGTCAGGGTCATGGCCTCAGATCTGTGCAGAACTCAGTGGTACTGGAGAAATGTGTGTGTCATGGCTGTCCATCAACATGTTGCCTTGCAGCCCCCTCCTCCCTAGCAGAATGGTCAGCTTGGTATATTCCTAACTGCTTGGCCAAAACTGGATCTCTCTAACTCATCTCTACAGTGGGCTGAAGCAGCAACCCAGATCTAAACATCACGAAAGCCTGGGGAAGTTCAGATGTGGGTCTAGATGTGAACTTTCTCACTCAAGCCCATCTTTAAATAATGGCACTGGGTTGCAATAAAACTGGAAGACAAGGTTCAGTAGCCTCCTATCAGAGAAAGAGAAATGGGTAGAAGAGAAACATTTCAGGTGTTGTGTCTGGTGAGCAAGCGTTCTTTAGTTCTGTTCTCAATCCAGATGAGGAATGAATAACTTCAGCACATGACTGAACCCACCGAGCAACAGACTTGTAATGGCACATGTCAAACAGTATGATCTTTGATAGTGACCCTGTACTGTCACATAAGAAGGATGACTTATGCAGCAACTGCAGGGTGTTTAAAATGATGCCTAAAGCTTGAAACTGCTCCAACATCAGAGGACAAAGCCGGGACTCGCTTAGTGTGCTTTTCAATTGTACAGTTCTCAGGGCTCCAAGCTGACAAGCTGAGAAGACAATGTCTCTTTGTGCTTCCTTGGAATCTTGATGATCAAGGGTCAAGACCAAATATGGATCAGAAAACACAGGTAGGTTTCTCCTGAGATTCTGCCCTTAGGACTGGAATGGCAAATATTTGCTAAGAGGAACTCCCCTCTCACTTTCCCTTTAGTTTATTTATTAACAAATTACAGGGAACTATGGTTTTTTCCCCCTCAAGATGGGTCTTCACTCACTGTGGGGAAAAATCATCCCCTACCATACAGAGTGGGAACATATGAGTTGCTGTGAACCCAAATATCAGCAAAACCTGAAGAGGTGGGGCTGCCTCCAAACCCTGAGAACCAAAGCACATAGCTAGGTTCACCACCGGATCCTGGCAGATTTTATACAGTCCTACCTTCTCTGCCCTCTTTTCTAGAGGACAGGGCATTGAATAGGAACATTTCTTTTTCTAAATGTAAGGTAGTAGTGTGATGTTCAGCCAGTGGAGCGAGCTGGTGCTCCTGAAGCTCACTCCAAAGCGAAGCCAGCCCCCAAAGCTCAGAGCACTGAGGTGGTATTTGTCTCCCAGTACCATTTTGGGCTTATCTCTGGGGTTTATAATCAGATTCTACCAGCCTCTCTCCTTATCATCCCATTCAAATCAGTAGGACTCACTGCAGGATAAATTTTTACTCTGTGGGTAACAGTGGTGAAATTTGCATGTAGGTCAACAAAAAAAATACTTGACTGTATCTAGAGTGCATTAGTAAGTCTCATGCAGACTACTCACATAACTATTATGGATGCCATTTGTTTTTTGTGGATTTTCATTAACTCACTTTTCAAAAATGACAGCAGCAGTGAATTCTTTGGAAATATTTGGGAGATTCTGGAAAGGCATTCTATGGATATGGGAAGCATGGGATGGATGAGAGCCCAGAGAGAGGAGATAAAGAAAAATGAGACTGACAAGGCACACAATATGTAGATTCATACATGTCAGACCTATATACACATCTGTGTTTTTAATGGAATTTCTGGCCAATGCATTGCTTTTGTGAAGAAACCCACATGGTAACTGTCACTACTAAGAGCAATACATTAGATGGAAAAGAATGACAGACCCAAACTTGATATCATCCAAAGAATAAATACATGTATATCTAGAAACACATTACATAGATTGTTTCACTTCAGAAAACATTCTGAACCAAGCTTCAAAATTCCATTAGCTAAATCCTACCTAAACATTCATACAACATCACATGAAATTTAAGAAGTGGACTAGGATATCATTATAAAAGATACATTGTGTCACTAGGAATTTAGAAACTGCTTTCCTCTCCTATTAACTTTTAAAATTATTTACACCATATAAAATTGCATCAGTCACACAAAGAACACTAGAACAAATAAAAGGGAATTCTACTTCATGCAGTACATACCATACATACCATACCATAGTCAGTCTGTGGAATTCACTATTGAATGCAGGAGGCCATCAGGTCAAATATTGTGCCTGGGTATTTTGGGGATAGTTTAATAACAAATAATGTGTGTCAATATGGGATGATAAGAAATATGTCATGATCTCTTCAAGTTGTGCCTAGGAGCAAGAAGGAATTCCTTTAACCCTGTGTACAATATTCTACAACCGATTATGTTCATTAAAATAGAGTTTGCGGAACCTGTGTTTACTAAGTGTTCTTCTCTTTTGGAGGAGAGTTATAGGACTTGATGGACCCATGGGCTAATGCAGTGAGGAAAATCCTATGCACTTTTATTCTTAGTCCTGCAGGAGCCATATTGCTGGGCAGACTGAGACTGGGATGGGAATGGGAACAGGAAAAGGAACAGGCTGGGGCAGGGTTTGGAGCAAGGTCTGTAATCGTAGCAGGCAGATCCCTTCCTGGCTAGTTGCACAGACAACTTCCTGGTGTCCCCTCCAGGCCTAAGTAGAGTGCCTGGACCAATTGGGAATCCCATGAGCACTGCCGGTCAGGCTCTCTGTGGGCAGCACATTCTGTGGACCTTAGGCCCACAAGGCTCAGAGCCTGTCAGTCACTGTTTTATCAGAGCTGCTGGGTGAGAGCGTAGATGCAGCAGTTGCTCAGGGACCAGCAGAACTAGCTGCTACCTGTGTGGCTCCTTACAGAAATGTGAGTATTCTTCCTCCCTGGCCCCATTCTGTGGGTTTGTCCATACGACAGGGTGAACTGGGACTATAGATTATTATATTAAAAATGTGCATTAAAATTAACCTCCCCCCACCTCACCTTCAGTTCCAGGTTTTTGCTTGAGTCAGATGTTGGTTGAAGCAGGCTGTGTAAACTGAGAATGTATGGAACATATCAGTAAATAACCTTTACTTCACCCCCTGGAAGGAAGTAAAGAAAATAACTCTCCCTTCCTTTGACAAGAAGTTATTAGATAGAGGAAGGAAATGAGTTCAGATTGTGCAGAGCAGGTGACAATCCAAGAGATTCAGTTAAAGCCATGTCAGTTCCAAACCACTGAGGGGAAAAAAAAAAAGCTGTGACAGATGCTTGAAATGAACTGAGATGAGAAATCAGACTTGTGCATTCTCTAGTGCATAGTGAATGTTTCAAAAACAGGCTGCTGGGGGAAAGCTCACTACAGGCCTGATCTCGCGGGGACATATACCTTCAGTGCACACAGATGCCGATCACATTGCTCAGCACATTACAGGAGGCACTCAGCATCTTGTAGCAAAATCCTGATTCCATCAACCACCCTGGGAGTTTTATCATTGACTTCACTGGAGCCAGGATTTCACCCTTGGTCTCTTTTGGAAAACAATGAGTTTTGCTCACATTCAATGGGATCATCATTTATTTCTCATGATCCTAGGGATTTGTTCCACAAAATGTCAAGCTATGCAGTTTTGGCCATGAAGCCTCCCCAAGTGAGATTTCTACAGTCTTAAGTGTGAGTCAGAAAATGAATGCTTCCACACTGTGCCCACGTAACAGACTTCAGGCTTTGGCAGAACCCCCAGATTAGTGCAGCACATGAAGTTGTGCTTCCATCCCCCCACCCCACTGGCTCTCCCCACCATGCCTGTATATATGAAAATTGGCCAACACTCTGCATGCACTACTGACTGCCTTCAATGTGTGCTGAGAGAACAATAATGTTAGCACACTCAGGGAGCGCTCTCGGAGATATTGTCAAAACACTTTTACAGTGAATGAGACAATCACCCTTAACGGGAAACATATGTTTCTTGCTCATTCCTATCTGCATAGAGGATTCCTCAATTAGCTAAAGGGACATGGGTGGCAAGCTAATATTTTAATGTACCTTAAACATATACTTATTTTTGAGAACTATTTGATTACAAGACTTAGCTTTAAAAAAAAATAATTAAAAAAAAACTAAAAAGAGGTCTGTAGCATCAAATATATACATGGCAAAAATTCCTTCTCAGTGCCAGAGGGAACTATGATCCTAAAATGAAGCAAAAAGAATGTGGTGTTCCTTGCAAGCATAGTTGGGGAAAATGACTCTTCCTTGCTGCACCTGCACACACACACTTTGCTTGTGGGAAGGCAACAGAGGGAAATTAACAAGCATGAGAAATGGAAAAGCAGGCTTGCTGGGTAAACAAGAAGGAGGTTATGTGGCTTGCTAATCTAGACATTCTCCCTTTTGCAGGGTGTTCTATCTTTTACGGCATAATACATGTCACAGCATTCCACAGTTACAAGACAGAGGGAGCAACTTATTTTTACAAGAAATGATTACATTTCAACTTGAAAATGCCAATGCAAAGCCATAGAGAATCAGGACAAACATGACCAGGCGCCCAAGGTTAAGCACAGTCCTTGTGCCTCTATTTTATGGGTGCAGTGTTTGTGTTGTCCACCTCTGTAAGTCTCTGGAAGTGCTAGTCGGGAGCAGTTTTGGGGCCTGATGCAAGTCCCGTTGAAGTTAATGAGAGTCTTTCCATTGATTAGAATTGATGGTTGGATCAAGCCCTGTGTGCTTAGGGGATTGCTAGAACTGCCATTACATTCAGCTCTTATGCCCTTGCAGAAGTGGGGACAGGCTCCTTGCAATGCATGCAGATTGTGTTAGAATCACATCTGATGTCTGTTTTCAACTAGTTTCTAGGAGTAAGAAATACTGGAATTTCTGAAAGCTAGAAAGTGTCCATTGCTGCAACAAGCCATATTCACTGGGAACATAGTGAACTATCCCTTCAAGTAAATTCAGTTTTACCTGAGAGTAGAATTTTATTAATTTTCTATAGATGTCAAAGTGAGCCAATTATTAAGTTTTCTTGCGGCAACCCACAGCATATTATAATGCACACCCATATGTTATTAAAGCAAAAATAAGGCAAGAAACAAATAAGTAAAACTTGTTCCTTTTTATAATTCTTGGCAAATGCTTCTGTCAGAATTTGTACTACAGCACTTGGAAGCTGCAGATAACTTAAAAGCTGGGAGATGTGAAAATGGAATATGGGTATCTATAAAAAACTGTGTTCACATGTGAATTGTAGCTTATTGAAAATCTAAATGTGGATGGGCTTTACACAGAGGTTTTTTTGCAAAGCCTATTCTTCTGATTCTCCGTGAAGATAAAAACCAACTATGTGCTATTAAGATGTTATTAACCCCTAGAGTACCATGTTTTCAACACAATCCAGAGATGCAAAGATTCCTGGGAAACTTCAATAGACCATGACAGCTTTCAAGTGTTGATGTTGCTTTAAGTGCAAAGTATTCCTAAGGTACTGAGGTAGTTGAATTCTTCTCACAGGGGAAGGGTCAGTTTCTTGAATTGTTGAAGATGAGTAAATCTATTAGGTATGTTCTTGTAACCCTCTTGACTTCAGAGACACTTTTCCCCCCAAATGATATTAAGCTGGCTTGGCATATTAAATCATGTTTCTTGTGAGTGCTTGTGACAGCTGAGTTGATGATTCTCCAAAAATATAGAGGTCACCTGATGTGAATTGTACACAGTCTTTTAATGAGGAATAAAGCACTTCCAGAACTATCGGCATCTATTTTTTCAAAGCTGCATGGCTGAACTGTTGTTGCCAGGACTTAAGGTGCAGTGATAAAATAGCTTTCATTAAAAATGAAGCATTCTTTGCCACTGAATTTGCAGGTGTGGCTACTGCAAACCCAGCTTCCTTGTTTTAATCTCATTCAGGATTGTACTATGGCATGGACAATTAAATTTGGGACCCAGTTCTAGTACTGGGTGAAACTTAATTTGATGAAAAAATGTACATTTGGGTGAAATAAATTTGTTTCCAGATTTCTTTTGCTTTTATTATAAATTTTTAAAATAATAATAAAAACAAATAAAATATTTTGGGTTTCTTCTAGGCATTTTTAACTGACCTGAAATGATTTTTTTCCTGACTTTTAGATTTGTCAAAAAATCTGAAAAATATTAGTTTCAAGTGGACTCAAAATGATTTTCGAAAACTATTTTTGGAACTGCCAGCAAGGCAGAAAACAGTTGTTTGTACAGCTCTGCTCAGTTGTGGCAGAGTTGGCTTTTCCAGGGCCCTTTTGTGGCCTGCCATCTCCTTCAGTAACCCCAAGGGGGGTGCTGCTAATAAAAAATTGAAACAGTAGTCCTAGAGGAAACATAAATAGAAAAGTCTTCTGCCCCTCCTGGGCTACCCTTTGGATTTTACCCCAGCTTTTACCCAAGCTGCTGACCCTCAGGACTTTCTTCCTGGAGTCCTTCCCCCATTCTTGCCCCATTCTCCACAGGCTGGATCCGTTTCCCAGTCTACCTGGAGCGAGTTAGGAAATGGTGGATTGCAGTTTCCTGTTAAGTGAAGGGGAAATCTGCAAGATGCCCCAGGATGGGCCTTGATGAAGAGAGAAAAGACATGGATCTGATTACATTGAGGCACCAGTTACCATTCCAGAGATCTCAGTCAGCACATTGTTCTCTCTTACCTATTGTCTGTATCCATCTGTTGTTTCTTGTCTTAGACTGTAAGCGTTTTGTTCGGTGTTTGGACAGTGCCTAGCACAGTGTGGTCTTGGGCCATGACTGGAGCTACTGCAATACAATCTGATGAGATACCATCACTAACCAACTGCTGTATGCTGTGCCTCAGAAGTTGAAGCTGGTGTGTCAGCTCACCAGGGACTGGAATTGAGGGTGTTGTCACAGTGCCAGGAATTAAACAATGCAGCAGAAAGCTGGTAACCCAACTGGAAAGTGAGGCTGGCTGAGGCAACATCATTCATAGACAAGATTTAAAACAAACAAACAAAAAAAAGTGTGAATTCCAGACTGTGCTCCTCAGATGTTCAGCTACTGATGCTGAAGACTCAGACCTACAGAATAAGCATTAGCTTTAATCACCAACCCGTGTATTGACACTTTAATGGTCTCAAATGTGCCAATAATATACTAATTCTTTCAGCAAATTTCCTTGCATTGCCATGTAACTGACAAAAATTAAACAGACACAGCAAAATCTCTGATCCCTAGTCTTGTTCACCCATTCTCTGTGGTTGGTATGAGGCCCTAACACTTGCGGTATCTGACCATCAATGAATTTACCTCTGACAGATGTTTTTTCTAGATGTAAATTCAACTATGATGAAGTTTATAGATTGTACCAAAATAGAAGGGGTAGCAAACACCAGAGGCCAAATCACAGAGCAAGATTAGAATTGTGGGGGTTGCAGGCAATGGGTATGTTTACATCATTGTAATAAAAGTGTGCATGTGATTGCAGCATGGGCTAGCAATCAGAGTCTGTACCCAGGCTCCCTGGTGGGCTTATCCTCTGGTTGCTAGCCAGTGCTGTCATGTCTACACTACTATTGTTACCAGTGCTAGCTAGATTATCCATGCTACAATCACACCTTCACTTGCAGTGTAGACATAGCCAATGAAGCACTAATATATTATAGTGATAGATGCCAGATACTGTAGGTACCTAGTAGATAGACACTGATTATATCCTGTGTGCAGGGAGAAGAAATAAACAGCAATTTCCTCCCAGTTTAGAATTTACAGTAATTATTTACCTGCAGAATTTGTCTCTACATGCACTTTAAGAATGTCTCTCTGGTGGAAAGGAATAACCAAACAATCACTCCAGCTGTAGTAAAGTAAGTTCATGGTCATACCTCAGCATTGCATCTACAAACACACACAATTTTAGGGAACCCTCCTAAAATTAATTGATACATGTTTTACATTCCCCTCCAGAGTATGCCAGTTTCAATTTACGCCTAACTGTGGTAAATGACAGCCTCCTTAGAGATGGGTCCTGCAGACTAATGCATATATAATTCACCTTAAAGTCAATAGGATTTTTAAGGAGTACAAGGACTCTAGAATATTTGTTTCTTTTTCAGTTATTTTAGTGCAGGCTTCAACTAATGCTATCATTTCCTTTATTTCTACATTTTTTTAGAGTACAACCCAAAATGTATTGTTTACCAAAGTGATCCAGGTACATTAAAATCTAGTATGTATACTCAGACCACTGGAAAAGTAATAATTTAGATCATGTAATAAAATATGGCCATGAAGACTAAATATGAATGGCAGGACCAGGGCCGGTGCAAGGAAGTTTCATGCCCTAGGCGAAACTTCCACCTTACAACCCCCCCCAGCCCTGCGGCAGCTCCCCACCGCCCTCTGCCCTGAGGCACCCCGCCCCTACAGCAGCTCCACTCCCAGAGAGCCACGCAGCACCTCCCCACCCCAGCTCACCTCTGCTCTGCGTCCTCCCCGAGCACGCCGGCCCCGCTCTAATTCTTCTCCCCTCCCAGGCTTGCAGCGCCAAACAGTTGATTGGCGCTGCAAGCCTGGGAGGTGGGAGAAGTGGAGCAGTGACCACGTGCTCGGGAGGAACCGCTGTTAAAAAAAAAAAATTGGGGGCACCGCTTTTTGGCACCCCCAAATCTTGGCGCCCTAGGCAACCGCCTAGTTCGCCTTAATGGTAGCACCAGCCCTGGGCAGGACTGACACTGGTGGGACTCGCTCACATGGAGTCAGTGTGTAGAAATTAATCACAAACTAATGGAATTATGAAAACTGAATTCAACAAATGGTTTGGTTATTGTAAAGAGTTCTAAAGAAAGACCAGATTTTGAAAAGTATTTACCCACCTAAAGATGCAGACAGTGCCTAAGTGCCTTTGAAAATCCCACTAGGCACCTATCTGCATTTTAGGTGACTAAATACCTTTAAAAAATCTAGATCTAATTCTCTAGATATGTCCCTTGCATGATTTCTTCAAAGTGGACAATACATAAATAAATCGACCCAGTCTTTCCCCCGCCCCCACAACTTGCAATATCAGCCTAAGCCAAAACTTTTCCTGGGGTGAATAAATGACCAGCTAAGAGGAATTGATGAGATAATGAGCCTGATTTCTGCCCTGCCTTGTGGCTTATGTGGCCATTTACACCTGAGCAAAGTGGTTGTATAGCACTGTCAAATCAGAATTCTCCACTCATGAAAAGGCCTGTCACAGGAAAAAAGCACTGTAATATATTCTAGTCCTGGGAAACTGGAATCCACCAGTGTCTGTAGCCCTTGGCTATGACTCAGGTTTTCAATTCCTCTTAGACATTAATCTCCAGGAAATAATCATCTGCTTGCTTAAAAAATAACTTTAAGGCAATCAGAAATTGTGAAACATGTGAAGCAATTTTTTCCCCATTATGAAACAGCTAGTTACTTTCCTTCACCATTATTTAAGCAAAGCATTAATTCCACGCTGAGGCCTAACGGTCTGCAACACTAAATTCAAGAAAAAATAATAATAAAAAATAAAATAAATCTGTTCATGCTTAAAAGTAAACCAGGAAAAACAAACAAGAAACACACACACACAAAAATCTATTGAAGTCAATGTAAAGACTCTGATTGACTTCAGTGGATTCTGGATCAGGCCCTATGTACTTTTATAAAGCCTAGGTAAATGAGTTGCTGGTTTTGTTTAGGTCCTGGTGGTGGTATTGCAATACAAATAATAAATGTCTTGCTCAAGTTTACACTGGCCATTATCAGAGCCAGATTTGAACTCAGGAGCTTCCTGTCTCCCAGAACTAATGTGCAGTCTGTTCAATTACATTGCCTCTCTGTTGTTAAACCTATGGTACAGGAATGGGAAATGAAAGTGAATGTTGTCTTTGATATTTGATTAGTCTATGCAACTTTTCTGTTCCTTAACTTTAAAAAAATAATTCAGATACAGAACACAAATGTTTTTCTAAGCAAAGGACTGTTCTATAAATCTTCTCAGATAAACAGACACAATCAAATCTTTGTTTTCAGTTCATGCTGGAGATATTGTGCAGGCACTGATAGTTTTAGATTGCTTCACTCAATGCCAATAAATCTGCCATTTGCAATGTAGCGTCTGCCAAAAAAATCCCCTTGGGCTTGGTTTGGTTTCAACAGAGGATATATGAAAAAGACTGTACAAATATTGCAATTTTATCCTAGTTACTTTTCTCAAACCTTTGCAAACTAAAGCAAGTTTTTTTCATGATATTTACATCAAATACGAATGACTGTTAGAGTAACAACTCAATCAGAATTTCAGACGTATGTGCGATACTTTCCTATTTTTAATCCATTTTTTCTTACATAACAGAAAAATAAGTTAAGGATGGTACAGCGAGGTCTTCACTAAAGATTGCACCACTGGTGAGATGAACAAATTCCTCTAAGTTCACAAGCTCTTCATTTCTCATTCAGCTATGACAATTGGACAAAACAGATAGATTAAGTTGCTAATATGCCAACAATTATATTATTACAGATGCAGAAACCAGTAGAGCTTATGGGCTCTATTTAGACCTAAATAAATCCAGATATAAGCCTAAATAGGCATGAGTACATTGAACTCAGCGGAACTCCACTGAAGTCAGAGTTGCACCTGCTATCACCTGCTTTGACTTTGGACCTCCATGTCTAAATGATATAAAGGGAAGGTTTATTTTAGTTCAAACACACAAATAAAAATCACCCACTCAATGCTCTGCTCACCTTTGGCAAACTAAAAACACAGTCAGTTCAAAGCCGAACAGAGGATTTAGCTACACAAACTCCCATTTAAATTAATGGGAGTTGTGTGGCTAAGTTTTTAGTCAGCTGTGAAAATTTCAGCACAAATAGATATTATAATACCAGCTAAATTGGTTTCCAAAGCACATGCAAAGACAGACTGGTGTGGTGAACTTCAAAAGTTATGTCCTACTATGTCGGTCTGAGAACTCTGGCTCTGGCTGAAACTTCAACAGCTTTTATTTACTGTTTAAGATTTATTTCACTGTTTGTATTGCAATGCCATGAAACTTAAACATCTTGCCAGCAGGAGCACAGCATGATCATAAAAGTCTAATGTGAAGCATGGCCAATCACAAGTAATATTATTTGTAAAAAATTATAATACCTTAAAGGCTACTACTAAACTCATATGCTGAGATATTTTACAATAACTGTGTGAAGTAACAAGGAAACAATTTCCAGTCAATTACAACAGATTTGTCCTTACTCGTAGTTGTGTCTGTAGTAATGGAAATTAATAGAGAAGTTAACAGAAGACATGCATGGGAGTAGAACTGGTTGAGCTATGTTTTTATTTTATTACTAATGTACTTTATGATTAGCCTCCTTGTCCATTTGCCAGATTATGAAAATTATTAATCCAAATTATGACATTTGAAAAAAAGTCAGGATTGATTTGCAAACAATCTGCCCTGTTTTTGAATGGTTCACTCTGGTTATTTGCTTTTCAATATTTGGGGTAAGATCATGACTCCCTCTAGGTATCTGTACAGGTAAATAAGAAGACATTAGGTGCCTACATGGGCTACCAACATTATGGGTTACAGGAAAGCAGGAAGAGCAGTCCTCATGTGACAGTTATTCTCCTCCTACAGAAGTAGTTAGCTGGACTCTGTCCCACCTCCATGTTCAACAGGTTGATCAGCAGAGTTACGCCAGCACAAAGTAAGAATTAGTCAGTGCCAGGGGTTCTCAAACTTCATTGCACCACGACCCCCTTCTGACAACAAAAATTACTATATGACCCCGGGGCAGGGGGTGGGGGCGGGGAGGGACTGAAGCTTGAGCCCTCTCAAGCCCTGCCACCCTGGGTGGGAACAGTTGGCAAAGCCGAAGCCCAAGGGCTTCAGCCCCAGGCAGGGGGCCTCTTACCTGAGCCCTGTTGCTCTCGGCCCCAGCAAGTCTAAGCCAGCCCTGGAGACCCCATTAAAACAGGGACATGACCCACGTTGGGGTCCCAACCCATAGTTTGAGGACTGGTGGTCTGTGCCAAGGAAAGTGCTGACACATTATCTCCTTTCTGGAGCAAAGTGGGAACCAAGGTCCAAATAGTGATTTGCTGAGTCATGAATCGGTCTCTGGTCTGCTCCTGACACAGTTCAACTATGCCCTTATTTCAGGCTTCTGGTAACTCTAAAATTGAGCCTTTGGGTTGTGTCTCTGGTCTCCTATGTCAATTGGCATTTTTTTATGCTCTCTGACTGGCTAACTGAAACATTTTAAGTATCAGAATAATGACACGTGCATAACAAATACATTCTTAATTTTGGTAAGAATTTTGGGGTGAATACTCCTTCCTTTTACAATTTGTGGATTCTATGTGACAATTCTACTATTACGGTTTTGTCATTCCCTACTTTTGATCACCCTGGATTTTATTAGTGAAGATATCAATAAATTCACAATAATAGCATAACATTTGTTCTAGACAATATAATGCATGTTTCATCTTATTGTTACTTAAGCAATTGATATACATATACACTACAGTATCAGGGCTTAATTTTTCAAACATTCGCTCCTGCAGCTATGTTTAACTATTGTGCATAGAGTCTCACTGAATTGTGCTCAATGGCCACTGAAGAAACCATGAGTCCTTCCTTTCACATCAGTAGGCACTGGATCACGCTCAAAGTCTCTCATTGAAGTCAATGGAATTATGCACTGGAACTATTTGCAAAATCAGACCCTAATTTTACATTGTCAGACACTTCATGTACATTTTACATTTCTTTCAGTTGGTGGCTTTCATTACTTATTATATATATCTCATGAAATGTTGGACCTAATATTATTGTAGCACTATAATAAGGCCAAAGAGAACAGATTAAATTTGTAAGTAAATGAAATCCCCCATCCCCACAATATTTTTTGCAGTAATGGAACTCTACAACAGTTGAAGAGTCAAAAACTTGAAAACTTTTGAAACAAATCAGGTTGATAGGCTATTTTTACTGAAACATTAAAAATTAAAGAGACTGTAAATTTATACATATTACATAGCTTCACTTTCAAGCTTGCATGACTGCATAAATCAGCATGGATTAAAGTCCTTTCTCCTCCTGGCATGGCTTGTACAACAATAGCAGGCTGAGGTACTGTATGAACCTGTGTGAGGCTTAAATAAACTCTAAGAACGTTTTAAGAAAAATATTGTACCTATACAGCCAGAGTCTCAAAGCAGCTTCCTGTATTATGCTGACAAAATCCATGTTTGGAAATTGGCGTTTTATTTATTTCCACCATATTCTAGAACTTTATCATCAAATTCTACCCCATTCATTTATTTTGGAGTGAAACCAAGAAAGGCAGCTTTCGGGTTCCCTAGGGATTCCTAAACTAGCACACTGCCTACCCTATGCCACTTCTCTATGAACTCCCTGATGTAGTTAAAGTGGTGGATACTTGTCACAGCTGCAACTTCCTCCATGTCTCAGGTGGACTTTCTGCCTGAGGGCCCTTCAGTCAGTGTCTGTCACAGAACCGGAGTTGAATTTAATGCATTGTATAGTGTGCAATCCTACAAGCTGAAGTCATAGCTCTGGTTATATGAGTGCTTGCTGTGAAACATTATAGCCAAACTTTTCAGAAGTGGCCACTGATTTGGGGTTCTATTGCAATTTCAACTCAAACATCTGAAGGGGGCCAAATTTGCAGTGGTTGTGAGCACCCACAGCTCCCACTGACTTCAGCTGAAGTTGTGGTGCCCAGTACTGCTGAAAATCAGGTCCATGCAATCTCAAGGAGGTCACCCAGAATTCGAGGCACCCAATATTAGAGGCCACCATGGAAAATCTGGATGTAAATAACTGAAATGTCAGGTCATTTGAGCATCTGAAAATACATTTTCATTTATCTAATGCAACTTTATAAATAGATAAAAATACATTGATTAATTGGTATCATATATACAAATACATCCTGTATAAAAGTGTGTGTGTGTATGTATATAATTGAGATATATATATATATGATACCAATTCATCTATGTATTTTTATCTATTTATACATACACATATGGCTGCCCTGAGAACATTTGAAAACTTTCCAGATTTGCCTTTGATAATTAGATAAATTGACTATTATGGTATGTACATCACTCCCTACAATTAGTACAGGCAATACTGTGAATCTGAAAATACTATGGAAACTAAATATTTTTAAGGGTGACCGTTGTTGGCAATATACACTATTTTGCTTATGTACATATAACACACATGCACACACACACTACAGCCAGTAGACCATAATCTGTGTGTGTGTGGGAAAAATAAGATACACCTCTGCCCTGATACAACGCTGTCCTCAGGAGCCAAAAAATCTTACTGCGTTATAGGTGAAACCATGTTATATTGAACTTGCTTTGATCAGCCAGAGCGCACAGCCCCGCCCCCCCGGAGCGCTACTTTACCGTGTTATATCTGAATTCGTGTTATATTGGGTCGTGTTATATCAGGGTAGAGATGTATTTTATTCTTTTATGACACAATGATGCTGCAATCCTTGATGTCTAAGTAGTGTAGCATCTTTGTTAAGTATTTTCAGGCATACATTTCAATCACTAATTGTAACATGGCTGGCTCCTCTCCTGCCCTAAGATCTCTCACATAGAGCCTTGCACACCTTTTGGTTAGTTATCACATGCGAGATTTATTTATTATCATTACAAAACCACCATCACAATCATGTGACAGCTTTTCCTAATCCCCAACCCTTTCTTGAGAGAAAACACACTTTCATCACCCTAAAACCCTTCTTTCTCTGGGCTCTGCTAAGCTTCCCCACTTTGCTCTTCCTTTCTGTGATTTTAACTAGCCTTCCCAGCTGGTAGGATAATTAGCTATGTAGCTCATCAACCCCCAGTCTGTTTAGGCAATTAAGTCCTTTCCTTCTCCATCAGGCTTTTCCTGGTAGAACTAATTAAGGCTTAAGTGATCAGAGTACTGGGTCAGCTACTAGCTCTCAGCACTGTGTCACACTGCTCTAAGGTATATGGAAGCATACACACAGTATGTAGTCAGTTTAAAAATACTTATTTTTCATCCAAATCAAAGCATGTTTTCTAGGTTAAAAAAAAATAAAAAAATAAAATAAAACCTACACTCTTTCCAAAGCTTGCAGCGTAGATGTGACCAAAATAGACAGCTATCCTCATGTCTTGCTATGGTGATTGCAAGCTGGACCCTCTAAAAAGCATACTAAGTATAGCAGTTTGAATAGTTGGTATAGGGCAGTGGTTCAGATGAATCAAATCTAAGAAAATGACTTGGAATGACTTGTAAAGAACATCAATCCAGACCTCCGGGCATTTCAGTTGTAATTATTGTGCACAGCACTCTGCTCTATTAAACAGGAAGAATTATCTATTTAAAAAGCTCTCTCTACATGTATGCTTGGGATTTAATATATATGAAATCTTATCTTGATAATGGAAATGAATCCCAGAGGAAGCATTAACCACACACTGGACTTTGGCTGAAAAGCTGCCCTGAAGATACAAAGAAATGCTTGAAGACAAATGCCTGTGATTCTATTTCTCAGATCTGCTAACCTTTGATGAAAAATAGAGCATCCATTCACTAACCTTTATTTAGACATGCATTCTCAAGAACAGGCTGGATGGTCGCTTTAGGGGCCCAATTTCTATAGCTAGTTGAACATGAAAAATATCCTAGCAACAGGATAGGAGCCTATACAGATACTTATCACTAACATAACTCAGCCTTCCCTTTACTGGTCACTTAAAATGAGGGGGCAGATATCATCTCTTCCATTTTCTCTGGTTATTTTCCTCAGCTCACCAGAATCACTTCCATCATGTCTGGGTTGAGTTAATCTGAGTGTTTGATTGGTGGTGGGTTCAATGTGGTTTAATGTGTTATATTCTTTGGGTATCATTAGAAGGTAGTTAATGACTGGGCTGAGACCAGGGTAGTGCACCTGGGTGAATAATAAGTATGAGGTAAATAAATAGTACTTAAGGCCCAGTGCTGTGTTTGGAATGTGTGGATGGTTTCTGCCTTATCTCTAGCTGTGGAAAACATTACTACTAAGATAGGCACAACAATTTCTCCAGGGAGCACCATGGACTCACACTGAATCCAGCATGCACTTCCCATCCCAACCCCTGGGGAGGCGAAAGCTGCTGTGTCAGCAGCGACCCCAAGCAATCCTTGCACTCTGAGAACTGAGACTGTTTTGGCCCTCTGTGCAGAGACAAGATGGGAAAGTGGAGGCTGTTACTTTGTAACTACTCCCTGCTGTTTGGGGGGTGAGATACAATTTGGGCTTACTGAGAGCCGTATTTTATTTGCATGCTCTGTTTAAAACCTTAAAAGATACTGCTGATGCCGATTTCAAGCAGAACTTCAAACATAGACTTGAGGGTGGAATTTGACCTCCTGTATTTATTGCTTTTTAAATCACCACATTGGGGAAGCTCATTCACTCTCTTGTCAAGGATTGGGGGTTATGACATTTTTGCAGAGCAGTGGGGGAAATGTGTTTGGCTGCTGCCTGTGTTGCACCTGTTTGTACATTAGGGAATTACTTCAGTCTCTAAAACCTGGTCTACATCTAAAATTTAGGTTGACCTAGCTATATTTCTTAGGGAATGTAAGTCCCTGTGTAAACAGTGTTAAGTCAATGCTGACTTAGCAAATCCACCTATCCGAGAGGTGGTAGCTACAGGATGGAAGAACTCCTATTGCTGTATAGTAACGGTCTACACTGTAGCTGTGCTGCTGTAGCATTTCTAGTGTAGACATACTCTAAGGAACCAAGTCTAGCACCTTTCATGAGCACCTGATTGACTAAAATCCCACACAAAAAAGCTGTGGACATGCTTAAGCACAGCAAGCACACATTGAAAGTGCATCTTGCATTTTCATAGATTCCATGGCCAGAAGGGGCTACTATGAATATCTAGTCTGCCCTCCTGTATATCACAGGCCACATAACTTCCCTACAATAATTCCAGTTTGAACTAGAGCACTTTTTTAGAAAAACATCCAATTTTGACATAAAAATTGGCAGTGATTAAGAATTCACGACAACCCTTGATAAATTGTCAGCTCAGTAACTTTTCTTTCAAGATCCAGCCTGTCTGCAATGTGGTTTACCCTAATATTCACAGCATTCATTCAACTAATATTCTTCTGACCAGAATTACCTACCACCATGGCAGTAACTCTGTATGGAGAGGGACAAGATTCAGAGTTGTGACAAGGGAGCTAATAGCAACCCCGCTCAGGTGCCAGCAGCGTTCTCAGTGAGTGTGGATGGAGAGCCACCTAGTTTGGGACTTTGTTTTCTGTAGATCCCTAACCTGCATGGCCCCTCCTTCTTCCATTTATGAGATGTCATGAACCTACTCTATCAAATGGGCAAAGAGGTGGAGAAACTCTGTACAGCTGTTTGGTGTGGTAAACTTCCTCCCTTTTGCTGTAACTTTCATGAAGGGAATGACCAGGCCAATGATTTTGTGTTTGGCAGCATGACTAAGTTTTCCCTGTTTACCATTTTAAACTTGATATGACACCAAAGTGAATCCTTTAGCAATATGCATGAGCAAATGGACTTTATCACTGTTGATTAGCTACCATTTGCTACAGTATATAATCAGTAGATTTACTACTTGCCAAAGAACTTCTTGCCATGATTTTAGTATCATGTTATGCCAGAGGCATTTACAACACAGTGGCATAATGTTGCAATTGGCTGTGACTGAAAAATTACACCAGTTCTTCCTAAAGCTCCTTCCTTAAATAATCATCTTGCCAGTGTGTTCATTGGGAAACATTTCACATTAAAATAGCACTAATTGCTTTTTAAATGCTTTGTAACTAAAACTACCACAGTTGGTATTGCATTTACTAGGAGTCGCTGAGAAACTTCAGCCATTACATATTTATAAATGATAGAAAACAAGTGCTGAGGATATGCCTAAATAATTCAGGGATTATGATAAGAACAAATGTGTGATCATCACTACTTTCAGATATATAATACCACTGAGGCTATTTTACACAGTGGGGTCCCTTGGAAAGTGTTGCATCCCCACTGAGGGGAAGAGAAACCTACATCCCATTTAACAGTATGCAATTACACTGTATTCACATCTCTGTTACATAAATCAAAACACTGTGAATACCGTAGGTTGCAATGTATTTGGAAGTAGAGTTTCCTGTAATGAAAACTTCTATTTAACAGTTAGGAAGTAGACAAAAAAATACATAACCACAAACTTTGGAGTAAACCCTTCTGTTTAATATTTTGCAATGCTTAAGCACAATAAGGCCCTGCTAAGGGAGTGTCAGCAGTGGGGTATAGGGCACAGTTGGCTGTTGTACTAATATTATAATTCAAGATTATGGGTCGGATCCTTAACTATTGTGCTGTTTGTACAACCCCACCAGCACAAAGGGATAGGTAATGGGCTAAAACTGTCAACTGGAGGTTTGCCCGGAACTGGGAATTCCACACACTCCTGGTACCCCATGTTCAAAGCACAACTCCTGCAGCTGTTAAGCTCATAAAGTGTCTAGTTGGACACCCAGATAATGAAGATGAGACAATGACCACTTGTGGAAAGTTTGGTTTAAGTGACTTGCCTGTAATCACTTAAAAACTCAGGGGTAGAGGAAGGGATATAACCAGTTTATCCAGTGTGTTAAAGCAACTCCCTTATTAATGAGACCAGGCTGTCTTTTCCTACAACTCCCTATCTAATTCATTACACACTTTCCAACTTCTGCAATAAATGAAATCAGGCTTCAGACAACAGCCTCATTCACCTCACAGCCTGCCTCCTTCCCCTATAGTTTCGGCAGAGGCTTTAGAGAATGTGATCCAGTGGTTTCAGATCCTTCTGCCCGGTTTACTCTAGTCTACACCCTTCTACAATGCAACTAACGCCTTCTTCTGTCTCTGTTCCTCTGCTTCTAGCCCAGCAGTTCCTAGATTTATTGCCTGCTCAAGCCCATATTATTGAAGTATTTCCTGCTGGGACCCCAAACAGCATGGAGGATGTCATTCTGAAGAGCTAAATGGATCCTCCATGCATTGTGATCTTCTATACACTATACATGTGAGGTCACTCAATGCAGAGCAAAATGGCATCTTGTGCACATGGCATCCTCTGGACTGGGTGCCAGGGTTCCAGAGAGCAGCTCTTGACCTGTTTCCCCACCCTCCAGGGCAGATGGAGGGTCCGGGGCTCCCTGGGCAGCTCTTACCATGGCCCACCTCTGGCTTCTGGCCCAGCCCAGGGGTGGCCCCTCAGGCAGGAGGGGAGAAGAGAAGGAGCAGGGCCTTGTGGTGAGGTGAAGCTAAGCTCCACCTCAGCTCCCCCCTCCCCCCCGCACTGGGAAGAGGCTGGTGTTGGTGACAGCAGCTGTGCTTCCAGAGTCTTATAATTTGGCCAGACTTGGGTTGGTTTTGACAGAGATAACAAAATGCACACCCATGACCATGGTGACCTGCCTTCTAGAAGTCTAGTCTTTGCTCCAAAGCATGGAGGCACTGGAGTGTCTCCATCACCCGTATGAATTTTTAACATGGGGGGAAAGAGCATATTTCCCCCCAACCTCATTTTAGAAAAATGGACAAATGAATTTGCTGAAACTGTCCCAAAAAATTCAGCTTGAGACAGACCTCTGTCACTTGAACTTTTATCCCTACCAGTTAAAGTTAGGGAAAGTTACAAGTAACTGAAAATCAGGTTGTAGAATGGAATTTTTAACCATAGGTGTTATAGTCAGGTTGACCTATGATATTGTGTCCATTCAGATTGTTTTACAGTGACTGACTAGACAAGAAAGGAAGCTCGCTGATATTCTTGGAGAAATACTATAAACAATCTGGCAACCTTAGCACATTTTTATTGTGTTTGCTGATACATTTACCATATGAACTGAACCAGGTCCACCATGGCCTTCCCAAATATTTTATCTGTACAATGCAGAAAGGATTTCATTTTTTGTGCTCTCCCTTGCCTAGCCTGCTATGGCAGCCTTCCACTGGTGGTTGGACATTGGGTTCAGTCAACATGACACAACTGGAACATCGATATTCTTTGGAAGAGGACTTTGCTTAAGCTTTCAAATATTAGTAGAATGCAAATGTAAAAGGGTCATGAAGAAAGAATTGAATTTTAATAGGTTTCCATTTTTCATTCAGCCTAATATATGCATACACATGCATACCTCACATATGTGGTGATAGTTTTGCAATTTGTCAGCTGGCTATGTGATAAATACTGTGCCTGTCATAATACTCCTCTCCCCCTCACCAGTATTACACCAGTATGGTTCCATTCATTTTAACTTATTTCTTATCTACACCAGTGTGAGAGAAGACTCAAATGTACATGTATATATTCACACACACAGACAGCAAGACCTTAGAAACAGACAGCTAAGACAACTGATTTCCATTTCTACCTTCAGGAAAAAACCCTCACCCATAGACTATTAAAAACACATCACAAATGTCCTGTTCATGGAAGTACTTTTGATACAGAGTGAGCACAACGCATTCTCTTCTTAGACATTGGGACTGATTGTCAAGTTGCCAGATCAATATCCCCACCTGTGTGTAGTAGGAGTGGACTGTAGTGATTTACAACGGTTTGAAATGCAGTATGTTAATATTTGCCCACAGTTCCAGTTAATTACAAAAAATATAACTACATTACTTGGCATAACAACAATTTCTGGGACATTTGCTAGTGTATTAATTGGGAAGTTGGGATCAGTAATAGAGATACGCGAGTTAAGCCAACGAGGATGGCTTAGCACTTCTGCAAATCAGACTATTTGGATTTAGATGCCTAGATATGGATTAATGTTGCCTGACTTTAGGCACTGAAGTGTAAATACTTTGGGCAGTGGTTATGAGGCATACTTTGAACTGTTACTTTTACTATAGTAGCCATAAACAGAATATCACCACTATAAAAAACAGCTTTTATTTTACAGTACAAATGGGTGGATCATTTGCTAGTGCAACATAACAGAAAATAATTTCTATGCCACAAGATCTTTTCTTATCCATTTTTGTAACAGCTTCATTCCTCCTGTTTTTGTTGTGTTTTTTAAAAAGACACAGTTATGAGTGAATTTAGTGCTCATGAAAGTGCAAAAGTAATAGCACTAATTTGAATTGGACATAGCAAAGGCAAGAACAGTGCAATATTCTGCAGCTCTACCCCAACTTTCATTTGCAACATCTTGCTCTTCTGGGTCTTGGACTCTCTAAGGCTAAATACACAGTTCGATGTAACATGCTAACTGGAATGGCAGTTTTATGAAGAGCAAAAGTAAAAACCTTCCTGGTGACCTAATGTGCAATTTATCTCCAGCAGTGAAAAGGTGGTGCATCTAGTCACGAATACCTAGAGCTAGTCAAAAAACACTCAGTGTATTCAGCCAGGGAGCCCAGCCCATAGAGGAGAATGGGGGCATAAGGAACTCAAACTACAACTCCCATTGAATATTTAGTTTTTCACCAAAAGTCAAATTTTCCACAGAAGAAACTTCCAAAAAACTCTATTATTAGTTATATGTGTGCATCTTTGATGGGAACCCATGAAGAGCTACAGGGTCTAGGGTCTATAGGGTCCAGTGCTGGAAACTCCTAGAATGTTACTTCCCAACTTGCGGTACATGGCTCAGGCTACCAAGTTTTCTCTATACCACAACACTCATGGTGATGCTCTGCATGAGTGAGGTGGAAAGTCAGTTACAGTATGTTGACTGTTCACATACAGTTGTGGACATCTTCCATCTAGCAAGGAAAGCGTCTCTCTTGTAGGAACAGAAGGCAATTTTCCTTGCAGACCTGTAACAGGTTTAGGCAATCATTGAATATAAATGCAATACTCTGAAAGATTACAACATTTAGTAATAACAATTCTTTGCATTTATATACTGCTTTGCATTTTCAAGGAGTTGAACAAATATTTTCCAATTAATCATTTGGGAATCAATCAATCAGTGTTTATCAAATTATACCAAGGTAAAACTGCTCTTTGTACTTACAGTGACTTCTGTAGAACACGCTAGACTGAGATCTTGTTTCCTGACAGTCAGTGGAGAGTTCCATGTTGTTTAAATTGCATTAGTTATAATGACAGACCATTCTGAGGAGAGAATAAGAAAAAAAAATGCAGATATGTCAGAAACAAGAAAGTAGCTGGCATAATGTGTCCCTGGAGCTGCTAGTGATATGACAAACAGTCCTGATGGACTTGTCCTCCTTGGAACTTGTCATCTTCGTGATACCATTAGCTCTTCTGTCCAAATAAGCCTTTAAAGATGACAGCAAACCAACAAGGATCTTCAAGTAAAGCCCTACCTAAAATCAGGAAATTTGCAAGAAAATCCTATTATTACAGTAAGCTAGCTCAGCTCCACTAGAGGAAGCAATGCTGGGCGTTCTCATGTAGACAGGTTGCTGGCTGTTACAAGCACCATGTCAATTAGACCTGCTCTGAAGACCTTAGTTCATGTTGTACTTAAAACACTAACAGAAGCTGATGACCTGTCTTCATAGTTATTGCTTCAGGGACTAAACTTATGATAGCAATAGCGGGAGATGTACCTAGAATTGCCCCAACATAATTAAAGGACAAAATAAAGAAGACAAACTAAAAAGAACCTTTCTTTGTCATATGCCAAATATTCACATACTCTATTTGCCCATCTGATATAGCCACAAGTTTACAATTAACATGACTATGTCAAGAGTTATTACACACTTGTATGTTTATGGGGGGGAAAAATCTGAGTCTGAAATACAAGTGACAAAATAAAAGGATACTGGTGTTATCCCATATGATAATTCCTAATAGACTTCATTTTCCATTGATTTTATAAGAATGTTCAATTATCAATCACAGCTGTATCTATTTATTACTCTGAAATGCTGGAATCCAGGAGTTATGCAAAAGATGAGTTCTTGCTTTAGAGATCTCTGAGGTATGAACAGTGATACTGTATGGGAAACTGGAGCTCAAGAAACATTTTCTCCATAGTCAGCTAAATCAAGGAAGTAATAATGCTGTGCAGTTATAAAGCACCTTTCATCCAAGGCTTAAAAGGGCTTTATAAACATTAAGGACCAGCAAAGGTCTCTCTAGTTTCCACCGCTGCTCAGCAATGGAGAACCATTGCCCCTCTTGCACTTCCCAAAAATCAATGGGACTACTCCTTCCCTACTGCAAGGGATCCCAAAGGGATCACAGAGGAGGAGGAGAGATTGTGACCCCACTTCCACAACATACCAGCTGGCAGATAGCCAGTTGTAAAGAGGAGAGTATGCAGCACCCACCAAAGGGGTGGCACAGTAGATGCACTCCTGCTACACATCAGGGAATTTGTGAGGATACCTCTTTCCCTAAAGCAGCTATCTGGGTCTCTCTCTAAAGCAATGGGACTCTGAACTGCTCCCAATGAACATTCCAGTTCAGAGGCCTATTACATCTCTGTAAGATAGTTATTATTATAATACCTATTTTACTGATAGGTAAACTAAATCACAGAAACTTTTAAAGACTTACCCAATATCAGATATTTACTCAGTTTCAGAGCTGAGAACAGATCCCAGGAGTCCTAACATCTGGTCTCCCAGCACTAATAACACAGCCTCTAGGAATTATTTTTAATTTGTAATCAAAGCTATAGAAAATGTCAATATGTTTTAAGTGAATAATCACTAAATCCACTGGTTTTCAACCTATTTACCATGGTAGAGAAATATGTAGCTCTCTATACATGATGTGGGCCACATTCACATGATATATATACTACCTGTATGGCCCTGAGGCTGTCACATGGGCCACAGCTGTGTGTTGATTGGACCACAAGCGGCCCTTGGGATGAGAACCACCGACCTAATCCTATTATTTCTATCTGTGTATCTATCAATCAATTCATCTTCCTTGCCTTTTGTTTGTTATTCTCATGTGTTTGAATTTAGGCACTGATCCTGCAAAATTCACATACACACACATTGTAAAGCAACTGGACTAGTTGCAAGTCTTTGCATGCCTGTGGTCTATGATTGTAAAATTGTAAAATCTGCAGGGCAGGAATTGTGAATTTGGTTGCTTCTGTGCAGCACCAAGCACACTTTTGGGTGATGAGAAATAATTAGTGATGAAGGGATAGGAACAAGGTGAAGGAAATGAAGTGCTTCCAACAGAAACCATTCCCAAATGGAATTGCACACAGGGATTCTTTCTGCTGAGAAATAGAGAAAGCTTAATGGTGCAAATCAGTTCCTAAATTTATCAGTGGAATGGAGTGCTTTTTAATGTATATTCATCAGCATTACCACTTTCTGGGTGTCTAAAAAGTTTGAAGATATATCATTAGAAAATTAACATTTTCATTCTCATCAGAGGACAGTTAGCTATATAGACTATTTTGACACACCCATGTAGAAACTAGTAGTGTGTATTCAAGTATGACACCAAATCTCTATTGGCCCAAGAAGATTCTCTTTATCTACATGCATTAACACATTCATATGATGTTAGGAGGAGCGAGGAAGCAGGTCAGATTCACATCTGGTGCAAAGCAGCATATTTCCATTGCAATCAATTGAACTACACCAATTTGCACCAGCTGAGGACCAGTCTGAGTGTCCTTTGGCAAAATAACCTAGTATGAGCTGTAACAGTGGGCAAAACAAAGAACAGACAAAACAGCTTGTGGAATAAATAGCTCCAAACGTAAAAGGAATATATAAGTAAGACAGTAAAACAGCACATCAGCTACTCTAGAACTAGCTGTATAATAGTTGGCCTGGGATAGTGATAGACCACAGGCTTTCAGGTGCAAATCTAAGTGGAAGCTTGAGGTAAAATTCTAAAGTCTTTATGTATAGAAAGCAAACAGAAGAATAACTTTGACCTATAGCCATTCCCAACTATACCTGGGCTTTTATTGTTTTGACAGGCTTTATATAACCTTCCTACTCCCACAATGCTTTGTAGAGCAGTCCAGCAAACCACAATAAAATATACAATTCTTCTTTACAAATTAATTTCCTTTTTAAATTGTTCCTCCATTAACTTTTCCTTCCCAACTGACATTTACAGGAAGAAAACATAAAACCAGAGGGATAAAAGTTGTCTCCATGGTGCTGTTAAGGCAGCATTCACCTGCCCCATCTTGTTAACTACTGAGCATGCTTGATTCATAGAGCTGCCTTTAAAAGGAAGTGTTTCATACCTTCTGGCCCTTAAAAGAAGCGGGGGGAGAAAAAAAGCATACATATAGGGAAGGAACTGACTGCTTATTCTGTTAGCGTACTTCATTCTTTTTGTATTTATACTCCTTTCTATAATAGGGTTCTGCTGGTCTTCTAAGGCTTCTAGTAATGAGAAAGGAGTATTGTAGTTTGTCTCTAGCTAGAAGTTTCAAGTTCTGTTATTTTCCCATATATTTCTTCTGCATGGAGGCTCCTAATAGTCAGAGAAAGGAAGGAAAAACAATCCCCTCTGGTGCTCTATGCTCAGGTGCCCTGTAACAAAAAGAGAAAGAAAGCTCTGTGAAACAAATACATGGGGTTTAATTTGTCATTTTCTCCTTCCTGGATGTCTTAGTTCTCTCTGAGAATGTGATCAATTCTTTTCTTGATTCCCCTTTCACAACCTACTTTGCTTTTGGTACTGGCAGGAACTGATATGTTAAAAAACTATTTCCCAGATGCAAAAATTGGGTTCACTCTTATTTTGTCTATTGAAATTAAAAGTCCATAATGCACAATACTGAAAGAACTAGGTGGTTGAGGATATGAGGATAGATCCTATAGACTTTAGTCTCTAGGTCAGTGATCTGAATAATGCCAAGCTGGCAGTGACTCAAGAATTGTCACATCTGATGTCTGTTCAGTGACTTATGTGACTCATTAGTGGTCTCTCAGTACAAGTTCTTGGTTGACAAATGTCTACATTACAAAACTGCTGCAAATGGCCCTCTTTATTAGCCAAGGATTGAGAGTGCCTGGAAACTGAATTTCCCTCACCCCTACAATCTGTTCCTCCATAACAGGGCTGAATCTCATTGACAGGGTGGCTTGGGGAAGATTTCACTTTTTTCTATACCTGTTCTGTAGATGAAAACAGGACTTCAGATGATCACTAAATACATTTAAAAAATATGGAATTACTGGTTTTGCTAAGCAAACCATGTGCTCTGTCCTCAATTAGCAACATCACCTCAAGGAATAAAATAAAGTTGCACCTTATCACAAGCTGTTAAATAGATCCATAAAATTTGTGAAATGTATAATGTGCTATTATGTGTAATTTCCTTTTTAAGATTTCTTTCTTAATAATTATTATGTAGGTGGACAGTCTCTTAATATAGATAAAGACCTTTGCAGCTGCTCTCATCATAGGCCCCATGTTTAATATGCACTTTGTAATTAGCTCGGAAGTAAAGCCTCACTTTTGCAGTCAGTCCCTTTTCTGTCAGATCATTTTTAATCTGAGCTGAGTTCAGCTGTGAAGGGCTGATAAGCATTTCTGAAATCTCTGTACACGACAAACAGGACTTTAATCTCTTCTTTCCATTTCTAGTGCACTCATTACACAAATTCAACTCAAAGGAACCTTGATGCATTAAAATGATCTTTCTTGGATGTAGTACAATTTCTTTTAATCTTTCTTAAAGCACTTAGTTTGATTCTCAGATTCATAAGTCACAGAGAAAATGTTTGTCAGAGGTTTCTTGTCAAATATCACCATTTCCCTCCCAAGGTCTCTTAAACTATGATGATAAATTAAGTGGGTTTAAAAAAAATTAGGATGAGCGAGAGTTTCCTCAATTGTAAACTAATTTTCTGAGAATAATCTCCATTAAATACAGGCAAATTATATTTTAAAGTAGTAAGACTGTGAGCATATCCCAGCTGTCTGACTTTGCTTGCTCATGTAAGCCTCCGGCCAATTAGCACCATTTTTAAAATCAGTTATGCAAGTATTAACCTGTTCCTCTCAGTAAACCAACACTGATTCTCCTGAGAGAATTTTCTATCCTTAAAGTGACAAATTGCTGTCTGTAACATGTGCATTAATTTTACTTTCATTGTACCCTAGGCTGTTATTTCAGCATATAAAAATAAAAAAAAAAGTGTGAAATAGCAGCTGGAAAGTGCTACTAAATAACAAGCAGGAAAAAAGAAATTTCTACCTGCAGAGAAGAATCACACCTATAAAAGTGAGTGAATGTTTTATAAGTTGAAACCAATTTAAATGCTTATTTGACAGCCCTCCCCTATTCTGTCTAAGATGAAATCAGTGGTTGGCAAGAAAGAAAGATCCAAACATATAGAGGTTCAGAAACATTCCAGAGGAAATCACAGATTATCTGATTAAAATAGCTGTTTACAGTGCTTTCAGAATTTTTTGTATCATTGCAAAGAGTATCTGAGCAAAGATTTATTTTAAATAATTTTGCTTTATTGAGGGCTTTTAACAAAAAATGGTACTACTACTAGTAACAACACTTGCATGATCTCAAAGCACTCTGTAAACCTGATTGAATTAAGCTTCACAAACCTGGCAAAGTAAAGATTTATTATCTCCATTTTACAAATGACGAAACTGAGACACAAAGAGGTTAAATGACTTACTCAGGGTCACACAGGAAGTCTATCATCAAGCTTGGAGGATAATTTCAACTTCCCTGATACCCAATCTTCTGCTATAACCACAAAAGCATCTTTTCCCTGAAGTTACAGTCCACACAAGGGCAGTATAGTATTTCTCACAACATACACTTTCTCTTTTTCATCTAGAAAGGGAGGTGACTAACCATTTCAGGTGTCAGAACATACAGGGCAATAACATCTGAATGATCAATCTAGTGTACAAGTAAGCTAAGTGGGAAAAAAAGTTATAACACAGCAACCTTCACTATTATAGTTGGTAAATCTCAAGGAGTCTGGTTCAGACAAGCATTCAGAATTGTGGATACTGCCTAGATCTGTAAAACTGTCTGGAAATCCCAGGAGATGTGGCTTACTCGTGAAATTTCAAGCATTGCCTTTTTCAGGTCAGACTACAATATGTGAGAACGCTCGTTTGTTGGTATGCCAGCACTTCTGGCCTGAACCTGCCTGGGAATGTAGCAAGTGCAAAAAATTAAGGAATAAATGGGAAATAAGGACATCCACATTATTATGAACCCCATAACAGGTTGGGTTCAGCTTGATTTGAGCTTTGGGCAAAGCTTCGAGGATCCTTATTTTATCAGAACCAATTCACCCATCCCTAGTCTGTACTTTGAGGAGAGAAGTGAAAGAGTTGCAGATACTGAAGTACAGTTTACCTGTGGTGCAATTAAAGTATTGTTTATACAATCTGCATGTTTAAGGTATAACAGAGAACAATGATCCTGTGGAATTTGTCTTCCTTCATCATTAACCAAACAGTGAATGTATTCCATAGGGAAGGCCTGCTGGACCAGCTATAGACATCATTTAATAATGTGTGGGGGCTGGGAATAGGAGCGATGAGTTCCTAATTCTGTATATGATGGAGTGTTTTCTAGGCCGTACACCTGAGATGCTGAATACATCTGGTGTTCTTCCCAATTATTTTAACACTTTTAACCTTTTTCACTGTAGTTGTTTCACAAGGTATGATTAAGGGAGCAAAGGCATGAGAAAACAGACTTAAAATGCACCACTCACAGTATCTGAAAATGATTACATCAGACATATGAAATCGACTTGCCATGTTTCTTACTTAGGCATATTGCATAGCTGTAAAAATGAAACTATATACCAGTCAATATAAGTAAACACATTCATTTGAAATTATGATATCTTTCTGTGGAATAGCAACATTAGCTCCCAAGTGTGATGATGTAGCTAACAGGGTGACCATGATCCTTGGATGTTATAAAAGGGCAATATTAAGTAAGAGTGGTGAGATCATGTTATCTCTGTATATGTCATTAGTGAGATTAGGGCTGTCAATTAATCCCAGTTAATGCATGTGATTAATTCAAAACAAATTAACGTGTTATTTTTTTTAATGAACGTTAATCTCATACCTCTGGAGGTGTGACTCAGTGGTAGCCAGGCGAGCAGGGAGGCACCAGCTGTGGCTGTTTGGGAGAGCTGGTTAAACACCTTCCAGGGGGCAGAGAGGAGCCCAGCCCTCTGCCGCCTGCACCATCCCCTCCCTGCTGGACAGGGCCAACCTTAAGGGTGGGCACAAGGGAACACCACCCAGGGCACCGTGCTCTAGGGGGTTCCACTCTATGGCTATGGGGCACGGGGAACCTGTCTGCTGCTGCTACTGGCTCAGGACTGAGTGTGGCCGAGAGCAGCTGCTGGTGGTTGAAAAAGCCTTCGGGCCCCTGAGTGCTCCGCTTAAAGAGATAGCGCTCCCCAACACACACACACACAAAATATTTAAATAAATGGCATTCTATTATTGTTTAACAGTGCAATCAAAACTGATTAATCATAACTATTTTTTAAATCTCACGATTAATCACAATTAATTTTTAATAGTTTGACAGCCCTAAGTGAGACCATTACTAGAATGCTGTCCATTTCTGGTGTCCATTCTTCAAAGAATATATTAAAAAATTGAAGGGGCTCAGAAAACAGCTAGCAGAAGTATATGAGATCTGGAAAACATGCCTTGCAGTGTGAGATTTAGAAAAGCTCCAATCTATTTATTTAGTTTATGCAAGAGAAAGTTAAGAGGTGACTTGATCAGTCTGCATGTACCTACTCGAGGAAGAGATTTCTTGTTGGGAAGTGCTATCTCTTTAACCTAACAGAAAAAGGGATAATCCAATGGTTGAAAGATGAAGTTAAACAAATTTGGACTAGAAATAAAGTGCAGATTTTTTAAAGTGAGGGTATTTAAATGTTAAAATAATATAGCTGGAGATGTGGTGGATTCTCCATCACTTGAAGTCTTTAAATCAAGTATGGATGTCTTTCTAAAAGTCCTGCTATAGCTCAGGGGTCGGCAACCTCTGGCACGCAGCTCGCCAGGGTAAGCACTCTGGTGGACCGAGCCAGTTTGTTTTTCTGCTGCGTCAGCAGGTTCTGTGGACCGCGGCTCTCACTGGCCATGGTTCACCGTCCCAGGCCAATGGAGGTGGCGGGAAGTGCCGCGGGCCGAGGGATGTGCTGGCCTCAGCTTCCCGCCGCCCCCATTGGCCAGGGACGGTGAACTGCGGCCAGTGTGGGAGCCGTGATTGGCTGAACCTGCCAACACGGCAGAAAAACAAACTGGCCCGGCCTGCCAGGGTGCTTACTCTGGTGAGCCGTATGCCAGAGGTTGCTGACCCCTGAGCTATAGCTCAAATGTATGTTATGGGCTTGATGCAGAAATTACTGGGTGAGGATCTTTAGCCTATTCTATAGAGCAGATCAAACTATATGATCATAATGGTGCCTTCTAGCCTTAAAATCTATGCCACTTCAATCAGTTACTTCAATCAACCAATTTTGACCCCAAACTACAAGATCTTTACAAGATTCACTTGTATTATCCAGTGAATTCTAAATATATTTTTTATCGAATTGCCTCCTATGCAGCTCCTTCTATGTGTCCTTATAGTAACATATAAATAAGCACTTCATTTTATTTTTAAATCACCAAGATCATATCTGGCTGAGGTTATACATTGTATTTTATCCCCCTCTAAGCCAAGCATGATGTAAAGCATGTTCTTGCTGTTGTTGGCACTGTGTTTCCCCCACCTAACTCTAGGATTTCGTTCTTTTGCTATTCCCAAAGCATGCCTCCTGGAACTCGATTCTGCACTTCTTACTGTGATTTTAACAGGGATTTGGCTTGAGTAAGTAGTGCAGAAACAGGTTGTTAGAATGCAGCCGCATTCAGTACAATGCATTCAGTTTAGATACTTAATATTCAGTGAAGTACGTAAACCTTTTTGGCCTGTCTGCTAGGAGAAGTCTGAATATTGTATGCAGGATGAATGCTTACAAGCCCTGAACTTCTGTGAATAAAGATTTCAAAATCCAGTAGAAGTAAATATGAACATGAACATGCTATAAATCAAGTCAAATATTTATACTCTGAGAAAATGACATACTGAGGAACCCCTATGGAATTGGGTGGACTTTGGATCAGACCCTAACTATGCTTATTGCACTTTATCCAAAGTTCCTGTTGACAGGAACTGTGAAGTTCAAGTAATAAAAGGCACAACAAATAATCAGCTTTTTGGATCAGGAATCCAAAAGGATATGTATGGAAAGAGAAGAAAAATAGGTTCCTAGCAAGCTTGAAAAAATGTTGGTGATTTTTGTTGAATTATAAGTTAAATTAATAAGCCAGAATGAAAGGGGGTATCATTTCTTTAAACAATAATGTTACTACATTAACCATTTTATTCCTTAAGTAATCCTTTAAGATATCATATTAACAAGTAAGATAATAACATACTTGTGTTTATAACAGGTATTCAGAAGGCAACCGGAATGGTCATTTCACCTGATGCTATTGTGGTTCCCAGAGACCTCTTCCCCACCCTTCCTGAATAACTCAGTTCAAATCTAGTCTTGTCACTCAAGTTCCTTTATCTGGGAAACAGCAAAACTATGGTGACTTGATCACTGTATTCATATAATATATATATATATATATAATTAATATACAATATTCTCACAACAAAATCACTGATCAAATATTCTACAAATGGTTAATTACATAGTAAAAGCATCCTTATTGGTGTGTGTGTGTGTGTGTGTGTATGTATGTATGTATGTATATATACAATGGATTCACACTGGTGTGGCTCTTTTGGGTAATGTTGATTGTTAATTTGACTCCTGAACAACTGAACTCTGAGTATCATTGCTATATATTTTGGGATTGACTTGGTTATTTTGTAGGAACCATGATCTGTCCATGCACTGTCCATGCACAACATACTATTTACCACATCTCACATTCCAGGATTACCTTATCCATTGTAAATGGTTCCTTGGGTGTTCCCCTTATCTTAGCTAGTGCAGCAGACATTGTTTCTTAGCCTAGTGACCCATTTTCCTATGTTAGTTAGCACAGACATTCTATTTCCAACCTGCTGTTTCATTTACCTCCCTAGCCCTGACTGCCAAGAAATGAGGCCTCACCCATGTTTAATTACTCATGTCAAGCCAGGCCTACATTCCACTGCTTTTGTTTTTTGTTTTCCTATTAGCATTCATTTAATTTGCATTATGTTCCTGTCTGTCTGTGCTTTCCTTTTTAAGTTCACTACCTACCAATGCATTTTAAAGCCACAGTAGTTGTAATTATTTGAAACACCATCAATACTAGGTTCAGAGTACAAACTGAGGGTGCAAACTCACCTCCCTATGGTATAGCCCACCAGGGTGCAATTCTGCATTATCAGCTTACTCTGCCTTTAAAGCTTCCTTTTGTAATTTTAACTTTTGCTTTTATTTTAATTAGGTTATAAAAACTATTAAACTATATAAAAATATTTCTATTCGTTACCACAGGAAATTTAGGTGTGAAACAGAATGTAGGAAAATTAAAATAACATTCCCAGGGTCCAGACCAGAAGTGGTCCTCTTCAGCCACCACACAATATTTGTCATTACCAGTATAGGCTATTTCTATTTTACTACTGTCCCATACTGTGCAATTTGGAGACTGTTCCCCCCCAGAGTGAACCCACATGCCTGCAACTCTGTCTGAGAGACATTACCCCTGCACATGTAAGTGTCCCCTAGGTGCAAACAGGAGTACAAACATGGGGCTTAAGGCTGCTTTTACTTTGTATACCATGTGTAGTATGTGGGGGATACATGTTGTTGTTATTATTAGAATTCATTGACTTAATTTCATCCATCTTTAAAAGCAATTAAAACATTTATGTATATTATATTTAGTTAACAAATCTTTATTAATGAGTCCTTGGTTTTGCTCGTTCAATGGACGCAGGCTTATAAAGGTAGGCCTGCAGACACACCTTCTATGTTTCGTAATACTTGAGATTGTGGATTCCAATTTTCAGGATACATAACACATCTGTTAATACTCTGAACAAAATAACTCCTGCATTCATCAGTTTGTAGTGATAAAATGCCTTCTTAACAGCTTTGAGAGCAAATTCAACAAAAGCTTTGGTGGGTGAAATTGGTACAATCATTAGAAATATAAGGAAGTTAAATAATTTTCATGGAAAAAAATAGAACATAGAGTTCGAAAGAGAAAAAATTAGCTTCTTGAAAGGAAAGTAAACAGACAAATAATATTGTACTAGTTCAGGGTATTCTATATATAATTTGAAAATTAGGTGTGCACAGCTCATCAAACTTAAACACTTACTACACTAGCGCTATCTTCAACTCTTAATAATCTATCATTCTAAAAGTAATTTTCTTTAGATTTCCAATATGGTTTCAGATCTGACCCATAACCTTGCTATCACAAAGTACTAATGAGCTCCAGATGAGCATGGCAACATGATTTCTTGGTGACTTGCCAGAGTGTTATTAATTTATAAGGAGTAATTCAGTTAGCAGAACTAATTTATTTCTAACTTATTGACTATAAATATACTTCACCCAGCTGCTCCTTGGATGAGGCATGCCACTAGTTAATAGAAGAAGTTTTCTCAGGGCCTCATGCTTTCTGCATGATGTATTTGTGAACAGAGGGTTAAAATCTCAGTGAGTTTCATCTCAGAATTACTTTGTAATTCTTCCATCAGAAGGGGGCGGGCAGATGGGGATATTTGCCTTTCCACCCAATGGAAGAAGTCTGGGTTTCACCCCATAGACCTGGATGTATCCTAAAATCCACTAGGGTAAGAGCATTTTGCATGGATCCTACCTGCCTTTTCATAGCTTGCCAGTCCCTCCCCATTCCCTGACTCCCAGCAGTCTCTAGACAACACAACCTCTGCAAGTGCCATGATGATAGCACCCCCCCACCCCCCGCCACCAACTGTGTCTGCCTCAGAACTCACCTGTGGGAACCCTGGTGTAAAAAGGAATCTAACTTGCTCGTTTGCCCCTTTAGAGTTGGGGTTAGGGAGCTACATTCCACACTATAGGTCTCCTTCCACCTTTGCACCCCATTGTAGAGATGCAGTTCTGGATCTCTGTGGAGATCCCACAGAGGACTGTCTGCTGAGTTGGAGGTTAGGAGAATTATTCATGGACTGGCTCTCCCATATCCATGCCTTCTGCAGCCATATCATTAGGTTTTGGCTTCCCTCTGCTCATGGAAACAAAGGGAGCATGAGGCCCTTAGTTTTAAAATGCCTCTATGGAATTAGATCATAAGAACTGCTGCAGTTAGATACGGGAAAGACCTGTTATATCAATCATGTCCTTCTCTGTGCAATTACAGGATATAAGCTCCTGATAGATGACATTAGATAATTAAACAACATGCTTTACCCACATAAAAGCTGCCATGCTTTCTTCCCCAACTCCCTCCCACCTACGCATAAAATTACCTCTTTTCTGTTATGTGGAAAGGGATTAAAGGAAGGTATCACAATGTATCAGCTCATTGTGGACCAGCACAAAACCCATCTTGACAACTGCTCTGTGGGTGGGATTCATCTTGGAAGCATCTGCGGAAAGCCCAAGTATTAGGAGAGAATGAACCTACAATTCATTCTTCTCTCGCCTTCTCTGACCCTTTCAGATCAGGGTTGCGGAGGTACGGTGGTCTGGGGAAGCACTACATGTACTTTACTTGTTCTGTGGCCAGAAGACTTGTCTTCAGGGCTGTCACTCTAGTAGTTTTCACTACCACTACATTTACAATGTATTTATATTACATAGATTGGTGGTGGGTATTAGTAACATACACATATTGACATGTGATTTACATGTTGAACACTGAGCGCTGTGGATGTTAGTGTTCATATGGCTTATGCCATTATCTTGATTGTCCTCTGTGCTTTTAAAATATTTTTTTAAAATGTCACTCCCTCTATTCTCTCTCATCCTCTGCTTTGAAATACAAAGGCTTTCAGGCTCATTTAGAGAGAAGTAAAGCATTCACCGTATTCTGCAGTCAATAAGGCTATCAATGACAATGCTTTTTGCATACAAAAAATTAATGCTTTGAACAACACAGGGACAAGAGAGCAATTTCTGTCAAAGTTCATCCCCAGCTAGCTTTTCATTTTCCCTCATTTCTTACAAAGAATGTGTATGATATGATAGATGCAGCACTTAGACTGTATTTAACGCAATTATTATTAATAATTATTATTATTATTCATCTTAATAGTGCTCTCTCTGCCTCTGATGACTATAACTGGCTGAATATCACAAAGGGGTGGGACCATAGCTAAACTGCATGATCATATTATAACCTTCCTCCCTCACCTGCACTCATTGAGTTCGAAAATGCGCCAGAAGGCTGCTCCTATATTAATATTTATCTAGAGCCATAGATCTGCATGAGATGTTACAAATAAATAAAAAGCCAAGATATTTGTTTCCAGGAGCTAACTACCTACCTTACCTAGAAAACATTATAAAAGGACCGAACCCACAGAGGGTATGGACGGTGGGAAAGAAGTGGAGCAGATGAGCTCCAGCCAACAATGCAAAGAGAAACGATACTACAGCTCCTACACATTTTGAAAGATTGTGAAGTAGAAGACTGTTCCAAGCATAGTGGGCTGCCAGGTAGATGACCAAAAAACAAAGAGTGGAAGAAGAGTACAAATGGAGTTGTGAGTTAGATGGTTTGTTTGGAGGAATATGAGTAAGAATGGGAGAAATGAGAACAGAGATATAGGCAGGATTAGAGTTGTTCCAAGCCTTGAAGAAGAGGACCAGAACCTTGAACATGATGTGAAAGGGAAGTGGGAACACATGAAAAAATGTGAACAGGGGAGTCACATGGTCAGAGTGACAGGAGAGACAGGTTAGTTTTTCAGCTGTGTTTTGAATAGACTGAAATGGAATAAGAAGATCATCAGGAGAGCCAGAGAGAAGAAGGAGGTTATAGTAATCAAGGCAGGCAATGACCTGGGATTTACTATTCAGGATAGAGAAGAAAGGATAGGTTTTAGAGATACTATAAAAGAACTAACAAATGTTGACAATTGTGTGGCTTTAGAGGGAGAAGAAGAGAATGGGGTTGAATGTGGGGCCTTGTATTTGAGCCTGCGTGATGGGGAAGATAGTAAAATTAGCAGCAGCAATGGAAATGGACAACGAAGAGGGAGTTTGTGGATAGAAGTAGGAAAGGAATAGAGTGATTGTACACATGGAAAAATTGAGGCATTAAGAGGTGAATAGAATGGGGCTAATACATCCCATCTCATGGTGATGGTGTTAGGATTAATTACTATTTGTAATGTGCTTTGAAGCTGAAAAGTTTAGTGCTAAATATGTACTATGCCATTAGAGCAGGATGAAAAGTTCATCAACAGGTTTTCCTATTTTTCACCAAAATGTGAAACTGCAATGCTTTTTTTAAATTTCAAAATTTGAAAAATTTTGACCAGTCCTATTTTTATTATGATCACCATCTATTCTTTGAGTGAGCAGACAGAGGAAATAAATGCCCCACTTATTAGTTCAGATGATTATTATTATTATGCCTCTGTGAATGTTAGCATGACTGTTGCCATTATTTCCAGTGTTTGTCATCAGAATATAGTATCATCTGTTAAATTTGCAAAACTAAGCATTGTGTTTTGCTTCAACTCCTAAATACCTATCAGCCAGATTTACAAAATCAATATTCTCTGCTTTCCATATCACATACTTATTTTTGAAGTTTGAGTTTGCTTTTTCAGAAGAAAAACAGCAATCATCTCTTGCTAAACCAGTGGTTGAAGAAAATTGATTTTTTTAACAGAGAGCAATACCTAACGAATTATAATGTACAGTGTAACAATAATAATATCCTGGGGAGTCAATGACACCCATCGTGAACTATGCAATTTTAAACAATGATTTCCTTTGTTTCCAGAATACTTATTTTTTATAGTTCTTACTTTAATCTACAGTCTGTATTTTTTTAAAGGGTGACTGCAAATTTGAATGACTGAAACTGGTTTTGCATAATGATTTACATGTGTATCTTTCAAGGGCACTCTGATAAAGGGAACTATCTCATGAGGAATGAACAGAAGTCAGAATCTTGAAACACAGCTTTGTATTCTTGAAAATCAATCTTCCTATGAAATAGAGGAAAGTGGGCTATTTGAAATATGATCACTTTCCCAATTGATTAATACTCATTTTTGATGAAATAGGAATAAGTACAATTGCTGTTTCATAAAAAGAATATTTGAGTGTTTGTACTAGATAAACACTTACAGAGTTAGGGCCCAATTCTGCCACCCTGACTCACACTGAGTAGTACTTCACTTCTTGAGTATTCCCAATGGATGAGTGAGTGGGACAGAATCTGGCACATAATCATTCTTGTATATATGGCAGTGAAAATTAAAATAAATATATGTGAAATTATGGAAACTGTGAGCCATCATGCAGAGTTCAGCAAAGGATAACAGCATGTCCAAATAAAAAAATAAACTACTTTGGGGCAGGCATGCAAAGTGAGGGCAGTCATCACTATGAATGGTGGGGATCATAGGGCTGCTAGACTAGGTAGGGAGCATTACTGGTGGGGCCAAGACTGAACTTGCTGGCAGTACGGGGCCAGCACTGGAGAAAGCATGCATGGTACTATGTTTTCAAGTGTAGCGCTTCCTCCCCAGATGTCTGACAGCAATTCTGCTGGCTTCTTTCTTCTGTAGCTAGACTGCCTCCCGCTACTGCTGCTGGTGAGGCTCCCTGCCACACACACCTGCTGTGAAAGTGCTGCTATCACAGTTATCGGGCTCAGGCACAGAACCTCTGACCTCTCCTATTCTCTCTGAGTGCAACCCACATAGGTCTCAAGCCTTGAGCTGTCACTTGTCTCTCAGGGTAGAATCTTGCGATTCTCCCATTCTTTGGTCCCTGGTCTGCAGTCCCTTGTATCTCAACCTTGATTTACCTTAGCAGGTCTGACTTATGTCCAGATTGTGAAATAGTATTAATTCCAGGGCAATGACAGTGGTAACCAGTGACAAAACAGCCTCCTAAAAGTAAAGTATTTATTTATAACAAAAGCATTTCAGAGAAGAAAAACTAACTTAAAAACAATAAAACAGACTAGCAGGTATTTAGCTATCTTCCACATGGGGACCCTAGTAGGACTAGCTCCCTATAGATTTTTCTGCAAACTCTTTCTCAGTCTCTGTGTCTACTGTCTGCTTGTCAAAGCTCACTGACAACTCTCTGGACAAGCTCCTGGCGACTCACCTTCCTTTGCACTTTTTAAATGTTTGTAGCCTTTTGATCTAGTAACTCACAGCTTTGGCTAAACAAGATTTGCAATTGGTGGAAACAAGAGACAGTATCCCTGAAGCCACCAGCTTGGTCCATTGTCTTTCAAGTGTGTGCTTGAGTTTTCTTATCTAGGAAGCCATTGCGTGCCTTCATGCATAGACCCTGTTGAATTAGAGCATTATAGGTATCTAATCACACTGTCCCCAATATGTTAGGTCAATACAATCACACAGGAAAGTCTAATAAACCAATATATAGTAACTTCCCTTCATTGACTAGTCATCTACAGTGTTCATAAAATTATTATATTTCTGCATTCATAACATTACATACCAACCCTGTGTTTCATATCCACTAATATCAAACCTAGTGAGCTCTTAAAATATAAATGTGTATATATATACCCATGCAAAACTGTCATTTAATTTACCAGCCAAGGCATAATAATCTACTCACATACCCTTTACCATGATGATAGTGATGTTGTTATGGTGGTTGTCACCAGGTGGCACTGTTACTTATAGTCTCTAAAGTTCTCTCAAGCAAGTTTTTAGTTTTGGGAGGAATGCTTGTGCTTTTGTAATACAGGATTCTGGATAGAAGGAGCTGTGAGCAAAGAAAAGTTTTCTTTCTGCCTTGGAATTTGATTAGAGTAAATTCTGAGGAAGAGTTGCTTCCTGAGAACTGGGCATTTGTGTTATTTTTATTAACTGTTTTTATCATAGCACCTAGGAGCCCTAGTCATGGATCATTGTGCTCCATTGACCTCCCATTGTGCTAGGTGCTGTACAAACATAGGACAAAAAGACATTCCCTGCCCCGGGGAGCTTGTATTAGGCTGAGATTCCTGAAATAAGGGGTTATCTGTATGATGTTTGTGTCCAGCTCTGTTTCAAAACTGGTATATATGTTTAAATATAAAAGTTACACTTAGAATATACCCAGATTCCTCATTGCTGATACCTCCTGCATTGGGAAGCCAACCTGCAAGGCCTTGACATCTACTGCTGTTCAGCAGAGATGTGATGCTGATATCAGAATTGGGACACCGATGGCAGAGGAAGGGACAATAATTCACTTGACTACCAAAAGATTGCTCTTTGTGGGTGAGTGAAATTTTGCATAGCAATACTCCCCGTAGCATCTTTTCCAATGCTTCAGTGGTGCTCAGGTCTTCCTTCCTTCCAGTCAGTATAACCTCAGTTCGCCTCAGATATATCTAAATCAATTGACTAGGGCAACATTCTTGCCATTATCATGAATCCTTTTTTAAATAGACATCACTTAAGAATCTGCGGCTTTTTTGTCCCCTAATTCTGCAGTTCTACTCATGTACTTTAATCTCATCAATACTGACACAGAGTCAGTCAAGTTGCACATCAATGCTCTCATTAAGTAGGTAGAAGTAAATGTAGTCATTGACTTTATTGGGTGAGTTGAGTATTTCTTTTGACACAGCTGCATTCCCAGTAAAATAACAGGGGAAAGAGGTGACTCCTCAGTCACTTCTGGGAGCTGTGGTGAATTACTGGAATGATCATTGTTTGATTCACAATGCCCTGAGGATTAATTATCCAGGCTTTGGTCAGTACAAAGAGGAAAGAGAAACTACACCACCTACTGTTACATTTGATGGTATTATTGACTTTGCCCTTACCTCACTCTGGCTGACAAGCTCCTGTTGCATATACCATCCTATGTCCCATGGACGTTACATTAAATTTTGATGGTGGGGCTCACCTACATTTCAGGTGTATTCAACTCCTTGCTGCCTCTTTGTCTAAATTTCTCTCCTTACGGTTTTTGTTGCCTTAGTCATTGTTAAATCCAAAAAGTCCCCACTGTCTTCCAAGAACTTTCAAGAATGATAAGGGAAAAAAGAAATGTTGTTATAGCTGTGTTGCTCCCAGGATATTAGAGAGACAAGATCGGTGAGGTAATGTCTTTTATTGGACCAACTTCTGTTAGTGAGAGAGACAAGCTTTAAGCTTACACAGAGCTCTTCTCCAGGTGTAGGAAGCATCTGTCTCACTAAGTTGGTCCGATAAAAGATATTATCTCACCCACCTTGTCTGTCAGAGAAAATAAATGTTCATTTATAGTTTCCTCCAGGTCCCCAAACTGAAAAGAAAATGAGTCTCTGAATTAGAGATGTCAATGTTGCCACATAAGTAGAATATTTTATTCCACAGCACTTTGAGAGTTACACCTGAGATGCCAACTGATACTCCCTCCTAACCTCACTATAATCAGAGCCAACTTTGAGGGCCTGTGAAACATGCAGCCAAGTTGAGGGACCCTGCCACATTTCCCATACATGAGGAGCTTTCATTCATGTCCTTTCATTCAAGAGTATTTTTATTTTAAATTGAAGCCAACAACAAAGAAAGAAAGAACAAATGTCTCCGTGACAGAACACAGTGAAATTTTCTCCCTGGATAAGAGCCTCCATCTTAAATTGCCTCACAGCATTGCCCCTTAACTAGACAAGAAAGGAGATTCCCTGGTGAAGGCCATTGAAGTAAATGGAAGTATTGCTACTGACTACAATAAACCTTTTGCTTAAAGGTTCTGTACACAGAAAATAGAATAAAAAATTTCTCCTACTGTGTATATATGCACAATCCCAATCCTGCAGGATGGTCCAAAATTTACACTGGGATGGTAGTGTCTGTTACTATGGAGTTGATGGGCTGGTGCTCTGTAATTATGCCTTATTTTTCCCAGTTCTCAAAGTTACCATATTAGAAGCTGGGACAGGGAAACTCTGCTGATTCCCTCTATAATATTGAAGGGGGAAGAGAAGATCTACCATCCTATCTCCCTCCCAGTAATGACAAAGGAATGGGAAAGGACACATGGAGAAAGTTATATAAAAGAGAATAAGGCAGGAAAAAAGCAAGGGAAACCAGAGGGATTTGTGGGGAGTAGAGGTGTTTAAGGGTCTTGCCAAAAATTACCAAAAGATGCCCCAAAATCCTAAAGCCATCCCTGACTGTAACTCAGTGGGATGAAATCCAGCTTCTGAAAACTTGTGGTAGCAAAAGGAATTATCTATGAATTATGTATAGCTCTTCCCAGCCCCTGCCTTTCTCTGCTGTGATTCAGTTTCATCTTCCCTGAGTGACTGAGGTAATTCTTGGATCAATTGCTTAGTGGCCAAAATTCATTCATGTACTTCACATGCAAAACTTTTATTATTATTATTATAGGAACACTTAGGCCTCAGCTAAGACAGGGGCTCTACTGGTCTAAGCAAACATATAGTAAGAGACGGTTCCTGAAGAGTTTACAGTCTAATAGACAAGACAAAGGGGAAACACCATCACAGAGGGAAGCAGTGATGTGCCCAAAGTCACACAGCAGGTCAGTGGCAAAGCCAAGAATAAACTCTGGATCTTCTCATTCCCTGTGCAGTGTCTTATCCACTAGACTATATGGATTCTCTAAACTGTTCACTTAGCTTTATGTTTAAATTTTTTTTTTGAAAGTGAAACCTCAAGTGCAGCAGCATTGCGCAAAGATTGAAATTTCGCTTTTGACAGAGGAAACAGGGAGCAAGAAAATAGATAGCAGAACAGATACAATTATCCAAGGACTGTAATTATGGTGAATTATTGACAGAAATGCTGAGACAGATGTATCATAAATGATTGCATACAAAGAATAGTATTTATTATCAGAATTAGACTTAACATTTTTAAAATACTCTCAAGCTGGCTGAGGCCAAAATGTACATGACTTGGAAGGACAAGCTGAGGGAGTTTTCCATGTGGGGAATGCCAGACATTATATATAAAATCTTGAAGCAATATGGAAAGTAAATGTAAACTGCTAGCCAGGCTTTTCTGCATGGAGTCAAACACAATGAGAACTACCATCTGGGTGGAATAAATAGGGCACATTAGGGTAATGTGCCAAGCCAAAAAAAACAAAAAGGGAGGTAATGCAAGTCATGATTAAAAAGTGATGGAAGCAGCCAGGCTGGAGGGAAGATGATGATGCATATGTGTATAGGAGGACAGCAATAAAAACAAGAATGGAAAAGTAACTTAGAATGCTGAGTGACAGAACAAGATTATATATATATCTGTCAGCCTAGCTACCTTTATCTCCACTGTGTTTATAATACACCATTAATCTAGTAGTTTGGTGCCAAATAGAAAATTAAGTGTTATGTTATTCTTCTCTGCAAAGAACATAGGAATTAACAGTAGTCCATCTAGTTCAATGTCCTGTCTCTGACAGTGGCCAGTCCCAGATGCTTCAGAGAAAGCTGTAAAAAAATTCCTAGCAGAGAACTATGGAATAAACTGAGTACAGAGGAAGTTAACACCTCAGTTAGAGGCTGGCTTATGCCATGAAGGATGGGGGTTTTAGCTCTTAAAAATACTCTCTAATGTAACTGTGAATGTTCTCGTTATTCGAATCAGACATACCAAACCTGTGAAAAAAACGCAGAAATTGGGCTTGTTTTTGGCTTAATTGGCTTGTGAGTTGCTTGTTGGCTAGTTTTTGGCTTGTAGCTTGTTTGGCTTGTAGTTTGTTGTACCTTGTTGCTTCTTTTTTTCGATCAGCTCCCGGCAAGGGGGAGCAAGCAGGGACAAGGGGAGGACAGAGGCGGGGTGCACAGTGGGCCCACCACAGTCCCAGACTGCACGCCGGGTGATCTAGTCACATAGAATGTTGGGGTTCTTGGGGACTGGCTTGTTTTGGCCTTGTTTTGAAATGGGATTAGCTTGATTTTTGTCTTATTGTGAAAGTCATCGTGCTTATTTACCATGTGAAAGTTGGCAACTGTGATTCTAATCCTTTTTTTGAATCTTGAATCTGGCTTCACTAGCGCCTTGTAGAAATGAGTTCCACAGGCTAATTATACATTGGGTATAAAAACTATTTGATCTTATCCGTTTTAAATGGTTTACCTCCTAATTCCATTGAATTGTCCTCTTGTTTTTGTATATGAGAGACTATATAGGTGCTTGAGCCTAATTTTACCATTCCTTGTTTTTATACCTATATATCCTCTCATTAGTTTCTTTTTTAATCAGTTTCAATCATTTCAGTATCCCTTTATACCTGAGTTTTTCATCACTAGTAATTATCATCACTAGACTGACACCCTTCTATTTTTGCTATGTCATGAGGTGATCAAAATTGAACATTGTGTGTGTTCGATGTTAGATTGTGTAAGCTCTTTGAGGCAGTTTGTTCTGTGTTTGTAGCACCTACCACAATCGGGTCCTGTTCCATGACTGGGGCTCCGAGACAATACCACAGTACAAATACTAAATAATAATAACCAATGACATAATATTTGCAGTATTATTTTTCCATCCCTCTCCTTATATATCCTAACTGTTTGACTTTTGGACAGTTATTGCATATTGAATGGAGGCTTTAATTGTGCTGATACCCAGGTCTTTTTTCTAATTGATTACAGATGATTTAGAACCCAGCAATGTGTCCTAATATGAAGGGTTCCATTTGTTCCCTGCAGTGCACATTTATCAAGGTTCACTTTCATCTGGCATTGAGCTGCCCATATGCCTAGCTCCGGTAAGTCCTTCTGAAGTCTCTCACACTCTGCTCTTTGATTCTGTTCTCAGATAGTTCATCTCATTAGACTCACTGGAATCTTTTAGGTGTTGTGCCATTTCCCCACCCCGTGACCTAATCTCTCCTTCCTGTACATAGCCGTATTTAGTATTCCATTTGATTTTTGACATCCCGCCAGTTTCCAGTAATGTCTGCTTTTAAAAATCTTGGTCTTGAAATAATTAAGCTTGGCCTCATTCTGATCTCAGCAGTAAGGAGTACCATAGTTTATTCAGTACCAATAATACTCTGGCCCTCATTCTTAAGTATTTCATCTTTGGCTCCATCAAGCATGTTGTTTGAATTTGAGCATCCTCACTGCCCAGGGCTGTGTGTGGGCTACTGCTGGTTGCCCTCTTTCTCCTGCATACTTGCATATGCAAAAACCCTATATAAAGTCAGGCCTTTGTCCTATCAAATCTCATTGTCTTCTTGGTTGCAAATTGGGAAAATATGGTATTGTCTCTCCCCACCCCCACCATTCGTTAACTAAAATTTTAAGATTTCAGATGCATTTCACTCAGTAACAGGAAGAAGGGTTATTATTTATCTGATCTGCTGGGCTCTTCGCTCATTTCATGCCATCTACTGAAAGAAAGTACAATTGTCTGCTTCTTGTAACATGCATTTAAGAGCAAATCTTGTACTGTTCCTTGGGTAGGCCACTGGGGAAGGGAGAGATATGGAGGTTTCTTGAACATCCCTCACCTCTTACTTCATAAGATCCAGCCAAATTTTGGCCCTAAGAAGTTAGCATTCTCTTGAATGATTTGCTCCTTTTGTCTCTATGAGTGTCCATATCCCAGAAATTGCAATCACTGTAATAATCAAAAATGATCTCATCAAAAAGTCCCTAAAACTGGAACATTTCCATATGGCTGTAATTAAAAATAATTATGATAGGCATGTTTTGTAAATTGGTTCTTTCTGCATCAAAGGTTTTTGACATGATGGAAAGCACTGGCAAAATATAACAGAAAAGTCAACATGTCCTATAATCTCATAAGGATGGGGATAGTATCATATTTCCATGTGTTTCAGAAATTTGGTGGAATGAATTCCCTACATTTGGAATCAATTATTTGTTGTAAATATCTATGCTATACAACACCAATCCTTGTAAACATTGTTTGTTTGGTCCCTATTCCGTATGAGAAATCTATGCAGTAGGAATGCTTATAAAATATACATTAGCTGAGAAAATGCATTGTTAGATTGAAATTGAATTTTTTTTCTCAAACCTCTGCTTACTTTGTATCTATTGCAACAATAGCTTCCTTTCTCATTATTAACAATTCCTCTCATAGGTAGATGTGACTCGCTTTTGTATATTCTGTAGATGCACAGAGCAAATGAGTCCAGAATACACTTTATATAAAGAAAGTGGATTTTAAAGCATTTCATTTAAGATATAATGGAATACAGGAAAATGATGGAAATTTCTCAGGACATACAATGGTTGGTTCTTCTCACATGTCAGTTTTTTTGAAGTTTAATGTTAGCAATGATTTGGTTTCTTTTAAAAGTCAGAGATGTATAGAATTGCTACAAACTATGCAAAAACACTACATCAAATATATGGTAGATCTATAAAATAAAGCAGCCATGTCAAATCACTTGAAACTTCAAAAGAGACTTTAAATTGGATTTAACCACCTTACTGATATGGAATATTGATAATAGAAAGTGTCTAAGGATACAAGTTAGATATAATCGAAAGATATTAAAGAATTTCAGATATTTGACTTACAAACTGAGTATGAGATTTCCAAATGCTTTCAGTAAATGACTTCAGTGGGAACAGAGTTAGGTCAATGTTCATTGCTTTTGAAAATCACATGCTCAGAGTTTGGTTTCAAATAGTCTATCCATCCTATTCGTCCTAGCAGGAATGTATAGATCTATGAGAATTACTCTTTTGATGGGTCAAATTCTAAAGTCCTGAGTCAGTATTTACTCAAGCTAAACTCTCTTTTATCTGAGTAAAAACTGGGTAATCGCTCCCACTTTTTTAATGTAAAAATAATATTTGGAGGCTGTGGGAATCATTTGTATGTGAGGATTGTAAGACCTCACAGAACTACTTTGGGGCTGGTCCCTGTCAATATTTGTTTACTCAGCTAATTTCAATAGTGAATAACATTTTGGCAGGTGGGTGCTTAATGAAAAAGAATTAAAACACAAATAAAAATAGGTAATTAAATGCTAAATAAATTATAATCCCCCTTGTCCTGAAAGTCTCTAGATCTGGGCCCTGACAGATTCCCAAAAGGAGCAGTTTCTAAATGTGCTGGTTATGGATGGGGCTACTTCTGCTCCCAGCTCCAGCCCTTATAGAACACTTCAAGTAGCTTGGGAAATTCCCCAGGACATGACCTTTGTATGGCTGACATATGTGGCCCTGCACAATTCACTCTTGCAACCCCCCCAAAGAGCAGTCAGCAGGAATGTGTCACATGGCACTACAGATATTCACAGCCCATAGACGGCCCTGGGAGGCTGCTGTAAGTTAGAGCAGCTCACAGGTTGCTCTACCGTACTAGTGTCTTCAGCAGTGCACAATCTGGGCTGTGTGAAGTTGGTGCAAGGCCACCTTTGTACCCTTGCTTCCAGGGCTCTGCTTTTTGTGCTGTGCCTCTGTCCTGGAAACTTGAGATGTGCCCCAGCTGATCCTTCTGGGGTAAAAAGCTAAAGACAGTGTCTCTGATTATTGGGTCAAAAATTATTCAAGTCTTTAAAGACCGACATTAGTATCAACAAGGTACACATGATGTTGTGTGTAGCATCCAACTTTGTGAGAAGACTCCTGGTAATTAGATTCACCTCTCTGGAGGCAGCAATATCTCCTCAAGGATTTGCAAAGACCACAAGTGAGCCATTCTCCCTAGAGATCCCTCCCACTTGAGATACAATCGCCAATAGAGACCCACTCCCTATACATGCATCCTCCTCCTTACAATATGCATCCCTCACTTGAGATATCATGGGACAGCCACCACCTTGCCATATGTAGTCCAGCATGTGCTCCAACTTCTCTGACAGATATACCAGCCTTCCCTTGATTCCTTCCATGGCCCTTTTTTCCCTCCAGTAGGAGAATGAGACTCTTAGAATTCAGTTAATTTAAGTTTAGTTAAAACAATAGTTTAGGTGAATAACAGCAAACATTAAAGTCTGTGTAGCACATTAGGATGCTATATTTCAAGATAATACAATAATACAGATTGGCAGACTTGCCATATACATTTACCAGACCAGACATAAAACCTACTTTTTAATCATTTAAAAAAAGCTAAACATAGCCATATTTCATTAATCCATCAAAAACATAACTTGCTGCAGCTGATGGGACATGTGGGACTTTGCAAGTCTGCAATAATGTCTTAATTTCTCATTTGGTGGACTTTTTCCTTTGAATTGGTAGAAGAGCACAGAAAGGTATATCCTCTGTCTGTAAAGAGATAGCTTTAGAGCATAAAAATCTTTGATTGTGCTACATATTATTTTATACATATTTTGTTTTTTAACTAGATATAAGATATTGAAACTAAAATAAGCAATATTCTTCCACCACTTTCCTTTGCAATAAATGCTGGCGAAAAGAATTCATTGCTAATACAAGACATTTGTCAGGTTTGGATTTCTACAACACTGTCATCATCTGAAAATTGTTCCGGGTATTAATGTGTGAATTAGATTAGGACACATCTCAATATATACTTTCATGATTTGCAAATATTATGTGGTACTTGTAAGATAGAGATATAATCAATTCATGCTCACACTTGGACATCTCTCCATACTCTCGTGCACCAGTTGGCTACTATTTCTTCATTCAAATCCCTTTTTAAAACACATTCAATGAGATCAGAGGGTGCTCAGCAATCTTCAGGAACAGCTGTTTTGGTATAATATCCTCGGGATAGTGCATCCAGATACCTTATCAGATCTTTAGAATAGCCAAAGAAGAAGCTTCCTCCAAGGAATCCCTCTAAACCCAACCCATGATGGTTCAGTATTCAGGGGGCTGGATTATGGCTGCAGATGGCCAGAAGAGAATTCCCTGGCGGGAGGGAAACTCTCTACCAGTGTAAACTAGTAGAATGCCAGCTCCTGAGCCAGTCTCAGCTCTGTCTGGCATAGTACGCATGACAAAGCTCTGCTGATCCTCCAATGGGTTAAGTCCCCTATCAGTTCCTATGACAACTTTGATTTATGACAGGGCAAAGACATCACACACAGCCCTTCAGAATTGGAAGCCATGTCCATCTCTCCTGCTGCTCTGTGCTGAGTGGACCTTAGAAGAATCAAGTTCAGTGCTGTTGTGAATACTCATGCAGGGAAAATAGGATTATTAATGCTCATAGTTTATATGGTTCACTGTTGAGTCTCATAGGCTTGACCAAAATATTTCTCCAGTAATATGGAACAAAATAGGTCCCAGTTCAGCAAACCATTTATCAGTAATGAATAACATTAACCACAAAAGTAATCCCATCCCCATTCAGCAAAATATTTAAGCATGTGTTTAAAATTAAGTACTGTACATGCTTTAGGTTGTGTTTCAACAAAGCACTTAAGTCTTAAGTCTCTTTGAAGTCATTGGGACGACGCATGTGCTTAAAGTTAAGCATGTGCTTAGGTACCTTCCTGAATTGGTGCCTTAATGAACATGACATTCTAAGCCAGGGGTCGGCAACCTTTCAGAAGTGTTGTGCCAAGTCTTCATTTATTCACTCTAATTTAAGGTTTCACGTGCCAGTAATACATGTTAACGTTTTTAGAAGGTCTCTTTCTATAAGTCTATAATATATAACTAAACTATTGTTGTATGTAAAGTAAATAAGGTTTTTAAAATGTTCAAGAAACTTCATTTAAAATTAAATTAAAATGCAGAGCCCCCCGGACTGGTGGCCAGGACCTGGGCAGTGTGAGTGTCACTGAAAATCAGCTCACGTGCCACCTTCGGCACGTGTGCCATAGGTTGCCTACTCCTGTTCTAAGCTACTCATCATATACAATTGTTATTTGTATCTTCCCCTATTAATTCAAACTGTTACCTTAAGAAGGTATTTTTAAATTTTTTCTGCTGATAATGAGGAAAGATTGAGTATAGTAAGAAAAATGTACAGTGAATTAATATTCAGCCACTCAATTCTTTGCTAGTGACAACTGTGCTTCTTTAGTTCTCCTCTCCCCACTAAAATTATTAAAGCAAAGCAAATGTACTCTCCTAATTGCCTAGCTGCTTAAAATAAATAGATTTTTAGCACAGATGGAATTAATTCAATTTCCCTGCAGACAATTTTAATTTTTATATTAAGTTTTCATAAGGTCAGGGTTGGAGGTCACAAACTGGCTGAGCTAAAAAGACCCTTGTGAATTTTGTAATCAGTGGGAGGAGCAGAATGCTACACATTTAAATTTAAAAAAATCAAGAAACCTCAACTGTTAGTTCAATCAGTTTTTATATAGTGCAGTCCTGGAGGAATTAGGCTGGTACATTTATGCAAACTTCAAACTCCTGATAATTTTGTAGCTAACTGGCTCTTTTTGTTTTCTCTTTCCCCTTGTTTGTCTCATAGTAGGTAAACTACAGCTAGAAAAATGCCAGCACTGAAAAGCCACACTTCTGGCTATCCCATTATAACAATTGGATAACATTGCATAACATTTCTGTGATGTGTGATCATCAAAACAAAACAAACAAAAACCAGCACTGTAGAGATTATAGAACCTTGCACAAATTCAAGCAACTGAGAATATAGTGTTCTGTTTCAGATGATTGCACACCTCTAACTTAGTTATCCTTAAATCTTAGTTTCAAGAAAACAAAATGACATTTTAAGTGGAAACAAAATGAAAATTGTTGTTTTGACATTTCATGTGAGAAAATTGAAATGTTAGGTTGAAATTGACATTTGGCCATGAAAAATTTTGGTTTTGATGAAATTATATGTTTTAGAAAGAGAACTTTCCACACGCAATATCTCAACCTTTATACAGAGAGAACACCTTTAAGAGGGAGTCCGCTGCTGGTGGGGTTACTTTTTAGATAAGTTAAAATCAAAGTCTATTATTCACCTAAATCACTAGTGAATCCTGCTTTGTATATCATAGATAACAGTTTATAAATGGACAAAGGAATTTTGTTTAATGGTCAGTGAATCCTGTTTGGTTTATTATAGGTAATCCAAACAGTTAATAAATGGGGAGAGATAAGTAATGTTAAGTCCTATGAAACTGAACAAAGTGTTTATTGCAGTTAGCTAAGAGATGTAATTCAATAAATTATTCATTTAAAACATCAATATTTTTCATAAACCAACCAACCCAGTTTATGGCATAGTCTTGAGACTGGCAATTTCATGAAAATTAAAAATCTCACATTCAAGTTAAATTCCCTGTTTTTCATTATTTTACAAGGTTACCTTATGTCTCCTCTCCAGGACTTAGTGCATAATCTAATCAATCTGATGTTCTGCTTTTAGCATCTGAAGTTACAATTCCATTTCCATATCCTATTAACATTATTTGAAGAATAATTTCAATCAAAGCCTTTTGTAATGCTTGGTAAACACCATCTCACCAACAGTGTTGAAGCCATAGTGGAGTTATGCTGCAGAAGCAGTGCTAGGCTGGGAGGCTGGTTTCTTTAGAAGCAGTATTGTGGCTTCTTTTGGACTCTGCTCATGCTGATGCTGTCTTGTTGCGTCTTCTCCTTGCTAACAGAGGTATTGACTTGAAGGTGTGAAATTAGGTAGGCTAAAAACACTGAAGCTGAGAGAAGTAGCCGCTGAGAGCTGGGGGATCACCAGCCTCCCTAGCTTTTATTTCTTCTCTTTCCATAATCTCACTGAAGGTGAAAAACACCTCTTTCAGGGTCTTGATTGGATTTATATATCAGCTATGGTCACCTTTCATTGGCTCAGCACCCTCCTGGGGATTGTTTTGGTAGCATCTTCATCTCACGAACAGGCAATTTGTTAGTGCATATGTAGCAGAGAAGTTGTTCAATAGGACTCAAAATTCTGTTTTGAATAGGTCCAAATGCTTCTATTTTATATGTAAATGTCTTTCAACTTTTAAAATAGTTTCTTAAACAGAAGTTATTATCAGAGAAGTTACTGGTTTATTTTTAATCCTCTGAGAGATCCTTCTCGTCTGTGTGAATTTTCACAAGCATGCCAGATAATTAATTTATTCCCCAGTTAATAATACTATATTAATATTCAAATGCCTTTTTATATTAGTAACCCATTATTGTAAGGTCATTTAATTCCATATTTGTAAATAAAACATTTCACTATTCAGATAATAATAATATTAGGAATTATCATAGAGTATACTTTAAGTGGAATATGAGTTATGAAGTAACCAAGCACTTCTATAAAATGTTTTCCAGCCATAAGTGTTCTCTTTAAAGTCTTCATTCTTGCAATTCTTGTATTTATAAAATGTCTGTTTCCATAAGACTATTTCTAGAATTCTTCGTTTGGGTTTAAATCTGAAATCTGTCTCTTTGAAAAGAGAAGGTGTATGAGAGGAAGAGGTTTATAGGAAACAATAGAGGCCTTTTAGCTTAGGTTTTTATGGCCTGGATAACATCAGCTTCTAAACGCTCCTTCTGGCATTTTCTTAAATAAAGAGTATCTTTACATTCTTTACACAAACAGACCTCTTTGAAAGAACATGAATATCTCACTCACTGAACTGTAGATCCAGGCTATACCGGACTAGTGTCTTGAATAAGAGAAAAGGAAAGGTATCCTGCTCTTTAAGAAGACACTCTTTGGTTTGTTTGTCTTTTGACCAAATAGTCTTACAATTTATAATTAAACTCCTCTCAAACACTCATGCAAGGCATAAATCATAATAATATATATAATAGCATGTGTCTTTCAAACTATGAAAGAAAATAATATAGATTGCTAAGGCAAAATAGAAGTTATAAGGTTGTATTCCAGGGTCTTTGGAAACAGATTTGGAGGTAATACATATGGTTTTATAGCTAAAGAGGTGTTGTCCTCTGTAGTACTTTGATTTCTGTCACTTGTTGGCAGAAAGCAGCATTGGTTTATACATTCCTTACATTGGTTTATACATTTTTATTTCACAATGTGAGCATCCAAAAAGATAAGCGTAGTTGTCCTGAACATAACTGTCAGTATTTCCTAAAATTCAGTAAAGGTGAAGGCAAGTTTGTATTTACTTAATTTATAAAAATTAATGTATAAGAATTATTAATAAACCTTTTCATCAAAATTGAGGTCTTTCTCCCCAACATATTTCTGGGCTTAGCATCTAAAATTGTCTGTTATCTGTTGAAAGGAAATTTGAAAGGAGAAAATGTAATTTATCTATGTAACAGTTCAGATTTCTTTTAAACTATTTTTCAGTTCCAAAACCACCTACTAGTACAGAATGTCTTTATTTCCCCCTTGTCTCTTCTTATTGGGTTTTAACTTTCAATACAGCTTGATTCCATGTCAAAACTATTTAGCAAGTACAACACTTGAGCAAAACAGAGTTACTATGTAAGATATTCCATGCACTATAATATCAAATCATGGCTGACAGCAGATAACATGCAGCTGAGAGAGCAACATCATAATGTTCTGAACTCATTACATCACAACTGCAAAATGGTTAGTAATTCTGGAAAGGCAAGAGCTGTCAGGGAATCTGCTTCCAGATCTCTTAGACAGACTGTGGATTTGGTGTGAGGGACCCTACTCACGCTGAATACTCCTACTGAATTTCAATGAGAGTCCCAGCTGGTGATGGTTAATCTAGAGGTTAAGCTTGAAAAATTTGCTGCCAAAAAGATGGTAATTTAGACAAACATGCAAAGTAGTGATTCACACTCATTTTATGCCAGTAACTAGCTTACCAAAAATAATTTGCAAGGGACTGTCATGAGGTACAACACATATTCTATTAGTGATATGTATTCACTGTAGCTTTGTCCCCTATCATCCTAATACTTTTTGCAATTCATTTGTGTCTAGTGAATGTATTTGTCCCCAATCATGCAAAGATTTGTGCACAACGTTAAGCACGTGTATCAGTCTTTGCATGATAGGATCAAATATATACATACCCAGACACAAATTTGATGACCTGATTTCTATTTCTGTGTGTCTATATATTGTGCCTTCCTTATATGGTATACCTCATCAGCTCTCCATCTAATCCCGAATTTCACCTAAAAATTGTTTTCTCACTTGTTTATACCCTTTATTTCTTTCCACCCTTTGGTTTCCTCCCCACTGTTTCACCTATTTAACACTCTTTGAGGATACAGTTTGTCTTAAAGATGCCTCAAAGTAAGAGCCCCATCCTGTAGACACTTAGGATGGGATTCTTGAAAGCATTCAGTTCTGGGCTAACTCAGCTCCTACTAAAAGAAATATAGGCTTGAAAGGATTAGAGTTTTATCAGTAAAGTTTAATTTCATTGTACACACGCAAATCAACCAAAAAAATATTTCCGTCAAGAATAATAGAAATTTACAGACAGGCGAATTAAGAAAAATGCTACCTGAGAATGTGTTAGTTTAATTTAGGTATATTTGTATATTTTGACATGTAACAATTTGTGTTAATGGTTATAAACTTTAACTTTTTGAATCTCAATATCTATTATTTTAAAAAATTTAAAAAGCTTAAAACCCATAATTTTGTGCAACTATGAAATTTTAAATCAATAAAAATAACAAAACCTCAAACATAAACATCAATATTATCAAAATTATTTTAAAAAATAAAAATTGAATTCTGTCAAGCCTAAATAAATGGGAGTTTTACTAGTGGTGTCAATGTGAGCAGAGTTAGGCCAACACTGAGAACTTTAAAGTCCCACACTTGCAGTCTCACTAGATATAATACTTACTACAATGAGTAGCCTTACTAACTTGAGTAGGAACATTCAAGGGAGTAAGCACTATGTCTGCTAGTAATTACTGTACTGTGTTGAATCACATTTGTTCTTCCCTCTTTAAAACAAACACACCCACACACGCACACACTTAAATTGAAATAAACTTTTCTGAATATACATCAAAAGATTAATTGCTAAAATTATTTCCTTTTTTTCCATAGATTTTCTTGCTCTTTATTTTGTCGTTTTTTTCATGATTCATATGAGCATAGTCTCTTGATAGCTATGTCAGAGCTGAGAAATATAATGCTGGTTTAAAAACAATAACCAATCACATTCTCATTCAGGATGTGAGGAACTCATACCTTAGGCTGTGCAGTGGGTTAAAGGTGATTATACAGATTTATGAAGAAAACCGTACATTCAGCTTTTTGAGCATATAAGGAAGTCCTGCTGGTGTTCTGGGCAATGTAAAAAGACTTTCTACATAAACATTTAAATTTTAAAATTTCTGAACATTCACAGTACCCCAGGGAGGAAACAAAAAAATATTATTGGAAGGATCTGCTTCTCTTTCTGTTGCTTCTAACAGACAGGTCATCTGGTAAATTGTTAGAGTTTCGTACCTTTTGTATGCTCTCAAGAGGCAGTCAAATTGAAAGGACTCAAGGGCTGAAGTACTCTTATAAAATATTGCCAGTCCCGACATGTGTTATATTATCTTAGAATTCCTATGGGGAATCATACTAAAGAACAGAGTGTAACTCTACCCCTTGCCCTCTCAGCTTAATGGGTCACTGCAAGTAGTACCTGGGGGAAATTATATTTGGGGGATATGGAGATCTTGGAAAGGTATGAAATGGAATTCCTACAGGTTGGCAAGTGAAGGGGCCAGTGGGCTATTGAGTGCCTTTGTTAGTGGAATTTGTATACAGGCCAGGCAATAAGGTGAAAGTTAGGAAGCCTAAATGTTATTAAGAACATTTTGCAGAGGATAATTTATAGACATATATATGACTTTTCATTTCCACAGAACTCTAACTTATTCCACCACCTCTTACGCAGCATGAAAAGAATTCATGAGCGGCAAATGCCATGTTGATAACTTTATTTGAATAAGCAGAGTTACAGTGCCAAAGATACAGTCAGACTCTAATTTAATCTCATAAAATGCAAACTAAATGGGACACTGCATCTTTTGTAGTCTCAAACTTGATCTGCAATATCTTTAAAAAAAATATTTGTCAGCAAAGTACGTGTAATTTGATCAGAGTGAAGGTTTAAGTTTCAAGTACCATTATAAGATAATTTTAGTTGCTAATTAACTTTCTGAAACAAATTAATTTTGGCTAAAATTGTCTATGCTTGCTCATAGCCCAGAGGTGAGTTAGCTTGGAAAGCACCTGTTTAGTTATCAAGTTCTGTATATTTAAAAACAACACATTTCCCCATATTTTCAGTTTTGCTCAAGCGTGGTTTGTTTTAAACATCTCAATGATGTCTTAACACTAAGTCAGTTTTGAGGAAATATAGTTATTGGTGGTGTAATAAATTTGTTAGCTAATTCCTGTAACATTTTAGGTGAACATCATTTATGCCTTCAAATTTTCTCAGTACTATCTTGCTCTGTATTAATATATATGTTGACAGTATCATTTGTCCTTATTTAATATTCAAACTTCTTTTCTCTATTTTTGTTTTAAAGATATGTAAAATCAGTACTTCAGCCATTTCTGAGTCATGACTGAGTCATAAACAAAACTATCTCCACCTATGCCTGATAGCTCAAGAGTATGACCCTGAGTTCCACATATGCCAAAATACTGACTTTTGGCTGAATTATCCTGCTTTTCATTAAGTGATATCACAGAACAAGTCATGCCAGCTGTCTTCCAGTACCTTAATACAGCACTTTATGTCCCATTTATTCTCTCTCTCTCCCTTTGCAACAAGCTGAGTGGCTCATAAGACTCATAATGAGCTAAAAATAATACTGAAAAAATTAAAATGCCATACACATTTACCTTGACTAATGTGTTCAGTTCAGATCAGCCTATCTCAAAAAAGGACATGAAAGAAACAGAAGGGGTTCAGAGACAGGTGAAGAATATGATTAGAAACAAAGAAAGACTTTGAGAAACTAGACAAATTCAGACTGGAAATGAGGTGCACATTTTTCATGGTAAGGGTAATTAACCATTGAAACAATTTACCAAGGATTGTGGTAGATTCTCCATCATGATCAATTATTAAATTGAGATTGGAATTTTTTTTCTAAAAGATCTGCTGAGTCTAAATGAAAGAAATTAATTCAGGGAAGTCCTAGGGACTGTGTTAGGCAGGAGGGCCAACTAGATGATCACAGAAGTCCCTTCTGGCCTTGTAATAGATGAAGATTTCCATATGTGGAAAGACTGACAATACTGGGGCTTTTTAGTTTGGAGAGGATACAAATCAGAAGAGGTTTGTTAAAAAGAATACAAACCGATCAGCTGGAGAAGGGAAATTGGATGCCCTTATTGCCCTTTATCATTATACAAAGGCATGTTCAATGAAGCCAATGGGATAACTCACATCACATAACATTAAATACTTGTGTAAATCTTTGCAAAGTCAGACCTACTTTATTAGTCCCTGGAACTCACTGCCACAACACATCAACAGCTAAAAAGGGTTCAGAAAAGAACTAGGCATTTTTATGGACAATCAGAACATATCCAGCTACACTAGATAAGATATAAAAATATCAGGGACTAAATCTTCTTGTTTCGGGGCCAAAGTCAAGCGCTAACTGCAGGACTTTAGGAAGAATCTTCTCTAGGCAGATTGGGCTATAATTGTGTTCTGTGGGGTTTCTTCATCTTTCTCTGGAGTTATTGGTACTAGCCACTGAGAAACAGGATCCAGAACTAGATTTAAAAATCACAGGTTTTAAAAATGAAGACTTTTTTCCTATTTTTTAATAAATGGTTGCTTTCTCTGATCTCCTTGAATAAAAGTCACTATCTTTGTAAATTATTTAGTCTTATAAAAAACTGAAGTGCTTGATTCTCAACTCATGTTGGTTTTACACCAGTGTAACTTCATTGATTTCAATGGATTGGCATCTGTGTGAGAGGAGGATCAGCCCCGAGGTGTGAGAATGTTAGCTCAGGCTTCTAACCAGGGCTGGCTCCAAGTTTTTTGCCGCCCCAAGCAAAAAAATTTTCCCACGTGCCCCTGGCCCCACCCCAACACTGCCCCTTCCCCAAATCCCCAGCCCCACCACCTCCCTTGGGCACACCCGCATTTCACCTCCTACCCCTCCCTCCCTTCCCAGGAGGCGGAGGTGAGCTGGGCGGGGGGAGTGGTTCCTCTGCCCCCCAGGGTTACTTCCTGCGGCCCTCCCCACGCCCACCACCACCGCAGCTCACCTGTGCTCTGCCTGGTCCCCTGAGTGTGCTGCTGCCACTCCACTTCTTCCCCGTCCCTCCCAGGCTTGCCGCACGAATCAACTGTTTTGTGGTAAGCCTGGGAGAGAGGGAGGAGAAGTGGAGCAGCGGTGCACTCAGGGGAGCAGGCGGTAGTGGAGTGTAGGTGAGCTGTGGGGAAGCGGTTTCTCTGCCCCCCACCCAGGGTTACTTCCTGCGGCCCTCTCCGTGTCCCCCACCGCCACAGCTCACCTCTACTCAGAGCCAGCTCCCGGCTTTTTGCGCCCCAAGCAAAAAAAAAAAAAAAGGAGTCTGAGTGCCGCCCCTTGGAAAGTGCCACTCCAAGCACATGCTTGGAGTGCTGGTGCCTAGAGCCGGCCCTGCTTTTAATTACAAGATTTAGCCATATCAGTGATGCTGATAGCACAATAACACCTCCCCAGATGCGAGGTTTGCTTCAGCTTTCTTATTACAACTGTCAGCAAGTGTGTAACAAACACTGGCTGAGTTAAGGAAATGTTCTTCTTTATTCAGAACAGCTGCCTGCCTAAACAGAAATTAAACTTCTTTGCTTTGAACACTCGGGGTCCTCCAACAGGGTTTAATGACAGCTGTATGCTTCTGCCAGAACATCTTATCCACTTTGCATGTATTTATCTTTTCACCAAATGCATCCCGAGATGACTTCATTACATTATCATCAGCTCTTTTGGAGTTAGTATCCTCCTTTTACACTGATATTTAGATTGAGAAGATGTTTTCATTTGTCAAGTATGAACAGCTTCCTGCCTCAGTGTCATTGTTGAGTACACATATGCTTGCCGTTTTCTTCCAAAGACAGCTGTGGCTCCTTTGAGATCTGCAGTCCTGCGTACTCCCTTATTTCCATGCACATCATCTGCAAGATCTACAAATCCAAAATGAAACCTGGCTTTTTATTTATTTATTTTTATTTTAGAGACTGGTACCATGATGGAAGAACTCTTCAAACAAATATTATACTGACATTATAGTCCACTACAAAAGAACCCTCTATCCCAAGTGAAACTCTAAACAATTGTACCTGTCAAGGGCTCGGTTGCAGCATTTGAAGTGAACCTGTGAGAGTGGGCTTGTCTGTGCAAAGGGGCTGGTCTGAGACTGTGGGATGAACTAAAGACCATCAAAAACTTCATCACTGGGGCTGTTCGAAAATTTTCTACAGAAAAAAAACTCATTTTCTCTTCAGCTCTACTTACCGCTTTCTGCTCCAAGTGCAAAGTACATTTCTTCAGCCCTGCCTTCTCTAACACAAACTGTTATCTGTACGTGGGTGTGTATACATACATCATTATTTCTTTGTATTGCCATAGTACCTAGGAGCCCTAGTCACAGACCAAGACTCCATTATGCTAGGCACTGTGCAAACACAGAACTACAAGATGGTGTCTTTCCCAAAGAGCTTAGACTCTAAGTGTGTGTGATGGGTTGCCCCCTTTAAGGTGCTACCTGATGTACTGAGATACCACTGAGCCTGCCTGTTCTCCCAGCCTGGGCCCCCTTTAACCAGTCTAGCTGAGCCAGGCTCTTAAACCTCCACTAGCACACACATAGGCAGGGTCACACCCAGCTGCAGAAAGACACAGACATTGAGATCAGCTCTGTGAAGACTCAGTTTAAGGGCCTACCCCCCAGTACTCAGGTGCCCACCTCCCTTGCAGTGCAGACCCAAAGGTATATTATGAAATCTGCCCCCTCCCTCAATGTGGAAGAGGGTATGCACAGCCTCTTACCCCCTCCCCCCCATTATGAATTGCACAAACTGGGTTTCAGAATAAACAAAAACAAGTTTATTGACTAGCAAGGATAGATTTTAAGTGATTATAAGAGATAGCAAACAGAACAAAGCAAATTACTGAACAAATAAAGCAAAACCTGCAGACTGAACTTAATACACTAAAGAAATTGGCTACAAATAGTAATTTCTCACCCTAAATGTTGTTTCAGGCAGATAGCAAAGATTCTTGAATGCCAGCTGCACTGGCCTGTAGCTTGAAACTTCAGGTATTATTACTCAGAGGCTAGACACCTTTCCAGCCTGGGCTCAACTCTTCTCCTGCTGGTTCAGTTCTTGCTTCCAGGTGTTTTCCAGTGTCTCTTTGGGCTTGGAGGCAGGGAAAACCATGATGATGTCACTCCCCTGCCTTATATAGCTTTTGTGTATGGCCAGAACCCTTTGTCTTCCAGTGGAAAGACACTGGCATTCCAAGGTTGGGTCCGATACCATGTGACTCAGTCACATGTCTCTGCAGGATCATAGCAGCCATTACTTGCAGGCTGTTTGGTGTGTCCACAGGAAGACTAAGCTCTTGCACAGTCCATTATTTCTGCTGATGGCCCATCAGCCTTGGTTGGCTTTTTCATTGTTGTACTTGAAGGGCTGGTTGTGAGTGTTACCCAAAGTAGCACATTTGAAATACAGATACATGGTCAATATTCCTAACTTCAGATACAGAAATGATACAGGCATACAAACTGGATAATCACATTCAGTAAATCATAACTTTTCCAATGATATCTTACATGAGCCATCTTGCATAAAATATATCTTAGGCCATATTCATATCATAACCATATTTCTATGAAGAATATGGGGTGTAACGCCACAGTGTGCATGTATATAAACCTGAACAAAACAAAACACTACACTGCACACACAGTTCTCACCTTGGGGGAGGAGAGGATGAGAGAGATAATGAACCACACATGATAGATGTGTAATCAAGTTGTTTAATGCACTGCTGGAAGGCACTCGGATACTATGGTGATGAGGCTGTAAAAGAAACCTGAAGAGAGACATAGAGTTTAAGGCCAGAAAGGAGCACCAGATCATCTTGTCAGGCCACTAAACACTGCTCAGCACTAAACCCAATGACCAAAATGAACAGCAGGTAGCTAAGAGTCACACACTAACACCACAGTAGCTTATGGAAGCATTGTCTGGCACAAAACCTTTAGGACTCCTAATGGAGAAGATGAGCTGCTGTGCTATCTGTGAACGTGGGTGCACTGAGCTTCTCCCCTAGAGCTCATGTGAAAGAGGAGCTGTGCCATGGTCCCATTCACACCCTTTCCCCTCTAAAGAGGCTAATCTATAACTATGGACAACTAGCCTTGAGCATTGAAACAAGTAGTGCAGGATCAGGCCCTCTAAAGCACAAACACTCCAACTCTGCTTGCCTCGTTCATCCTCCACTTCCTCCCTGAAATCCTGTGTGTAATGACCAGGCACAGTCTAACCCTGAGTTAGGAACATGTTTCTATCATTTTAAGTCACTCTTTTCAGGCTAGGAATATTTTTACAGTGCATTTTAATTTAGTATTATATATTACATCTTACTGTGAGGTGCTAATTGTCTTACTTAAGAAATATGTTCAGAGTTATGTAACACTTGACAGTTTAATACAAATTCAAATGTGCTAAAGGGTTCCCTCGTAATTTGGATATCAGCCACTTTTTACTGGTTTTCTAGCTCATTAGTAACCCAGGGCCTGATTCTGATCATATGCCAGTTGTACACCAGTGTAATTCCATAGACTTCAATGGAGTTATACCTGACTTACACCAGCGTAAGAGGAATGAGAGTCAGACCCACAATATGTGCCGCTTTTATTTGTTTTGGCATGACACCACAGTATCTGAATTGAAATCAGTATTTTGAGCCAAAAAGAAGTATGTTTCAAGCTTTTCTTTTTTTTTCATTATACCATTTTATGTCCATTAATTTCATCCTACGATTCCAACTTGAACAAAACAGATGGAACTAATGAAATGTAAATGGAATATGCTTAAGCATGGAATGCTTTCTGAAGTGATATTCCAAACCTTCAATAGAGAACAGGAATTCATGAAATGCTTATATTCCTGCTGCTTGCAAATCCCTTGCAAATGGAAACTCCTCATTCTAGGCTATCTCCAGGAGGAGATCCTTACAGCACATATCAACGGCCACATTGTGCCATTGACTTTTATGAGGAAATCTTTTTTTTTTCTTTTTTTTAAGTGGGGAGAGTTCTCCTTAGAAATTAATGGTTCATCCAAATCTCATGTCAAAACTTCAGTAAGGGCTTAAGAATTTCATATGTAGTCAATCAAGCTAAGAATAGATTCGTGCTTCAGAGCCCAAACTAAACACCTGTGGGGCTCTGGAATAATCTTCCTACCCTCAGCACAATGGTGCTCAACTGAGCATGTGCATTATGCTGTGAATGGGAAAGGGAGCGCAGTTTTGGTGAGGAAAGTCCCTCCTACTGGGTGGGATTTTTCTGGGGGCCTGCTGCTGATTTTGCTTTGGTAGTAACATTTATTTGAAATAATGGTAAAGCTGTCCAGAGTAGTAGATGGACACTTTATATGTCATTGAAATAATTAAATTATCGGAGAAGTTGATTTGCCTTCAACTGAAGCATATATCTTAAGTATTAAATCTAAGTATTAACATAAGTAAATTAGCCACAGCCAGAGGTCAGGGTAGTGGACTATCAGAGATGAACCATCTCTTCCAGCATGGCAATCCTTACGTTAATTATATAAGACATATTTTGCTATAAAAAGATGATCATATTAAATTGATGTATTCCATATGTAGTAGTGTACATAGAACAAAGTCCTACTGCGAAGTCATATGAGAGAACCTTACTGTGAAGATTCCATGCAAGTACACATTTCAGTGAATAGAAAGTTGTTAGGTTGGGCCAATCTAAGCAGTTGGATGTGAAATGACAGATCTTGTGCAGGATTTTTAGTTTCCTTCATGTAATTTAATTCTTTTGTTTAACATTTTGAATTAGCAATTACTGTCCTCTGTAGAGAAGGCCAAACAAGAACCTTCATGCCACACAAACTCAAACAACCCTGACGGTTAACTAAAAAGGTTGAATGTTAGAAATTATTTCTGCTTATGCAGTAGGCATTGTCTTAAAACAGCCTTAATAGTCAACTAAAATAGCATGTATGACAGCAATCTTTATGTGTCCTTGGATTCAGCTGCTGTAGAAAGGCAACAGCTAGGGGAAAAAATAAAGAAATTATAACATTCAGAAGCAGAGAAGATGCTTTTCCCATACAAATGATTGAAGGTCCATACTGAATTGGAGATGTATTAAATTTGGAAGTACTTGAAAAATGGGCCTATTTGAGAGAATAATGTTGTGGGTGCACGTAATTGTGGTTGCAGTTATGTCTGGCTGAAACTGAGGTCATTTGGGGACTTCATAGTATCTGATCTGTGTACAGAATAAGGTAGTTAGACATCTAAATAAGCTAACCTGCACCCATGCAAAATTGTTCCTGCAATTATTTATAGTGGCAAATTCCGAGGTCAAAAACAGAAGCCAGTGTCTGAAAATTTGGCCTTTAACACGTAGGCTACTGCATTGTGTCTCCAAGTTTTGCTTAGGAACATATTGGTATTGCCATCCTGGAACAAGCCAGTAATCAATTTGGTGTCCTGTTCCAACAGTATCAAATGCTAGATGCTCGAGAAGAGGAAGGAAATCCCTACAGTGCATGTAGTTGTACAATAAAAGTGTTGCTCCTTGATATCTAATGTGTACTGGGTTTGTCCTTACCTATTAAATCCCTTAGGCAATGTGATTATCCAACCTCTAAGTACGTTCCTCTGTTTTTATAGCCTGTTCAATTTATAATCTGACCAAGTCAGCAAAAAGTCAGCTGATCAATCAAAGGGCAAAACCCCCATCCTGCCTCTGCAAGAAAGACATTCACTCCAAATTTACAAAAGTGGCCAATGGTTTTGACAGTTGTACTCAAAGTTAGAGGCCACTTATGAAAATTAGGGCCACAGCTTCTTATGTTGTTGGAAAGTAAGAATAATATAGGAAAATCCAGCTCAATGTATTGTATTATGGTCTGCAGTGAGATAGGAACATACTATCCATTCTCTTCACAAAGAACAATTTCAAGTAATTGACTACAGGCTGGCTGGTGTACAGTATACGATTTAAGGGCCTGCTCCTGAACCATTAATGTCAAAAGAAGTTCTGCCCTCAACATAAGTGGGAGAAGGATCAAGCATGTAACCTTTTTTTGTTTTTTAAATCTATTGTTTTAAATACCAGAATGTATTCAATAGTGGTTTCTCTGGCTAATTGAAGAATATGGTATGATAGACTCTAGGACTCTAAAGCATAAACTCTTGAGACGTGTGTTTATGTTTTGACACCATATAATATTTTTATTTGTTTGGATGAGCATATCTAATAAGTAACAGCTTCAACTTAGAAATGACTTTTAGACAGTGAGAAACTAAGGCAGTAAATAGACTTAACTGACATGCACAGCTTCTATAAAGAACTGCACCACAACTAACAATAAATATTTCTTCAAAGATCCAGTTGCCTACAAATTCACTTAAACAGGACTTGTAAGAGCATCATGTGGTGACTCCCAAGTGGGAGTGGGTAGTTAAGTATTCAAATAGATACAATTATAGGAATTCTTTAGGTACAGTAATAAATACCCTTCTTTCTCTCCTACAACTAGAATAAAACCACAGAGATTAAATATTTTCAGCTTGATTTTTATCTCAGAGCAAAGTAAATCAGCTCCATAGATGTTAATGGGGGTAAAATGGTGTAAAACTAATGTAATGTAGCTCAGAAGCAGGCTCTTCATTTTCAAGGTTGTCCCAAAAGCTCCTGTGTTACTGTAAATTAAGGCGTAGATTGTGCCCTAGCCATGTGGAGGGAACAAGTGTGTGTGTGGTCTGTATCCATAGCCCCAAGAAGAATTCTGCCAGAGCCAGCTAGAATTTATTTTATGAATGTTTATTGCAGCACACAATGCAGGCTCTGGTTTAAGGCTGCAATCTGGCCGTGATTGCCCAGAGTGCTAGCACACAATCGATGGCTGATCTGTGCAGTGTTCAACCATACCATTTACTAACAATGTATTCTGCTGTTAGAACATTACAGGAAGAATTTCCCAGATACAATTGCCATCTGTGCATCACAGATGATTAGTGAGAAGGATAAGAAAGCCTCCTTTACTGACATCAGGGGCCAACCTTTTTATTGTGGTGCCAGATGATTTACATGTTCAATTCCCTTTATGAATAAGGACCAAGGAGCATAGAACTCCCCACTTTCAATTTGAATTCAGCATCCAGAAGAAAGATTAAGCAATTGTTCACCTTTTTTGTTCTTTGGCAGAACAATATTATTACTGAATGTTACTGCAGTCAGAAGAAAAGGCTTTTACAAACTGCAATATAATTACATTTTACAAGGAAAAATGAGCGGCTGTTTCAGACATTTGGGCATGCAAATCCATTAGAGTCACTGGAGTATAGCCTGCTCACACCAGATATGAATCTGGCCCTTTAAACAAAAAAATCCACTGGAAACAAGGAGTACTCTTTGAGCAAACATTCTGTCAGTTGCCTCTCAGTGAGAAGCCGTTTAAAAAGCAAGATGCTAAATTCTGCAGGCGGATAATCCACCTCGCTTATTTCAGAGGGATGTAGAATTTTAGGACAAAATTCTGCTCTCAGTTGCACCCATGAAAACTTGGAGTTAGAATTTTGCCTATGTCTATAAAAGTAGAAACTTCTGGAAAAAATAGAAATCTTCAGGCTTTGCTCTAGTTTCAGTGTGTGAAATCAGTATGTCTACAATTGGAACAGTTCCTTGCTCCTTTATAAGAATAATGATGATGATGATGATAATTCATTCCTCTACAGTATATTTTCTCAAGGATCTCACAACACTTTCTAAACATTTTAAAGAATTAATTCTTCCCACAGCATTATTGTATGACAGGGTAATGATAATTTCAAAAGTGGCCATTAATTTTGGATGCCTTCGTTTTGGAGTACCCGTCTTGAGACACCTAGTAGCTGATTTCCCTAGGTGCTGAGCACCCACCCACATTAAATACCCAGGAAAATGGTGACTTGGAAATAAAACTCAAATTCATGACTCCAGTCCCCAGCTCTTCCCACTAGACTCTCTTTTCCCTATGAGATTTATATTTCTCTTCTGCCCACTTTTGTAATGGAAACAATTGTGTGATAATCTGATCCGGAAGGTGGATGCCCAATTCCTGCCAATTGACCAGATGCAACAACTTCAGTATGTACTTATTAGGCTTTTTTTTTTCCTTGTGTCTTTTACGATAAATACATCCCTAATGTCAGTGAAATAAGTTTTCCTGTCTTTCTAACTGATCATCTCTGATGGTAACTTTATCAGGGAAAATCTTTTCTGAATTTTTTTTTGATGGGAGCGGGAGGAGCAAAGTGTATAGTTCCTTTTGTGGGGGGGGGGGAAGAGTTTTAAAGGAATGATGAATGGAGAAAAGTAGTAATTAGTTTTAAAAAGAAAAGGAGAAAAAGGACTTCATGGAAACATTGAAAATTAAGGGGGAAAAAAACCTATTAGGTCATCTGGACCATTTCACTGGAACAGTGCAGGATTTTTCCTTACAATCCTCCAGCATTTTGTTTGCTATAGTTTTAAAACTCTCAAGTGATGAGGATTTGCCTGACCTTTGACATAGCTAATTCACCTTTCTGGTTAATGTTGAAACATCCATGACAAAGATGGCTTAGTGTCTCTCTGGAAAGGATTTCTGCTTTTAGTCAAAAGAAGCAGAATGAAGAATAAAGACAATGAATCTCTGTGGGGAGAAAAGTGACAAAATAAGTCTTCAATATTTTTTGTCTTAAACATACAAATTTTTCCAGTGATTTAAAGGGAGAGCTACATATGTATGGCTGCAGGGTCTTCAACACATAGTATTTTGTATACCAGAACTTTTATGTAATGTAAGTAAGCCTCTGAATATTTTAAAACATTTTGACTTGATGCATCTTGCACGTATTTATTGCTTGTGGTCCATAAGCGGCTGTTACAACAGGTGAACCAAGAGATTTTCCATCCTCTCACCAAGCCTGAATAAGCTTTGCTAAGCTAGTCTCCCAGTGACAATTTCTCTTGCTTCAAGCTTGCTTGGCTGGGTGTTTGCAATTAGCAAGCTAGACAAGAGGAAATCAACAAGAAAGATCACAATTTGGATATAAAACATATAAGTTGACCATATTTGTTAGAGTGATTATAATATCTAGATATGCCCAGAGGCTTTACCTGAAAGCAACTGAGCAAATCTCACAGCTAGCAAATGTAAACTGAAAATGTTAACATTTACAAGTGCCTGTATTTCATTTTTTTAATTAGAATGCTTGATGAAGAACAATTCTCAGATTGACTGAACTTTTAATATCACAAAAAGAGAGAAAATCTGATAAATAGGAAAATTCTTTATCTGATTTTACCCATTAATAGTTGTTTTGAACCACCAAAATACTGTCATTAAAACTAAAATTGAATCTTAATATTGGGGGAAAAAAACCTTAAGAACCACCATATCTATAAATCTCATTCCTAAAACATTAAGACTGTGAACAATTTATTTCCAAACCAGCTTGTCTGAATAAACATAACAGAAGCTTGTGTGGGGTAGGTTATATGCAATGGAGGCCATTTGATTGAAGGCAAATCATTTGTCTTTGATCCTGCCCTTGCTAGAAGATTTCTAGCTCATTAACACAATATTAATGAGGCTGGATTTTAAAGCAGGTGTTAAGTGCAATCAGAGAAGCTTTATTATGCTGCAAATTGTCTTGAGTTGACAAAGAAAGTCAAATTGGTTCATGCTCAGTTAACCTTTGTCTATATGCATGACTTGGTTGATTAAACAGCGATTGATAATGACCTTCAATCTGGTGAAGCATCTGAAGGGGCTGTAATGTAGAATTCATTGTAGTGGATGTAAAGCTCCGTAGCACAGTCACCTTTTAAATTTAGGAATCTATAATGTAATTTTAAAATTAACCAATGTCATGCTACAGTGAGTCAACTAATTTATTAGTGCTAAACAGATATTAAAAGTTCCACGTAATCTGAGGCATATACATTAAAGCAGCTGCACATTTGCCAGCACTGATCATTTATTATCAGTACCACATAGTACTTGCTTACAGGAAAATTATAGTTAGTAATTCTCTTTTAGACTTCTGTAAGTACTTACCCAAAATCTATGAGAGCATTTCCATTGGCTTCAGTGAAATTTGTAACAGGGCTATAGGGGTTATGTAATGCTATATAACCCCTCCCCCAGGATGTGGCTCAAGCCTCCTCCCTGGTGCTTGCTACTTGGAGTGGCTTCTCTCCACGTCTCCCATAGGTTGGGGTCTGAGTTCTCTTTCTAATGCCTTGTGCCTCCACTCAAGGTGACTCCTCACTGGGCCCAAGATACAGAGTGCTGTCCCTGGGAATATGAATGCTATCAACAGGCAAGGAGCATAAAACCCAGTACACAGGAAACAATAAATGTATATCAACACAAACCTCAGCAAAAATGCACCCCAAAACAACAATATAATAAAGGGGGACTTTACTGGGAACAGGAAAATTGGAGCTAGGGAGGAAACCAGTTTCCCACCTCTGAAAACTTATAGCTCTTCCCAACCACCGGCTCCCTTCCTGGGAGCTTCCCAGGCAGATGGTACACTCAGATTGAATCCTGAGAAAAGTGCTACAGAACATTTGCTGACTCACAGATTCCTTACTGTGTCTTTAGTCCTGGGTGGGGCAGGATCCTCTCCTACCTCTTAGCAGACTTGTTGACTCCCTAGTCTGAGACCCTGTGGGGGTCTTGCCTGGCTCTTTGTGCCAGGTCAGATCTCTGCCACTCTGGACATTGATTTCCTCAGGGAAGGAACTGCCTTACCCATGCACTAGATCCCACAGCAGTTCAAAGCCTCCATTTGCAGGCAGTGGGAGTTAATCAGAGACTCCCTAAGCTGTTCTGCTTCTCTCTCAGCCCCAATCCAAGATCAAAACAGAAACTAAACCCAGTCGTCTTGTCTCTGCATCAGGCTGTCCCTTGAGCAGCACTGGCATCATTGGCCCAGCAAACTGCTTTTCCATATCAACCCCTTCAGAAGTCTCCCTATTGGCCTTAGTGGGAGTTTCTAGTCCATTCTCATCCCTGACTCCACGCTAGAGAAATGGTGTCAGATGACTTTGGTAGCCATTATTGTTTAAGTCCCTTGGGTAGGACCCCCGCAGAGCCTCAGTCCAGAGTTCCAGGAAATGGCAAACTGTAGAAGGGGTTATAGTTGCATTTTATTAACCTTGAAGACTAGAACCTTCCATATAACCACAGAACACAGATAGCAGGGATTAGGTGAATATAAAATTCTCCACACCACCCGCCAATGTAACTGAATTGGATATGGAGGGAGAATGCATAGAAGTTATTGAGTAGTTCAGACTTCTGACCTTGCCATGTGGCGCCTTTACTGAGAAGAGTACCACAACAGAAGCTAATTCTGATGATTACTTTTATGACTACTAAGGCTAAGACCAGCCATTTTGTTTTATTCAACAAACAACCGAGAGATGGGCTCTATTACATCAGGAGGCAGCCATGCTCGGTCCTTTATTTTGCATCACTTGAAGTGTAACAAGTAATGTATCATTGTCACTACTAAAGGCAGTTCTGGTACTAATATGCTGTAGAATAATGCTTTATGTTACCATGCTTATTGTTAGGGACTGGTTTTGATCTAGTAACTGAATGATAAAAAGTTGTAGATCTTATTACCATTCACCAGAGCTATCTAGTTCTCATTAGAGATTAGTCATTTCCCCCCCAAAGGACTTGGAAGGTTCAATAGGGAGTTATTTTAGTTTTTTGACATGCCACATCCCTATAGAAAAATGTTAACATTGTGACTGTGAAGGCTGAAAATAATCTGAAATAGTAGGAGGGGTGAAAAACACTGCATTAATATATTCCAGCAATCAAGATGTCAGTGCATTTATTTGAATTTACCAGATTGTAATTTCCCCCCACCCCCACTTACAATAGACATTGGTGACTCACTATTTTAGAGCTGAGTCATCTAATAACATCAATGCATAGAGACACCCAAGGAAAAGCTGCAAATATATTGTGTAGGTGAGTCTGGGGTTGAAATCTAAGCAGAACAGGATTTTCTGGAATCCATCCAATATACACAGGGAGGAAAAACCCCACATTAAATCTGGTATAGTTAAAAGAAAAATGTGAGCATAAAGATACGTTTCTCTAGAAACAGTTCAAAGCTAAGAATGACTCTCCCTTGTTTATAGTTCTCAGCATATCCATTAAAAATACCTATCGGTAAGGAGAAATATAGAAGTGGTGTGGTTATCACTTATGGATGTTAGTTAATGAAATGCAGTTGAAAGCAGAAGGAAGGACTTCATACATGTTTAGTTCTCAGGTAGGATAAGTTTGTCCTGAAAGTTGTAATGCACCATAGATATACAGGAGAGTAAATTGATCTAGCTTGCACAATAAATACATACTGAATTAAAGGGTCAGAAACCATAAGCAGTGATTGACAACAAAGTGTAATACAAAATAAAACTAACAATTCAGATGAGCAATTCAGAAACAGAGCCAAATAATTCGCCAATGGTTCTGTAGAAGGAAAGGGCACATTAGCCCCTCAGTCCTCTGTAACTGGCCTTGCAGATAGTTTCTCACATAGCTTTAGATATAACTATTTTGCCACCCCATGAAACTTTTCAATCACCACAAGAATCTGGAAAAAGTTTCAGTTCCAGTTAATCAAAACATTCCATTTTGATTTTGACCATTTATGTTTTTAAGCTTAAATTTCTAAACTAAACATCATTGTGATGAGTTCCCCAGGGTGCAACCAGGAACTGGGGTACCACTGAGCCCTGTGTCTTACCAACCTGGGCTCTCTTTCACAAGGTGATGCTGTGACAAGCTGCAGACCCCTCCAGGTCCTGCACTCATACAGCCATCCACAGGCAGTCAAGTTACATGAATGCTTTGTCCAGCCACTCATAAACCAACAATAGAGAGGCTCCAGCCAATTCTCCCCAGTCTAGGACTCCAGGCTTCTGACCAGGGCAAGACAGTACAGCTCAGATCAGGGTAAGTTTATTACCCAGTCTGCCCCGCCTCAATGTGGAGTGGACATGCACCAGCCCCTGTCCCTTAGCATATTTCCCTTTAAACAACACACTGTTTTAGATTTAAAAAAAATCAAACAGATTTGTTAACTACCAAAAGAAAGATTTTAAGTGATTATAAGTAATGAGCATACAGAGCAAAGTTGATTACCTAAGAAATAAAAGTAAAATCGCAATCTGAGTTCTATAGCCTAGACAGGATTTGAATCAAGCAGTGTCTAACCTTGATAGACAATACAAGCAGATCACAGATCTTCCATAAACAGGCTACAAATCCCCTTCAGCCTGGGACCAACTCCCCAGTTCAGTCTTTGTTCTCTAGATGTGTATCCGGGTGTTGAGCTGTGGGGGGAGTGAGGAGAAAGCAATGATGTCACTTCCCCCTTTTATAGGTTCCTCCAGTTTGCTGAAAATATCTTTTGCTGTGACATGCATCAAACAGTGTCCATTTTTTATGTGCCCTTCTGAGAAATCTTCATTGTACACAGATCCTATGATAATCCTTGGTAGTGTGGATTCCCCTTAATGAGCCATCAACACTGTCTGGCTTCGTCATTGTTGTACCTGAGAGGCTGCTTGTGAGTGTTCCCAACCTCACAACATATTTCAGCAACACATATATATCAAACGTCATAACTTCACATACAATTATAGCCCATATAATTCAACAGGATATTAATGCTCAACAGATCAAGACTTAAAATGATACCTCATAAGGCGTACTTTGTACAAAATACATCTCCATATAGATGTGGGGGTGACAGGATGTTGCTTTGGGGTAGAGAGTGTCACAGTCCTTCAAATAAGAAAACTGGGGGGTGGGGAGGTTGTTCAGAAGATGTTGAAATGAAATGTTTCAACAATTTCATTTTTTTTCAAGTTGAAAAATTAGTCTAAACTGACCTTTCAACATAAAGATTCAGTTTTAACTAATTGACATTTCCCAATGAAAAAAATATTTTGTTGAAAAATTCCCAACCAGCTCTAATCAGATCCAGTGAGATCAGAGTGTACTGTCATTCGTGAGGGACAAGCTCATCTCCCCCATCATAGATCCCAGTCTATCTGTCTTCATGTGCTACTCCTGTGAAGGTTATTAAGAGCCTCAGGGTAGCAGTTCAGAGACCTCTGGACCAGTCAAAGAAGGAAAGGTGGGAAGGGGAAACAATGTCTCTTTTCCTCCATTGCCCAATCTTTCCACTTCCTTCCTCCCCCTCAGTGCTCTCTCTTATTTGTGAGCTTCCTCAGACACAGGAAGGGAAATGTATGGAATCAGAACTATGTCGTGGATGAGACGTGGCAGAGTGCAAAGCAAGCAGCTGGGGCTCTGCCAGTAAAATACGTGTGTGTGTGTGTCTGTGTGTGTGTGTGTGTGTGTGAGAGAGAGAAAGAGAGATTACTTTCCTCAAGACAGCACGTAGAGTGCAGGACTCTTGAGTGAACAGGATAATAAGGGGAAGAGGCTGGAAGTAGTTGAAAATATCACTAAGGGGGCTGTGGGTGCTCCATTATAAACATATTTTAAAAAAATTATATTGACAAGTGTAATTTTGTAGAGATGTTAGTTTTGTGAATTGGAAAAACAATTTTGACAATTAAAACATTTTTTTTTGCCCCAGAACTGAAATCTCTGCATCCGTGAGAGGCTAACTTTTATAGCTTTATTCCAAAGTATATGTTTTGCTGTAAAATTTTTCACAGGTCATCACAACTAATGAGTCTGATTTATATTCTCAATGAAGAGAACCCCTGACCTGTCACTTCAGTCTAAATCAGAAGTTCCTATTGGTATGGCCAATAGAGTCCTCTAGATCCGAATTCTCCCATTCCTAGCTGTTAAATTGCATTAAAAAGACAGCTAAAAATATATTAAATCCTTGCCCAATGTTACTTTTCCAGCTAATCAATTGCTACAGTTGTCACCACAATGTCATGAGTTTGTGAATCAGAGGGGAGATAGTCCATGTAATTGTGAATGTGAAAGGGGTAAGGCATAAGACAATTCATGTTTTCAGCATGGTCTCCGCTATGAAAAAGTTTGGAAATTTCACAACTAGATTAAAGGAGCTAGTGGTCTCAGTCCAGTTCCTCGTGGGCAGGTGTCCACATCACAGACCCACACCACACTTAACACTCTGTTTGGCAGTCTCTAGAGAGAGGCTTAAAGATTCAATTGCACGGAAAACAATCAATCTTCTCATTTCTGTAGCAGCCTGCTTGCAGCCCATTGGAAGAGCAGTGTGGAAACCGTATGCTGCCTGTGCTCTTGTTTATATAAGAATATAAGAATGGCCGTAGTGGGTCAGACCAAAGGTCCATCTAGCTCAATATCCTGTCTTCCGACAGTGGCCAGTGCCAGGTGCCCCAGAGGGAATGGACAGAACAGGTAATCATCAAGTGATCCATCCCCTGTCGCCCATTCCCAGCTTCTGGCAAACAGATATTTGTGAATAAGCACAGGATATCAGTATCCAGAACTGTCAGACTGGCTTGAAATTCTCTGGAAAAAAAATAATGAAATGTAAGCCAGAGTTTTGAGGAAAGCACTGCTGAGGCCTGCTTTAGTCAAAATGACTGGCCAGAGGGTGCTTGCATGACACCACTGTGAACACAGCTGCCTTTTGGATTCTCCCATGAGGGAAAATCTCAATTTTCATTTAAAATAAAAAGTAAGACTCTCATCCTTTTTCTTGCAAACATAGCTTTGAAAACATGAAACTATGTAGACTGAATGCTAGATAAGCAGCTCAGTTCCACTTCTGCAATGAGATACTAGAAAGAACCTACAGATAGGCACACAATTTTATGATTCATTTAAATTTGGGGTATATCCCAAAAAGTTAGGTGGCACCTTCCTTCCTCAAAACAGCCTCACGTTGACCCTGTGCACAGCAGTGAGATAATGTTAGACAATGGACAGGAATATCAGTTACATTTGGGGTGGCAAAAAAGTGCTTCACAGATTTGATGAGTAAAGCTAAGGCCTGTTCGGCTTGAGAAAGTTCTCAGCTCTCCCTCAGGCCAGGACTGAACTGGCTGCTGTTTGTTTGCCTATACAGCTGCTTCATGACTATTGCTGATATCATCATGGCAGCTTCTGTGGAAGATGAACTCCCCTCCTGCATCCCTGAACAACAATTCTAGAGGCACTGGCTGGATGGATCACATACGCCCTGGGAATTGTCAATGCATGATAATCTGAAGTACTCACAACCTAAACTCAAGTGACATAAGTGAGGCTCATTAAACAGACAAAAAGGAGGAAGGGAGTGGAAGGATGAGAATAATAATAATTATTAATAAATCACATGGTTACTCAATAAGCCGTATACACAGAAAATAGTACACTTGGTCTTGCCTACCTGAGTAAGTGCTACTCAATGTGAGTACAGATTGCTCAATGGGGCCCTAACAGTCAGAACAAGGTAATTAGTATAGGCATAGTTGATGGATCCAGGATGAAACACCACGACCTGAAAACAAAACATCTGAGAAAGGCAGTTACAGACTGCACTTGTGCTTTAGAGGAAGCAAGGCTAGCATCATTTAGGTCATGACTAGATTTTGCTTTGCAATATGTGCTTTGGTAAACCCTGTCACCAGAGGTCATTATGCACTTAAATATATAGGAATACAGTACATAGCAATTGTCACTGGAATTAAAGCTGCTGGTGGAACCACAAACTGGGAGGGGAGGGAATTAAATGTGGCTATTAGTTATACTTGTGTAGCTCCATTAACTGACAATGGCACTTGGCCCAAGGCTCCTATGCATCTCAGACAAATGCTCAGTCACACAAAGCTAAGGGAATAGCTTTGCTAGTTCCAGGCAGCAGCAGATTTTCTAAATATTACCCACAATTCCTTACAAGTTCAGTGATGTGTTGTTCTCACAGATGGTCTGTTAATTACAGATTGGAGAAGTTTTTACGCTTGTTTTGTCTAGAAGACAATCTGTTGGGACAGCACCATAATTGGAAAATTCTTATAAAGCAGTGAATGTAACCTACAGCAAAATAGCACTCTTTGTGCAAAGGCTGCTACTATATGTAAATATTCAAATATCCCCTGCTTCTACCTGAAGATAGCAGGAGAACATGTGACGAGAAAACAGGAATTGGTGCATCAATGGAATGGCACTTCAAGTCTAAAACTTCACTCCCAAGGAACATTGAAAGCTTTTATTTATTTTTCACTACAGTGAAAAGAGGAGATTAGCTCCTATTTGTGAATTATTAATTAAAATCTCCTCTCTTCCTCAGGTATTTTAATTCTGTAAACATATTTAATCCTTTCACCTTCTCAGGGTAAATAGAGCTTTGCCGACAACAAGCTGGGCTGGCTAGACATATTTCCATGGAGAAAACAGAATGGAAATATTTGGTAATATCATAGTTAGAGGATTTCTTAAAGGGACACTGTCAACTACTTGTTTCCCCTACCTCGTGTAGTTCATTTTTGTAGGTAAACAATGAATGGGGAAGGAGGCTTTACTTAACTCAGTGTGAATGGAAATGTTCCCATATAACTTCTGGGGAAACAGTTTTATAATGGATTTTTAAAAAATCCAATTATATTAATTTAAGTATTTGTACATCCCTGTGCACTGTAACGAACCCAGACATGGTACATGACAGCTGCAAAATCAAGATGAATAGAACTCTATTTACAATGGTCAGATTATTCAAATAGGTTTCAATATGACCTTTCTGCTCTGTCAGTGATGACAGTTGTATTGCCCACGTGTATCCTCTTACCATGTTTGCCCTATGCATGGGATACCCATGCTGCCCCAGGTTACAAGCCACTATCCTCTCTTCATTTCAAGTTCTTCCTTAAAAAAAACCTCACCCCAAGCAACCTCTTATTCTATGAGGCATCTTATAATTAACAAGACTCACCCTCACTCCTACATTCTCCCCACCTACCTCTGGATTTCCCAGTGCAACCTGTATTCTATGTGTCTTTCTTTCAGACTGTAGAAGAACAGGGCAGCGGTACTGTCTTTATTATTATTTATATAATAGCAGTAAGAAAAGGAAGGAGCAGCAGTTCCTGTACATGTAGTCCCACCTGCAATGACTCCAGGAGCAAACTGCTCTCAAAGTTTTCTGATTAGAGCTGTGGTTTTTGGCTCCAATTGTCATAGCAATAAGAACTCACATCTTCAGAAAGTATCCAGTAGAGGTGGGGAAAGTCCTCAGTGACCTTTCGATCTAAGGGGCAGGACTCGGGACTAAAAGGCTGAGGAAAAAGCAAGCCGGAAGTCAATGGGGAGCGCCAACAGAAAGGGAGGGCTCAATTCTCCATCACTGGCAATTTTTAAACCAAGACTGGATGTTTTCCAAAAAGATGTGCTCTAGGAATTATTTTGGTGCAGTTCTATGACCTGTGCTATGCAGGAGGTCAGACTAGATTACTACAGTGTTCCCTTCTGGCCTAGAAATCTGAAAAAAAAAAACTTTTACCTTATTCTCTGCAAAATCCTCTCCCTGCTGCTGACAAAAGGGAGCTAAGATCATGTATACAGCCTGTAACTGTCACCACCTTCCACGCACTGCTGCCTCATAGCCAGGGTCATTCTGCAGCACTCTGCCTCAGTTTCTCTTCACCAGAGGTTTTTATCTCTCCTGGGCATTCACATGGCTCAGCCCTCCAGCTGGGTCACTCTCAGTGTTTATTCATCTTTTTTGGGTAACAAAAGTTCTTCCACCCCACTTGGGCTAGTCTTCAACCCACTCCCAGGCCTTTCTGTCTGGAGTCTTTCCTGCTTTGGCAGGACACTTCTAGTCCCACCTGTCTGGAGTCTTTTCGTCTCCTGATGTCTTAAGGTCTCCCGCAGGTGCCTTTTGCTCACTGCTACTCTCTTGCAGCTGCCCTCTTGATTTCTGTCAAGCAGCAATTCCCAGGACCTCCTACCTGAGATCTCAAGCTTGGGAAGGACCTCTTCTCCTCTTCCCTGTGGCTCAGGGCCTGTCTTCCCCAGCCAACCCTCGCCTTCTTCTTCTTCTGCTTTATGGTGAAGCATGCTCATCTACTGAATCAATAGTAACTGCCACCTACTGTATTCCTTGTACATTCATTCCACTATACTCTCTTAGCCTGCTCTTTAACCTTAAAAAACATAGTAGATCTGTTTTAAGTGTTAAACCCACTTTCCCAATAGCCCGATAGTACATTCTGTCACTTTAAAGCATCAACATTTTTAATCAAGAACTTTTCTTTCCTGGGAACACTCCCTGCATGCCCATATCAGGTGATCAACTGTTTCTTTAACCTCACATGCATTACATAATCCATCTTGGTGTCTATTCAATAACTATACATTATTATTCAAACCAACAGTCTTAATATGAGTATTTCCCTGATCCTTTAATAATTTTGGAGTAGAGCATTATCCTCTACTTTGGAGCATACTCCATAGGATCTTCTTCCTTTTTTCTCCTTGGTCCACAATTTTTGCCATTCTTTTAAAAATCCTTTTTTAACTAAACTTTTAAATTCTTGTTTACTCAAAGGAGTCTTTATATCTATTTCTCTATGTTTTAAAGCATTTTTCACTTATTTATCAGCCATTTCATTGCCATTGCTACATGATGGAATCCGTGCTGCTACTATGTTCACACTCAAACATACTAATTGTATTGTCAAAAGCAATATTTCATTCATTAGTTCAACTCCTGCTTTCTGAGGTACCCCTTTTAATTGCCAGTATATCTAATAATGAATCTGAAAAGATAACAGCTGTACATACCTTATTCAGTTTAATGTTAACATTATTTCCATCAACTCATCTATCATAATGGCTACAAAATTAGATATGCTTTCAGTTCTCTGAACTCCAGTCTCAGGGATGCAAAAGGCATCACCCACACTACCTGATCTTTCCGCTTTAGATCCGTCAGCATATACTCAGCAATGTTGGCTTCATTTACCACATATCAACTCATAAATGTTATTTGTCATATAGGATGTCTCTTACTTTCTCTTTGTTTTATTATATTATTCTAAATCCACACCCAGAGATACAATTTTGCAGGTATAACTTACTGCCACACAACTATAGATTTTAATCTCTTCTAGTTCTTCTTTTTCACTTAACTCGTTTACCAACCTTTTAACCTTAAGACCATGAGTGAGTTTACTGTGTCGGGCTACATTTCATCTCCTTAATTCCCAACATTCCTTGTATATAGATTCAATATTCTTATCTGTGCTACCTCCCTTGACTAAAGCCCAAAATGTTAGATCTAACATATTCATTCTTAAATTGATAGGCATTTCTTCAGTAGCATTACAAACTGTGGTGTTAGAAGAAAGGCACCACATGCAGTTTGTAGCATTTCAACTTGAACTGACTCTATCTTTTAAAGCTCCAATCCAGATGCAGAACTAAAAGCTTGACACCCATAATCTATGACTGATCTTATTAATGTTCTATATAGCATCATAAGCACTTTATCTGCTTCCCAGTTAATCCCAGAAGTACTTTTAAATAGATGAATCCCACCTTTACATATGTTTGTAATACTTTCTATATGGTCCTTCCAAGTAAGTTTATTATCAAGCCGTATACCCAGAAATGTAAAACTGTTAACTGCATACACCTGTTCTGCACCTATTTAGCATTGCTAAAGTCAAGATACATCACATCCACCACTTTCCCCATATCCACAAAGCCAGTTATCTCATCATAGAAGGCAATCAGGTTGGTCAGTCATGACTTGCCCTTGGTGAATCCATGTTGACTGTTCCTGATCACCTTCCTCTCCTCCAAGTGCTTCAAAATGGATTCCTTGAGGACCTGTTCCATGATTTTTCCAGGGACTGAAGTGAGGCTGACCAGTCTGTAGTTCCCCAGATTCTCCTTCTTCCCTTTTAAAAAGATGAACACTATATTTCCCTTTTTCCAATCGTCCGGGACCTCCCCTGAGCATCACGTGTTTTCAAAGAAAATGGCCAATGGCTCTGCAATCACAGCAGCCAACTTGTTATACCAATATAATAAAAACCAGCAGGATCTTATTAGGAGGGATAAGGCAAAGATGCCACATTTATTGTAAATACCATAATAAAACAAAAGACAACAGTAAACAACATTGTTTTACTACTTATTTCTTATACACACACACACATATTCATTCACACAATCATTCATTCAGGTTCTGTATAGATGTTATAGATACCAGCCTAGATGTTGCTCATGCCAAGTTACTGGCCAGGTATCTTGGTCATGAGGATGGAGCCGAGTCTGTGTCAGATGCATCTGATGCTCCTGGAGGCTGGCAGCAGAACCATAGACTCAAAGTCCTTATTCTTTAGAGTCCAGTTTTATAGGGATTTTTCCCTATGTTAGTTCATAGGAGTTGCTTCATTCTGCTGTTGCTAAATCAATCAGCAGATGGCTGGCTCCATGTTATTAGATGTTTTGTTTTTCCTTCCTTTGACGTGTGGTTGGTGGATTCCAGTTTGCCCTCCGGGGGTCATCTGGTTGATCCCACTTGACTCCTTCTTCAGCCGACACTGAATTCTTTAGGCTGGTGACTCCCTAACCATTCAGTCACATACATTCTCTATCTTAATCACATCTATTTCACTGTCTCTTTACTTTTTGGGGTGTTACCAATTTATGTGAGACTCCCTGTCTTTTAACAAGCAAAGATAAAGTGAGATGAAAACTTACAGAGGGTGGTGGTCTCTATCTATACACTATAACAGCTACAGTTTTGGCTTACTTAGAGTTAATTAATGTTTAACAAGTTTTATACAAAGTATTTCTTTGAGCAGGCTTCACACAGACACAGCTGGTGGCTTGCAGGTTAGAGGCTAAATGTTGGGAATCACAAATTTACTTCTAACATAAACCTTAAGTTATAAAGTATCAATTAACAATAAATCAATAAATCATTTCTCATATAAACCATGTTTAATATAAACCTTCTTTAATATCCCTACAAACTCCCTAAGCACCCTCAGATGCATTAGATCCAGACCCATGTCCAGGTTTTCTAAATAGTCCTTAACCTGTTCATTCACCACTGTGGGCTGCTCACCTCCTCCCCATACTCTGCTACCCAGTGCAGCAGTCTGGGACCTGACCTTGTCTGTGAAGACCGAGACAAAAAAAGTATTGAGTACTTCAGCTTTTTTCACATCATCTGTCACTAGGTTGCCTCTCCTATTCAGTAAGGGTCCCACACTTTCCCTGACCTTCTTGTTGCTAATGTACTTGTAGAAACCCTTCTTGTTACCCTTCACATCCCTTGCTAGCTGCACCTCCAGTTGTGCTTTGGCCATCCTGATTACACCCCTGCATGCTCGAGCAATATTTTTATACTCCTCCCTATTCATCTGTCCAAGTTTCCACTTCTTGTAAGCTTCCTTTTTGTGTTTAAGCTCACCGAAGATTTCTCTGTTAAGCCACGCTGGTCACCTGCCATGTTTGTTATTCTTTCTGCACATCGGGATGGTTTGTTCCTGTGCCCTCAATAATACTTTTTAAAAATACAGCCAGCTCTCCTGGACTCCTTTCCCCCTCATATTAGCCTCCCAGGGGATCCTGCCCATCAGTTCCCTGAGGGAGTCAAAGTCTGCTTTTCTGAAGTCCAGGGTCCGTAGTCTGCTGCTCTCCTTTCTTCCTTGTGTCAGGATCCTGAACTCAACCATCTCATGGTCACTGCTGCCCAGGTTGCCACCCACTTCTACTTCCCCTACCAATTCTTCCCTGTTTGTGAGCAAACCCTCCCTCCATAATATATCATATGCTTTTTCAGTGTCCAAAACAACAGTTATCACATACTCTTTGTTCCTCATACTTTTGTGTATTTCTGTTTCTAATCTTACAATATCATCAATTGTGCATCATCCCCTCCTAAAACCACTTTACACGTTATTGAGAATTTCATTTCTTTCCCCAGGTGTGTAGCCTCAGCCTGCCACTGTTGGGCTGTCCTCTTTTTAAGTCCCACAGGTGCAGCTGAACAGGGTTCACTGACCCAAAAGATGAGACTTGCGGGACAGAGGAGCTACATGATTCTGCCCTCCTGAGAGGCACCTTATCTCCTGCCAAGGCCCGGAGGAAGAAAACAATGAGTGAATCTGAACAATGTCCAAGAACAGCTTTGCCCTTACTGACAGAGGCTCGCTGAGGTTTTAGAGAACTCCACCCTGTTATGGTTTAGTGAACTCTTTCTCCTATCCCAACACTACAGTCCCTTATCTGTGAAAATATGCCCCACTGTCTACCCTCTAGTCAGCTTGTCTGTCTTTATGACTGAGTTTTTTCGCAGTTAAATGAGTTAGCTCTTTGAATAAGGGGGATCCCTTTGGTGAAAGTGCCCAGGGACACGTTTGGATTGTGGTATTTAATATTAGTCTATCTGCAATAGAGTTATTGATTCAAACTTTTCACTTTCTTAGCCCTAGTGAGAGTAAATAAAGCCACTTGGGATAGATTGCCCAATTTCTATGTTTTTACTGGCCTCTTGTGTGATTTATCAGTTCCTTAGTGTACATGTATTCCTCTTGTATTGTGAGGTTTTTTCTAAAACCTGAACCCAAGGTGTGCAGACTGTTTTATCATATGGGTTTATCTTCCTAGAGAGGATCCCCAAAAGTGTTGCAGTAGACACAGGTCTCCTGCTTACAATCTGAGGACTTCTGCCCAGGAGATAGAAGCCTTGCCTAGAGTGGGTGGAGACCCTGTGAGGAAGACATCACATTCAGAAAGAGTTTTATGATGACACTATTTCCCAATAAACATGGAATATTTTTGTGCAGATGGTCTTCAGTTTCTTGTTGTACATGCATCAGTGGATAGATCTCTGTTTTGGTTCCCCTTTTCTTTAAAGGTATATAAAAAGCAATGAGATTTTTTTCTTTCACTTCAGTGCCTCTTCAATTGCTACACACCACAATCTACCAGCAGCTAGTTTTGCTATGCACTTTTTAAAAGGCAGATATATGCCAGCTCTGATATACGCCAGGCAGATATACGCCATAATTGGCAAAGCACCAGTGAAAAAGACATTCCAGTGGAGAGGACACTTCCCAAAAGCAAAGCTCTGGATTTCTGCACCACAGCTAGCCCCTGGCCAGCTCATGTGCTTCTCACTTGCACATCTGTGTTTTCATTTACATAAGAGAGGAATTCCTCCCATATTATGTGACGTTTCCATTTTGTCATCTTATAAATACAATGCTCATATGAAGTAATCTCAGCCGTGTCCACAGAGCAATCTTTTAACAGTTGGACATAAAGCTTTTCTACCTCCTAAGGATCAGTCCTTTTCCAAAACCTCAGCCACCTGCTGTTCATTTATATAAGACTTTGTACTTAGTAAGAGTCTAGTCTCCTGAGGGCTGTAATACTTTGGTCTAATTTTGGTTGATGGCTTGTTGTGGAGGTGGCTGGATGTTATCTAGTGTCCTGTGATATAAAAAAAGGTAAAATTAGATGATCTGGTGGTCCTTTCTGGCCTTAATCTCTATGATATCTACTGATGAAAAGTTGTGTAGTAAATGCCTCAGCTACAACTTCTAATAATGATTTATTATTTCTATAAGATGTGTAACATCTGACCTTCAGTTTCCCAAATAACAGGTCACGTTCCCACTCTGACTCTCACTCTGCATTCCTACCATCCTACCTTTTTTAAACACAGAAGCCAAACAGGGCCGATAAACACCATGCCAGTAGACAGAGGATGTAAAATCCAGAAGAGGATACTGGCAATCCCGTTAAGATTAAAAGTTTATTAAAATGAGAATTCTTGTGCTGTGTCCAAGAATGAGATTGAGCCATGGAAAATCCAAGCCAGTGTGAAAATTCTAGCCATGCTGACAGTGACATTTTATATCAATGTGCGTATTTCCTCTTTCATGTGCATGCTTTCAAATCCAATGTCTTGGCTTGGGTTTAGAGTTGTAGAGCCAAGCTGAATCTCTGACTTTGCACCTGCATTTGTAGCCACTGGCTTACTAAAATCGACTACAAAGCTGTTTGCATAGACTGACTGACTGACTCTCTCTCTCTCTCTATCTAATCCGTGCACCCACAATTATCTAGACATACAAGACAAGAATAAGGTGGACAAAAGCCAAGTTTTCTTTAAAGGATTCTATTGTCTACTGCTTAGTTTAGTCACTTAATTTCTCTGCCATCTCTGTACTCTGGGGATAGTAATACTTACCTATCCTACAGCAGTGAAGTGAAGATAGGTTAATGCTTGAAAATGTTGTGTAAGTGTTAAGTATTATTATTTATAAAAGTAAAAACTTTTCCAGAGTCAGGTTGTGGGATGGGGGGCATTCTGGGATACCTCTGACCTAGGACAACAAGGAATTAGCTCAGGAGAAAGAGTACTGTGCCTGCAAGCCACGACCCTCCCTCTTGCCCACCCACACAATCGACTCATATTACCGAAGATATAGCAAAGGACTATTAGGTTGGGTGTAGGGAGGATTTACTGGGGAATCAGAAGCCTGGTAATAGTTGAGGAGAGGGAGATGGGGATCAGAGGCCCTATTTGGGATCAGGAATGAGAAAATTGAGAGATCAGGGAACTAGTGAGGTGCAAATAAAGGGAGGCAGGGGGAATGTAAAGGGAAAGGAAACAAAGAACTACATCTGTTTTGAAAACAATGTGGCATTTGTTTTAACTATTGTTTGGAATTCTCCATAGATTACTATTACTTACGGTTTGTTTTTGAGATCTAATGGCTCTGTTACACTGGTGTAAATCCAGAATAACCCATCAGCTGGTGTAACTGAGAGTGGAATCTGACCCCAAGAGAATCAGCTGAAAACTGATTATTCTTCAGATAATGTAATTAACATTAGTAAGGTCACCATTGCTACTACAGGGAAAGAAATGTTTAAGAAGCCATTTCTATATTAATATGCCAGAAGGATGTGTTCAAAGGTCATGTAAATCTATTCCATCAGTCTCTGTCAAATAATGTATGATTTACAACAAGCTGTTGAGACCACGAAGTTTCATACAGCCATTGATTATTCATTGGATAATGCTATTCATAGTTTGTAAGAAAGGCAATGCTACTGGTGGTAGAAATAACTGCCCTTTCAAATAACATTTTACTTCCAGGACCGAAATGGGAGCTACAAGTACATTTTTGAGCTAACGTATATATCACTGTGAAATGCAATGGAATATTAAATATACTCCAGCTATGTGCTACGCTTGGCATGTATTTATTGCAACATATTCTATAAGCAATTTCCATTCTGATGTGGTCTTCATGCATTGGGTTCTTTGGAATGGATGGAAAGTGAACAGAATAAAATCAAGATGGAAAGGTATAATCCATAAATGGAAATCCTGAATGAATAATGCAATGCAATCCAGTTATTGATTCATTGACCCAAAGTCCTTCAAGGATTCTTTACAAACCAAATGATGTACTAGAGTCTAACTGGTATCTCTGACTCACTTTTAAGATGTCTGTGTCATATACGGCATCAAAGCCTGTTGCAGATCAGCTTGGACATCTACAGCTTTCACCAATAAGAAGGGCTTTTAGAGAAGTGTTTTCATTATTATATTATTTTTCATTACATAACTACAATAGCTCAAATGTATGTTAAAATACACTGTCATATTTCATTTTTTTGCATGTGAAGCCAGGCATTTAAAATTCTTGTACTCTACCTCTTGTCCAAGAGGCAAAGTCCTGGCTTTTCACTACTGGCTTTGTACTGTGCTTTCCCATGACAGACCCATTGGATCTCAATGACATATTAAAATACCATGGGCTTAATTGCAGTGTGCCTACTCACATGCTTAAAGTCAAGCATATGCTTAAGTATTAGTTGCTAATTTGAGGATTCACTCAGGTATAGCTGCCAATGAAGTTAAATGCCTAAGGACAGAATAAAAAATATGTCAGGGCTTAGGCTGGCCCTCAGGAATGCTAAATATATGCAAATTTCAGTTTATTGTGCCCAGTTCCAACATTTCCTGGGGATAAAGAATTTTCAGAAAACAGCTGCTGGGCTTGGAACTCCATTCCCCTCCCATTTCTCCGTTTATGTATTATGACAGCCTCAACAGGCATGTCAGCCAAATTGTTCTAATTTCCTTCCATCTGCTAGCAGCCTATTTTCTATTTCAATCAAACTAAGCAAAGCATACTTTTTTAGAAGGCAGATCCCTGCAACTTGATTGCATAAAAAATTGTCCACTCAACACAATGGCAATATTACTTTCACCAGTCTTTGCCATTCTTTGCAAGTCATATAGAACATGACTCACTAAGGTCTTCATCCTTCAAACTCACATGGGTACTTGGGTGACCAGTTACACTGACCTTACTGGGACTACACACACTAGTGAGAGCTACTCTCATGAGCAAGGGCTGATGCAAGATCAGGCTCTAATGGGAAAAAAATACCACAGGTTGATTTTAAAATGAACTTAAGAAAATACACCAGATCTTTAGCTCTTGTAAATTCAATGGAGCTACCAGCTGAGGATCTGACCCAATATTTGTCTGGGGTCCATACTTTTTTATCCCTACAGAAAACACCCACTTTTGTTATTCACTGCATCTCTTTTCCTTGGAGTGTAACTGGGAATTTCTCATTTCTCAGCCTCGGGATGTATATGTATATAGAGGCCCAGCTCAGACAAATTCTCTGTAGTGTTTGTACAGAAAGAAATGAAACAGAAGACCGATAATTTTAGACACATATACTGTATCTTCAATGGGGTCGATCCAAAGCCCATTGAAGTTAGTGGAAATGCTCCCATTGTCTTCTCAATGGGTTTTGGATCAGGACCTATATGACTTGTTTCATAAACTTTCCATCAAAGTCTAACACTTGCACAGCTCTAATCTCTACAGAATATTTGTTAAAAATATTTAAGGTACAGCTCATTGCAACTACAGTTCAAAAGGGTCCCAATAAAATCTGTTTCAACTCAGAACAAGAATGCAACATACTGCACCATGCAATTATAACAACAAACTTTATCCAATCACTCTTTTCCCTTTTTGTTACAGTTCTTCTTTTAAACTGAAACTTATGATGTAATGTCCTGTGTCAGGAACATTAAACAATGACTTGTCTTTGCACCTGTTGTGTTTGAACTCTACCTTCTAGCAGCTAATATTTAATCTTTCAGAAGATGACTCATGGGGAAATGCCAAAGTCATCGGCAGAAGATTTTAAACAAAGAGTTTTTAAAATGGCATGACATAAAGAAGTAAGCTATCTACAGAAAAGTGTACTATTTAATTACTTTTCATCTAATTTTTAAATACTTTGCTACAGAGGAGGGTAGATCATAAGCCTAATCCATAAAAACACAGATACAATTCACTCAAATAAATTGTGACATCAAAGTAATCAAAGGTCTTATTGGCTTACTGCCGACATGGGTTGCTATTGCCTTATTAATATTCCCTTAATAAGAAACCCTAAAGAATTTAATAGGGACAAAAGCAATACAGCCTTTCTCTTGGTCTCTTCATGTAGCAGTACTGTATTCTGTCATGAAGGAGACATTCCATACTCTTCCCAAAAGTATTTTTAATAAGGATAATAATACTTAGCACTTAATGACTGAGATTCAGCCCAAGCTGCCTAAGGGATTTGGCCATCCAGATCCTTTCGGTGGTTTTAAAAATCTCAACCTTCATCATAAAAGTGTTGTACTATCTTTAGCTAACTCATCCTCACAATACCCCTTTGAGGTAGGTTTCTATAAATAACTGGACAAACTGACATACAAAAAGGGTTAAGTGAGTTGCTGAAGTCCACACAGTCTGGGAGCTGAGGATAGAACTCAAGTTCCTTCCTGACTTCATCCCATTCTGCAGTCCAGTAGAGCACACTGTAACATTGATGGATGAAAAGAGTAGTGGCAGGCCACTTCCACCTTAATTGAATTGGCTTGTTAGCACTGATCCCCCACTTGGTAAGGCAACTCTCATCTTTTCATATGCTGTGTATTTGTACCTCCCTACTGTATGTTCCACTCCATGCATCTGATGAAGTGGGTTTTAGCCCACGAAAGCTTATGCCCAAATAAATTTCTTAGTCTCTAAAGTGCCACAAGGACTCCTCGTTATTTTTTCTCTATGAATAATCTCTCCTGTCTGACCATATCTACACCGAGCTTTTCTTTAAAGTATCTCACTGTGTTGTATGTAGGAATAGTGCTTGCGCTAGACTGGCAAACTACAATTTTACTGGTGTATTGTCTAGACCTGCTCTGAACAGCATTTGCCAGAAGATGATACAACTATTGGTGGGCAACCTATATTCTCACTTCTACTGTTGCTTAGGACTAACGGAAGCTGCAGTTGTGCTAGTGCAATGGCGAGGAAGTTTTTTTTTTACCTCAGTGTAGTTTGGAGGAGGTTACATACCAAGGCTTAAATAGTCACATCACACCTTCTCCCATCAAAGAGACCTCTTTCAAGACTATTCTGTGGTAGGCTGCAGGGGGATATGGGAAGGGTACATGACCACAGTCAAAGTGCATCACCTCTGTTAAAGGCTTGTTTGTCACTAGCTTAGAGTGCAAGTGAACAGAGGTTACTCCCCCCAGGTCGTCCTCAGCTTAAGGTGTTGTCTTTAAGTCATTAGGTCAGGTTATGAAGAAAACTCGTTCATAGCACCCAGATTTAAGGATAATATCAAGGGGGGCAAATCTGTTCTTTCTTTTCCTTTCCTTACCAGCACTATTATAAAACCCAATAGTCACCAATATAAATGTTTATTGAATGAGTCATTATTTGATGAGTTCGCATCTTATTACTTGAATGATTTCATGTGTGGTATAAAAGGATTCCCCCATGGCTGGACTGTATAAACAATTTGGATAAACTTTGGCTAGTGTAAATACAAAAATAAGATTTTTTTTTACACATGGAAACTCTTATCCACTTGCACATACTGAAAAAGCTTAAAAGCACCCTTTACTACTATGATCTACCTCACATTCTTATCTGAACATTAAATGTTTTCAAAAACAGGGTGACAGGTTGAATTAAGCTCTAGCTGGCCACATAAGGAAACAATTAAAGTGAAATCCTATTCACTATACTGCATATAATGTTGTGAAAGTAACTAATTTGTTTAAACAACCCCTCTACAAATTAGTGAGAACTTCCTTTCCATCTGGTATTCTAACATGATCATTTCTGGCTTCAACTTTGTACAGCAGATCAAAATACTCTCCACTCAGTTCTGCCATCTGAGGAACTCAAAGCTCTTTGGAAGCATTCAAGTATTGATGTGAGATGGTTTCTGCTGGTAAAACTGAGGCACAGAGAGTGTAACCTCTCCGTACATTAGTTTCACCATGATTACATGCCTGGGCCCCTGTACAGGCTTGAGAGGGAGGGGGACCATGTCCATAGGCTCGTTGAGGATAGGAGAACAAGCACTGGCTGTCCTATAACATTCATATTCAACAACCAGCACAGAGGAAGGGGGGTTATTTATTTATTTATTTAATGTTTTAGAATAACCAATCCTCTCTGTGAGAGGTTTGCAGTCCTCACAAGAAAAAAACTGGAGTCACCTTTTAATTCAGAAGTCTAGTCGTCTAAATGAAGCAAAATTTCCAAGTCAAACTCATGCTGTGTTTGGACAGTATATTCCCACAGGAAATAGCTCTGTGCTGAAAAGGCATGTCATCCCAGAAAAAAACTGTATACATTCCCTGCCTCTGAGCAGAGGACCTCTGCATTGAAACTTGCATATCAAATGTCTACCCAGTCCAAGTTGAAATGAGGTGAGCGTTAAACCCTTCCTATTTCATACCAGCCTTAGCCATCCTCCTCAGTGTACCAGAAGCTGGTCCTGGTTTGTGTCACCAATCTCAGACCTCATAGACTACAGACATTGAGATTGGTGCACACCCAGTGCATGGGGCTGCCCACCCCTTATATCCCCCCAGCATGGGCTCCAGGAGGTGAAGGATGCCTTTCCCCTGCTCCCCATCTGCCTATCTCCTCAGCCCTTCAGAGATGAAAATCAAGTCCCTGCACCGCAAGTCCCTCCTTCCCAACAACCCCAATATACCACCAGACAAAGCTGATTGATATCCAGCCAGTCTGTCACCAAACCATCTCTATATGCTCATGCACTGTATGGTGCCATTCCTTGTCTTTTTGTTCTACCTTGACACAATATGGCAGTGTGTTCGACCACCTTGCAATTGTGAGGCATCACAGTGGGCCACCCTTTATTCCATCCAGGACCCTAAGCCCACTGGAAACATGGCTGATGTGGTTAATGGAAGCTCCTGTTGTCTTCCCTTTCCTCAGCAAGAGGTTGATCCTGGTGAATGCCTACCTCCAGTGAGCCAGGTTGCAGTCCCTCTTTCAGCTCCTCCAGAACCTCTGGCTGAACCTCTTTTCCCCACATTTTTTCCTTTATGCATGCCTTGTCCATGGCCTCATAAAGTCATAGCACCTCCTCATCAACCTCTTCCTGGCACTAGCCAGATGGTTATCCATTAATCCAGGAGTAGGAGGTTCTCTGCAGCCGGGGAGGGGGCTATTTTCAGTCCCTATATGTCGGACATATCTGGGCAGAGTTCCCCTGGGCAGTGTCTGCTGATTCCTTGGGCTCCTTCACAGAGCAGTGGGCACTGTCCAGTGTTCTCTGCTTGACGTCCTCATCAGATTATCTTGTTTTCAACCTATGACCTGCACTCCTGTGCTGGTTTTATCATTTGTTATCCCCTGTGTTTAATTGATTCCTGGCTCTGTGGGCTCCTCCCCATTTGAAGGGTCATGCTTTTTAATATGGAGGGCTCTACCACCCTTCCAAGATTTTACATAGACTTTCTTTAACCTTTGTGCCACTACTAGAAAATTGCATTATATTAACAGAACAGAATGGACTTGTTCCAAAGTCCTTTGACATGAATGGGACTCTGTCCACTGATGTTCAATAGGCTTTG